>NW_015090977.1:7199450-7210511 GCF_001431845.1 Calidris pugnax
TTCTTTGCTGTGAGGGTGGTGAGAGCCTGGCCCAGGTTGCCCAGAGAAGCTGTGGCTGCCCCATCCCTGGAGGGGTTCAAGGGCAGGTTGAAGGGGGCTTGGAGCAACCTGGTCTGGTGGGAGGTGTCCCTGCCCAGGGCAGGGGGTGGCACTGGATGGTCTTTAAGGTCCCTTCCAACCTGAACCATTCTACGATTCTATGTCAGAATTATGTGTGTGTTGACAGAAGGCAGGAACTGTAGCTCCTCTGTTACTTGGGCCTGATCCAGCACCTGATCCACGCAGGGGGAGCCTCCCAGACCACCTGTAGTGTTGGTGGCCACTCTGCATATAGTCGAGCCTCAGGCACAAGGCCTGCCTGCTGCTTGGTCCTCTCAATCTAGCAGCTAAGAACCCGTGGAATATGTAAAATAAAGTGGCATATTCTCCCAGAAGTTTCCCGTGACTTAGTTTCATAATCTGGCTTTATCTGAAGATGGTGGAACGCTGTAGCAGTCACTTAGCACGTGGTGTGGTGGCTTTCTGTGGTGACTTTGGGGTGATAGAGAAGAGCACTTGAATTTGTTGTGAGGGAAGTGCTCGTTTTCCAGTGCTTGAGCTAAACTTACGGTTGACAATGTTATCCATCACTTCAAAAGTACCTTGAAAAAACTCTCACTGCCTACAGTAGTATCTGAAACTCATAATCTTGTCAATGTGTTTGTCCCTCTGAGGGAGGGAGGCCCAGTGCTCTCCTCCCATATCCTTACTTGGAGAGCAGAAGTGTAAGGAACGTACTAACAACAGAGCAGGGCTGATGGGAGAGGAGGCATCTTCAAAACACCTAAAAAGGGGAAGAGAGTAATTTGTCCTTGTTATCTGCAGTAGATAAAACAAGGGCATTTAGGCTCTATACTGCAGCCAGGGTTCAGGTTGTCTGCTCTGAAAAGCTTCTCATGAAATATATGGTGAGGACTGGGACAGATGGCCTTGGGAGGCCCCACAGCAAGGGCGAGTGAGTGTCTCTGAAACACAACAGCAGGATACAGGCAAATAAGTAAAGGGAGAGATTATCCGTTGTCTTGAAGACCCTTCTGGCCCTGTAATACAAGACTGACTGGGTCACTTGTGCTTTGGGTCCCAGGTTAGCTTCTAATTTTGGGACTTGCCCTCTTCACATGCTGAAAAACACATAATTTATATATTAAGTCTGGGTAGGGATTTATCGTCAGGTGATTCATACAGGGTAAATTCAGGCATCTGGATGAAAGGAGTGTGCAGCACAGAGGTTTGGGCCAGATAGCTCAGAAGTGTTTGAAGATTTATTTTTGAATAGCAATTTGGGGCTTGGGGTTCTCCGTCCGGTTCTGCTGCTGTCAATGGGAGCTGCTGCTCAGCACAGGAGCGAGCTCCCCAACAGCAAAATCAGCTGGGGTCAAGCTGGAAACTGTCTGTTCCTCCATTGTAACAGCAGCCTGGGTACACCTCATCTTTTAACCTCCCAATGAAAGAGAGAATCCACAGTGAAAAGCGTTTTTGCTTCTTTAGGCTATTCCTGGAGCTATGAGTGAGCTTTACAAAGTGATAACTGAAACCCGAATCTTGTTCATTTATTTGAAATGACTACAGGAAATCAAGTTATCCTGCAGGTCTGTTCATACCAATATGCTCTTAGCTTCTCTTCCTCTGCAGCAAAGTGCAGTGATAACCTTGCAGGGAATGTTTGGCTATCTCCCAGTAATAAGGTGGGCATGTGTCCAGCGTGCAGCGCTGGCTAAATCTATTTAGCACGCTCAAGTGTAGAGATTGAAAGAAATCAAGAGTTGTTTACTGTATCCGTAAATGTGAATCAATGGCTTGTTAGTCCATGCCAGCCTCATTAAAATTAACTGTATCTGAAAGAATGAATGATTTTATGGTGATGGATAATCCACCTAGAGTACACCGTTAGTAGAGAAGATGTAGAACCTGGGAACACGGTGAAAATAGTTCATTTGAGAAGAGAAGACTGTTGACAGCAGAATGCTATTGCAGGTAATTATGGTTGTTGAATTAACTGCACAGAGAAAGGGCAGGAGCATGAGCTGACCTACCTGGGCATAGCTCTGGTGCAGATGCAGGGATTTGCATCTGCTGAGGATCAGGGTCTGATCCAAAGCCAGAGACGATGTGTCCATGAAGAAACTCTTGGTGATTTCAGTGGGTCAGAATTACCAGTACATAAATTCACACTGCTCACACCTAAGCCTCCCCACACAAATGGTATGGCCTTAAGTGTGAATGTGGCTCTTCTGAACAGTTAAGGCTGTGGTGAACATCTTGGGACAGCTGAGCACCTCATCTTCCTGGGTGTGCTTTGTTCACAACATGTTCTTCATCCTACTGATACTGCATCTGTATTTAGGTAAATCAGGGCCAAAAGAATTAGAATAAAAGGTGGGTCCAAGGAGAAAGATCTTCCTCTATTAGAGGAAGTTCCCTCTAATAGACTTCCTTGTTGGCGCATCCCATGGTGAAGTTAAGATTCCTCACATAAAATCAATTGTGTAAAAATGGCCACACCAGAGTAGACATTCTCCTCTCCAAAACCATGGCCTGCTTTGGGAATGAGACATGAGACTTGGACATTCTTTTTTCCTGGGCTTTTCATTGGTGGGTTTCAGGACGCTGGCTTGGGCTGTGGTTGTGAGGACAGCACAGGGCCATTCCTGACAGGTCCCACCTCTCTGCTGTACAGCAGGAAATGTGTTGCTCCATTATATTTTGTAAAGGGAGGCTGGGAACCATCTCTGGCATCAGGTATGAGATAAGAAGAACGTATACAAGCAGGTTTTTTTCATTTGCATGCTCCCCAGCAGACTCAATGAGAGTAACTCTTTGGGGCATCATTATTCAGATCACATCTTCTTGCAAACAAGTCTGTTGTTGCTGTAATTAGGCTTAGTTTACAAAATCCTTCACTAGCATTTTACAAACTGGCTGGTGATTTTTTAAGTGCCCAGTTGCCTTGAAAACAGAATCATTAAAGTCTCTCATGATAGAAGCCTGAGCAATTGTAACTTTAAAATCTGAGATAAGAGTGGTTTGCCTCAGTCAGACCCAAAATCTAATCAGACAGATAGCTGTGATTTATTATCTGACAGATAATAAAGGATGCTTAAGAAGGAGTGTAAGAGAGAAGTCAATTTAGGATGACCCTTTCCCTGGCACATCCTCCCACCTCCAGGCAGTCGGTGGTTTAAAGTCATTCTGGCTGCTGGAGCAGCCTCAGCAGCATCGTGCCGGACCTGAACCGGTTCCTGCAGACAGGAGAGTTTAATGTGACATCCCCATTGATAGGGCTGCCCTGCTCTGGGCACCTAAATTAGTATCTCCACTCACTAGTTGCAGTCTGACAAGATATATAGGTACAAGTGTGGCTTGTAATTAGAATTGACAACCCGTTGCTCTCCTCTTCACCTCCAAAACCTGCTACAACCCCTTCACCGAAAGCCACTGGAACAGTGGAACTGTCCCTTTAATTAGAAGTGTATTAATAAATCCATCTTGTTCTCTAATCCCCACACACATAGTACAGTGATTCATTAGCACAGGAAGAGGCAATTTAGATTTCCTCAGATAATAGCAGCTGTCACTAATCAAATTAAAGGAGGAAGTGCAAATCTGAAGTTGGGCAAACTGGTCTGGTGGGGAGGAAGGTGATGGGCTGGTGTGAAAGACCTTCATCCCAGCTGAAAGGAGTTCAGGGATGGCCAGCAGAGGTAATTCCCAGGGGTGTCAGGAACTCCTCACCAGCAGAATTGCCCCCAGTGCAGGGACAGAGTGTGGCCCCACTCCAGTCCCTGTGTCTAAGGCCTGAGAGAGTGCTCTTGCTCGTATGTACAACTTCTCCAGGGCTTTGAAATGTGCAGACCATGCACACAGTGCTTCGTGCAAAACCTCCTCTGTTAACACAGAAATGTTGGCTTTTGAACCATGAATATATTTTTCAGAAATGATCAGGCTTCACCTGCCAAGGGGTGTGCTCACAGCCTCGGTGGAAGCCCCTCAGAGATGCTACACTACTTGGGCAACCCCCCAGAAAAGAGGAAAAAAAAGTTGTACTTAGCTTTTCTGAGTGAAGAATGCAATGTTTGGGGGTTTGGGTTGTTTTGGGGTTTTTTGGGGGGTTTTTTTGTAGATGGTTCAGCTGGTATTTCTGCTGAGCAGCATGAGCTGGCACTGCCATCAGTGCTCAGCAGCAGCAGAGGACCATCCAAGCCAGGTGCACCAGCAGCAGCTTTAGCTCAGGGCCTTCTCTCTGAGAGGCACCAGGAGCAGATAGATACCTTAGACTGGAAGTGCTGAAACCCCTGACAGACAGATGAGGAGCAAACGCCTCGCAGGAGCCCACAATGAAAGAAAATATTAAGATCCCTTCCCCCATTTTGACAGCCATCAACTTCAGACAGCCACGATAGGCGTTTGTATTTCCAATGCCTTTTCAAATCTTTTTTGCATTTCCTTCCAGAACATCCCATGGCAATGAGTGCTGTAGGCTAATCACAGTATAAAAATATTTCTTTTTGCTGGCTTTGAATGTTTCTGCTTTCAGTTTCTTTGAAAGCTCCTCACTGGTGTGCTGTGGCAAGAACAAAAGGGCTCGTCGTCCCTTCTCCAACCTACTTGTGATGTTATCTACATTTATCGCAGCCCTAATTGTTTGTACACTTTGTGAAGTGGTGGCTTCCCAACTGCTCTTTGTATATGAAGAGGAGTTTTGTTAGTTGTTTGGTTTAGCTCCATGGGAAGGATGGGAGACTCAGGGCCACGGCCACCCATTGCAAGGGGCAGGGGGACAGGTTGTGTTGTTACAGCCCATCTGTAGGGCTCTGACCTGGGGGTGGGAACTTCCTTTTTTTTGCAATGAGCTTGGAATTCTCCGAATATCTTCCTGGTTCAGATGTTGATAAAATTGATGAAAACTCTCTCGTTTTGGTAGTGGTACAAGCAATTAAACCTATGGGACAACAGGAGAAGCATGAGGCAGCCTCACGCTGTGTGATTTGAGCCGTTCCACGTGCTGTGCCCTGGAGCAGAGGGATTGTGGAGGTTTGCCCAACGTCCAACCTTGCCTCTCAGTAGTGAAAGCAGGAGATCAAAGGAGGGAAAGTGCTCCCTTCGCTAGCACTTCAATCAGCGATATGAGCAATTAAAATACGAATTAATCTAAGGAAGATGAAAATGCAGATTTTGAACGGGAGCCGTTGGAGTCACCTTGAACTTGTGCTCGGTGCTGTTTAGCCTGGGTGATTAAAGACATTTACACTCTATTAAAAACCTTGCCGTTGTAATGTGAAAAACACCTTGTCAGCTGGGTGTCCTGCCTGCCTGCCATGAGGAGTAACCTTTCTATTGACTGGCTCATCCATTAATTCAGAATAACTTAACAGTGTCTCTGTGAAGAAAAACAAACAGCCAATTTTATGTGGCAAGGGGAGGCAGTGGGAGCCTGTTTCTTCCCAGGATGGTTATGAGGATGGGGGAGACAATAGCAATTATCTTTGCCTTTATCCTCAGCTGATTGTCTCAGACATTATTGTCAGACTGGCTCCTGCAGTTTGTGCTTTAGGAAGGAGGAATGTGAAACCAGTGCATGGGAATTCATGTTTGGGGTCACCGCTGGAGTTGGGAAACCGTCTGAGCCACTGTCCCCCCAGCCCTGCTGATGCCACCATGGCAGATGCTCCCTGGTGGGCCTGGAAGTGCAAGACCACGGGTTGTGGGTCAGACTGCTATGGGGAAATGGGGTTGAGTTATTCAGAGAAAGGAAAAGGGATAACAGGAAAAGAAGAATGTGTTTATATGTCCTTGACCATAATAATCTGCCTTCCAAAAGAGAGCTCCTTGGTCAGGTCCAAGCCTTGGGTGGGGTGGGAGACTACTCCTTTCCAGAGTGTGCTGGGGGTGTTTGTGAGAGACCTTTGGGCAGGACCCATGGAGAGCTGGTGACCACAGGGTTGGGGACAATGCCAGGCTTGGGCAGCGAGAAGCAGAAAGACCTCCTAGATACCCAGACACGCTGTTTGCATGCCAGCAAGATGCTGAGCATCACTCTGAGAGCAAGCCTTAAGGAAAGAGATCCATCCCCCAGGAACACAGTGGGAACATTTATCTTACCCACACAGTCCTGAGTATTGTATAAAGAGAAGCTGTTAGTTCTGTTTCCTATTTAAAGAAAACCTCACTGGGGTTGTTAAAGCCCTCCCATGGTGTCCTGGTAGAGTAGGTCTGGGCAGGTCTACCTGAGAGATCTGGCTGCCTCAGTTTCTGTCATAGCAATGATTCCCAGCTAGTTTACAATACAATTTTTAAGAAATTTTTCATTATATGCAGAAAATTCCATCCAATACTGGTCATTTTAAATTTTACATGGTATTGAGAACATAAATAGCTTATAAATAAAGTTTGTGTTTACCATACGTGATTGGCAGCTTTGCCAGGCACCAAATCCCCAATCTACTTTTTTTTTTCTTAGCCCAAAAACCTCAGACATTATTAACTGATCTAAAGAGTGTTCTAAAACATCTTCTCTGTGAACTGTTACTCTTTTCTGGTCCAGCCAGTAAATACCACCAGTGGAAGCGCCCAGGCCTGGGGGGTGGTAGCTCCTCTCCACTGGAGGACAGCAGAATTGATGAGTGCTCAATTGGAGTGTGAAAAGTAGAACGTTCTGTAAACTGAGGTTTTTCATATTTGATTTTAAATTTCAGAATGTTTTAGTGATGTGGAAACGCTGTAAACTTTTAGTCTTTTCATCCCCTTGCAAAATAAGGATGGGTGTGCTGGGTGGACCTGTGGGTGGAGGGTTCCTTACTGCTGCTGCTTGACCAACATGTGGGTGAAAGTGGTTTTAGCAGCTGTGGGGAACTCCCGGGTCTGGAATGCCAAACCTTTGTCAGAAGGAAACATATTCACAAGGCAGCCACAGAGGTTTGGTATTTCCTACCTATCCGAGGAGGATAACTTATTGGAAAGAGTCATGCACTGGGAGAAATAACGCTGTTTACGCCGATAAGCTGCATGTAAAAATGTTTAATGGTTTCCCTCAGCTCTGTTGCTGATTAACTGTACCAGCCTGTAAAGATCCAATGCAGGTTCCACTGACACGTGAAAGCTTCTTTTTAACCACACTTGGTGCCGAATTAGTTCCTAAATAAACCACTAGTCATCACTTGAAGGGACCGTGCTAAGTATATTATAATGGAACTCATAATAAACACATTTCCCTGAACTAATGCTGTAGGATAAAATACCTCGGGTTTCTGTGTTAACCACCTCGCCAGGAGCAGTAAATGGAATTGAAACATCGCTCCTGTCATTTATACCTGGGAGTGAGAGACAGGCACTCTCATTACAGGTACTTTAGGGCTGTGTTTAAATAAAACACCTTCTGTTGCCTTGCCCTTGAACTCTGTCCCCTTCGTCCAATTAAGAAGAACTCTGTGAAAGAGAAACGTAGCTCAGAGCTCACCCTGCAAACTGTAGGGCACTGCGAAGGCTCAGATCTAATCCCCACCATCACGAGGGGTTTGAAAAGTTTAAATCAATTGTCTGTGGAAAATCAATTATGAAGCAGACCAGTTTGCCTTTATGGCGAATGGAGCTGATTCATCTGTGGAGTGCTTTCTGGCTCAGAAAGAATGATATTTGAGGTCTACGGCAGCAAATATTGGGAGAGAAACCAAAGGACTTCCTACTTAATGCTGAGCAAAGTACCAGCTGGAGCTGCTTTCAGACCTCTGAGCTCAGTGCTCCAGCTGGTGGTAGCAGATCTTCTGCTGTCACATCTCTTGTGCTGACGTGCTTCGGGCATTCTAGTAAATTTACTGATCCTTCCTCACCCTGTTATTTTTGTGAAAACATGAATTTGGTTGACAGTGCAAGTTAGTGCAGCATATACAATAGCCCAGCAAAACCCCAGCTAGTAATGATTTCACTTGAGTCCTTATTTAATAATTTAAAAAATGTTGAGCATTCACAAATTGTCACTGACATCAAGGGATATTAGTATTGCTAACGGGAAAACTCTCATTAGCTTTAATAGCTTCAGAGTTAGACCTTAGATCTGGGTAAGAGGTAACACATCTGTGGGTATGAGCACAGGACCCAGTTATTAAAGAATATTGCAAAATACTGGTGCTGTCAAAGGTTTCCACACAGCTTGGTTCTCGCTTTACCTCTGTTAGGAGAAGAGGTGACAAACACAGTCTTCAGTGCAGGAAATTGCAGTGGTATAAGGAAAAAGGAATAAAGAAGCATTTCCAGATGTATAACCCTTTTGGATATACCTTCCCAGACATAAAGAAAACAATTTCATTATGACGGTGATCAGAAACGATCAGAGAAGTTATGGGTTCTCTATCAGTGGAGATATTTACCACAGACAAGGTCCTTGGCAATGTGATCTCACTGGGACAGCGTTGGCCTAAAGACCTCCAAAGCTCCCTTCCAGCCTGAATTATTCAGTGATTCTGTTTCTTGTCTGGTCCCACATCCATCCTGCAGACATCCAGCGGTGAGAGAATATATGACAAATGACTATCATTAGAGGCATTTCTTGGTCGGTGGTGTGCGTTTAACACTCTCCAGTGCTCGAAGATCATTCAGAACAAATAATCCTCAGTGAAACAAGTTAGTGTCAACAGTAAGTAATTTGGTTTTCCTGTGCATCAGCTAGCTCCCAGGGAGCAGAGGCAATGCAGTATTTCAAATTATTAAGTCACAGGTTTGTACTGTGTGTTTTTTTTCCCTGAAAACCCAACATTGACTAAGTGTCTGACAATGGCTGAGTGTCTTGGCGTTACACACAAAAGACAGAAGTGTGAATTGCTGGGAAAGACCAGCTTCACTCTAAACATCTACCAGTCACCTCGTCAGTTGCATCAAACTGTGCCCGATCTTCCAGAAGAGATGAACCCTCTAAACCCAACAACAGAAACCCAACAACAGCAGATTCTGGTCTCTTCTTTCACTAGTTTTGCTTCCTTCCTGCATTATTTCTTTTTTTTTTTTTCTTCTTCTGGGGATATTTTTCAGAATTATGTGATACTTGATATGACACAAGTGAGCAATAAAGCAAAAATTGTTGCAGAGCCATTTTAGTTATGGAGTGCTATTAAAGTTGTCGTTTATTTGCCATCATTTAATTGACAGAGCTTGAATTAGGAGAAATTGTCAATGGATTTCTGCTGCTGGGGATGGGGAATGGAATTTAACATCATGCAGTGATAGGGAAAAGGAAGCACTTTAGCTGGCCTCTGTTGCACAGGAAACATCTTGCCATAACATTATGCTGAGGCTGCAAGTGCTCCTTTGCTGTACAAAGTGCCAAGATGGGGAAGAAAACAGTCCATATGTTGGGTTAAATCAGGCACAGCCCATGCAAGCTGAGGTGCTGGTGGAACAGCAGCAGGATAACTCTTCAGGAAATAATAAAAAATAAAAAGGGTGGTTATGGAACCAAAGAACTCGATCATATTTCTTGCTCTCGTTACAGCCTTAATAGTGATGGAGGAAGAGGAGAGGCAGAAGAGGATGAAACTAGACTTTTGAATGGTGAAGCAGCAGCAGTAATGATAGATCTGCCCGTGGAAACACCTTGCACAGGTAAAGGAGTGGCCAGACTGGAAACCAGAGAGGACAGCTCATCCGTAAGTAACCAGGTCAGACAGTGGGAGGAGTAGAGTATGTGGTGATTCATAGAGAATATTACACTTTTTACTTTCCCATATCTTCCATTTTATTGTTGTATAAATTAGTATTAAGATGATTTTAAAACAATGCATTTCTCATGCTAAAATTTACCCCAGGTGACTTGTGCTGAGGTTCTTCAGGGTAGCACCACCAAAAATCCCACAGAATTTCCTCCTCCCTTGGCACCTTTATTTGTAGAGCTGTAGAGCAAATGTCGTAATTACGAGTTGGTACAAATTAAATTGGTTGCCCACTGGACTGTTTTTAATTGGAATCAGGCAAGCTTGGCAATCTTCTAACATGTCCAGGAAAGCTGGATGAGTGTGGAAATGCACCCATGCATTTTATTGATTTGAGTTAAGAATTCAACCAGCTCCTGAAATGAAACCCATAGAAACCAAGGCAGGTTCTGGGATCTGAGATTCGCTCTCACACGCAGAGTACCAATGTTCTTAAACTTTTCCTCTGGATAAAGAAGAAAAGACATGAATATTTAATAGTTAATATCCAGTATCTTACTGATTTTAGAGAAACAATTGCTTTAGAATAAAGTGAGAGACAAGGTTTTATAATTGCATATTTCATATCAGGAATGTAACAGTCACTACCACGATAGCATCTCTGAGACAGAGAGGGTGAAATCCATCCCTCCTCCTGCTCAGAACACACTCCCCCAACAGTCTGTCCCACTGAATTTGAAGCCCGGCACAGGAATAAATGTCATCTAGTGGCTTCGGTGGCATTTGCAATACAGCTGGTATTTTCTGTCATAGTTACTGGAAAATACCAGGGTATCTCAGAAACCCTGGCGCAGAATTGATTGGAAAACACTGGAGGAGGGTTGAGTCTTAATGCAAGCAGCGTGTATCGAAGGAGCTGCTGGTGGTTACAGGGCATGCTGGTGGCGTGGAAGGAGCTTCTGTGCAGGGCACTGCCTTTGACAAAATAACTCCCAGCTCTCTTTGAGAGCTGAGTCAGAGCCAAAGAATTACACATGCAGCACAAGGGTTTCCATTAAGGCGTGCTTTAAACTAGCCCCAGTCTGGGCTTGGTTCTGACCTCTCTCCAGAGGATGCTGTGGTGGACATCAGGCAATGTTATCAGGAGTGTCAAGTCACATCTAGCTTGAAGTTCCTCAGAGTCAAGCTTTCAGCTGTCATGCCCCAAAATACTTCGCTCAGCCATATAAGTACCTAAATATGGATTTAGCTGTCTATCTTTTAAGCACCTAAGATCAAAAAATCAGGCTGTAGGTTTGATCTCCTGTAACTTATGTTTCCTCTTTGCTATGATGAGGAGAACTCTCTGCTGGCATGCCCCAAAATTTCACTGAATTTCACTGAATTT
>NW_015090977.1:7210715-7329460 GCF_001431845.1 Calidris pugnax
CCATTATGTTCCAACTTGTGCCCATTGCCCCTTGTCCTCTCACTGGCAAAAATACTTCACTCAGACATATAAGTACCTAAATATAGATTTAGATGTCTATCTTTTAAGCACCTAAAATCAAAAATCAGGCTGCAGGTATGATCTCCTGTAACTTGCATTTCCTCTTTGCTATGATGAGGAGAACTCTCTGTGGCCATTGTGGTTCCTGGAGGAGAAGCTGTCTTCTCCGTCCCTCAAACTCAGTTGAGGTAGGGCCAGACCTGGCCAGTGGTAATACTTCACTCAGACATATAAGTACCTAAATATAGATTTAGATGTCTATCTTTTAAGCACCTAAAATCAAAAATCAGGCTGCAGGTATGATCTCCTGTAACTTGCATTTCCTCTTTGCTATGATGAGGAGAACTCTCTGTGGCCATTGTGGTTCCTGGAGGAGAAGCTGTCTTCTCCGTCCCTCAAACTCAGTTGAGGTAGGGCCAGACCTGGCCAGTGGTACAAAGCCCAGGGTCTTGCGGGGTTAAACTTTATAACGAGGGATAAGAAACAGGAAATTTGGGCTGGCACGGGCATCTCATTCACTTGGCTTTTCTGAGACCAAACAGCCCTTGACCATCAGGGTTGAGGAGAGGTTGCTGATGACTTTGTGATGTGATAGCGTCAAGGAGGGTAGGAGAGAGCAGTTCTTAGAGGGTGAAATTTGGGGGACAGCGATGTTCTGCTAGTGGCCCTTTGTCTTGGAGGGCCTGTTTGCAGTTTGCAGGGCCCACAGCTAAGGCCCTGCTGCAGTCCTGGTGCTGTGTCTCCCCATGTCGCCATTGTACGTCCACTCACAGCATCATCATCATTTTTAATTACGAAGTGATGCTCCGTTAGCTGTTTGCTGCTGCTCTCTCCTTCCTCAGCTTCTGGGGAAAGCCCAACATCAGCTCCCCTGTATCTCCTTCATGTTCCAGACTTCTCAGCAGAGGATTTACTGTTTCTGCATCGTATCTGCTTGGAGGAGGCATTTTCTTCTTGCCCACTTTCTTGTGACTTCTATTAAGTGCGCTTCCACTCTGTTATGCCACATTGCACCTGCTGGGTTGGCTTTCTTCTTCCCTTTTAATACTGGAAAAGTGTCTTACCCTCATTAACCTCCTGGTTGGTAGAATAAGAGCCACAGCACAGGGATGTTTATATGAAGCTGACTTATTATCCAAGACTGGAATAACAAGTGTTTCTGTGGGATGACACCATGGTAAGAAGCACGAGGGACACACAGTAATTGCCCTTTAAGCAACTCAAGCCTAATACTCTCCTGCTGTTAATTCTTCATTTTCCCAAGCTCCACAGTCACGGTAGTAGTGTGGTTTGGGGAGTTTGGGGCTATATTGACTTAAAAATGGTAAATGCTTTAATAAACTGATCTGTGTAGCCGGTGTGAAGTGCAGCAAAGAAGAGACAGGCAGATGGTCGTGTTGGGACAAAGGGCTGCTGTTCGGTCGGGGAGGCAGCTCTGTTTCATCTGCGAGCCAAAGTCCCTGTTGCTCAGGTATCTCCTCTTGCCTAATTAAATTGTCTGTGTGCTTAGGTGGAGGGAGATGCAAAGTGCAGCAACAGTGTACGGTGCTTACACAACCTAAGTGATTTCTGCAGCAATCATTGTAGGAGTTAGCTAATGGCAGGGTACGGGGGCCTCCCGCTGAGTTTCCATTACCTTGTAATTTTCAGCTTGTTCACTGTTGCAAGAAAGCCCCTCTGTCTTGTAATTCCTCCAGCATTCACGTCTCATCTTCTCCAGGCTTGAAGTACATAAGATGCTTTCTGCTGGGGGATTTATTGAGATAAGTTATTGAAGTCAAGCAGTGAGGCAAGCATCCAATATTATGCTATTCATCTTGGAATTTATGTTCCCACTTTCTTTTGAAGGTCTAATGTAATCACAAACAATTTGTTTTGTATATGTTTCACATCTAGCTTGAAGTTCCTCAGAGTCAAGCTTTCTGCTGGCATGCCCCAAAATTTCACTGAATTTCACTGAATTTTTAGAGTTGGAAGGGACCATAGAGATCATCTAGTCCGATTCCCCTGCTAAAGCAGGACCACCCAGAGCTTGTCAGAGCACGTTACTCAGGAGCATCCAGGTGGGTCTTGAAAATCTCCAAAGAAGGGGACTCCACACCCTCCCTGGGCAGCCTGTTCCAGGGCTCTGGCACCCTCACTGTGAAAAAGTTCTTCCTCATATTCAAGTGGAACCCTTTATGTTCCAACTTGTGCCCATTGCCCCTTGTCCTCTCACTGGCAAAAATACTTCACTCAGACATATAAGTACCTAAATATAGATTTAGATGTCTATCTTTTAAGCACCTAAAATCAAAAATCAGGCTGCAGGTATGATCTCCTGTAACTTGCATTTCCTCTTTGCTATGATGAGGAGAACTCTCTGTGGCCATTGTGGTTCCTGGAGGAGAAGCTGTCTTCTCCGTCCCTCAAACTCAGTTGAGGTAGGGCCAGACCTGGCCAGTGGTACAAAGCCCAGGGTCTTGCGGGGTTAAACTTTATAACGAGGGATAAGAAACAGGAAATTTGGGCTGGCACGGGCATCTCATTCACTTGGCTTTTCTGAGACCAAACAGCCCTTGACCATCAGGGTTGAGGAGAGGTTGCTGATGCCTTTGTGGTGTGATAGCATGAAGGAGGGTAGGAGAGAGCAGTTCTTAGAGGGTGAAATTTGGGGGACAGCGATGTTCTGCTAGTGGCCCTTTGTCTTGGAGGGCCTGTTTGCAGTTTGCAGGGCCCACAGCTAAGGCCCTGCTGCAGTCCTGGTGCTGTGTCTCCCCATGTCGCCATTGTACGTCCACTCACAGCATCATCATCATTTTTAATTACGAAGTGATGCTCCGTTAGCTGTTTGCTGCTGCTCTCTCCTTCCTCAGCTTCTGGGGAAAGCCCAACATCAGCTCCCCTGTATCTCCTTCATGTTCCAGACTTCTCAGCAGAGGATTTACTGTTTCTGCATCGTATCTGCTTGGAGGAGGCATTTTCTTCTTGCCCACTTTCTTGTGACTTCTATTAAGTGCGCTTCCACTCTGTTATGCCACATTGCACCTGCTGGGTTGGCTTTCTTCTTCCCTTTTAATACTGGAAAAGTGTCTTACCCTCATTAACCTCCTGGTTGGTAGAATAAGAGCCACAGCACAGGGATGTTTATATGAAGCTGACTTATTATCCAAGACTGGAATAACAAGTGTTTCTGTGGGATGACACCATGGTAAGAAGCACGAGGGACACACAGTAATTGCCCTTTAAGCAACTCAAGCCTAATACTCTCCTGCTGTTAATTCTTCATTTTCCCAAGCTCCACAGTCACGGTAGTAGTGTGGTTTGGGGAGTTTGGGGCTATATTGACTTAAAAATGGTAAATGCTTTAATAAACTGATCTGTGTAGCCGGTGTGAAGTGCAGCAAAGAAGAGACAGGCAGATGGTCGTGTTGGGACAAAGGGCTGCTGTTCGGTCGGGGAGGCAGCTCTGTTTCATCTGCGAGCCAAAGTCCCTGTTGCTCAGGTATCTCCTCTTGCCTAATTAAATTGTCTGTGTGCTTAGGTGGAGGGAGATGCAAAGTGCAGCAACAGTGTACGGTGCTTACACAACCTAAGTGATTTCTGCAGCAATCATTGTAGGAGTTAGCTAATGGCAGGGTACGGGGGCCTCCCGCTGAGTTTCCATTACCTTGTAATTTTCAGCTTGTTCACTGTTGCAAGAAAGCCCCTCTGTCTTGTAATTCCTCCAGCATTCACGTCTCATCTTCTCCAGGCTTGAAGTACATAAGATGCTTTCTGCTGGGGGATTTATTGAGATAAGTTATTGAAGTCAAGCAGTGAGGCAAGCATCCAATATTATGCTATTCATCTTGGAATTTATGTTCCCACTTTCTTTTGAAGGTCTAATGTAATCACAAACAATTTGTTTTGTATATGTTTAAAAATTCATAATTTTCTTGTACAATGGAAAAAACAGCACTTGTAGCTCATTAGTGGTGGGATTCACAAAACATCTGGCTTTTCCTTTTGATGTAATTTCTGTGTGACTAAAATTCTCCCTTCGTTTTGAGCAGTTCAAATGAGGAGGTACAATCACTCCGCCAGAAACCCATTAAATGTGCCCATGAGTCAGCCTGTGTAATCTTCCAAGTGCGTTTGAGAATTATAATCGTGGTTTTCTTCCTCTGGCATATTCTGAGCAGCTTCCCAGGGTGTGGGAGAATCCCTTTCTGATTCCCTCATAGGAAGGGTCTCTGCTCCTGGATATTCTTTTGCTTCTCTGTTAAGCCCACTGGAGCCCCATGTGCTGGGTGCTGTACAAGCACTTCAGAGAAGAGAATCGTGCTTGTTAATGAGCTTCCAGCTCACAAAAAGTGAAAGAAAGGTAGTAGGATTGTCTCTACCCTACTGTTGATGGTAGCAGAGACATTAAGGGCCTGATTTAAAGTATGCCAAGCACATAAAAATTCCGCGAGGTAGCAATTCAGGGGAGTTTAGTGCTTCTGGAATAAACCAGACTCTGAGAAATCTGGCCAATCTCACTTGGGATGTCTGTGGTCAAGCTGGGAATTAACTGAGCCTCCTTCTTCCCATTCCTTAACCACAAGCCAACCGCTTATTTTTGAGGAGCTGACATTTGACTGTAAGCTGAGTGTTTGGAAAGAATAAAGAGACCCCAGGAGCCACAGCAGATGAAGAGTCAAGTGCTGATCACAAGCAGTGCTGCTGGTGTAAAGCGTGGGGAAGGTCTTCAGGGCTTACTCCAAAGCACAGTGGAGTCAGAAGGAGTCTCTTCTAAATGTCAGGTCAGGAACTTACTACTGCTGTGTCAGATGTTAGGACTGTTGCTGCTGTGTACTGCTAATATAACAGTGATTTTCTTCCAGGGCAACAAATAACATTGTCCAGGTTGATAGGGTGGGAAAAATGTGACCAGACAGCAAAATTGCCAAATTTACAGAAATGATGAAATGTCCTGGGTCTGCAAAATAAGACATTAAGTAGGTTGTGTTTTCCTATGCACAGACTTAACAATATTCTTGAGCTATTCAGTTGCTCCTGAGAAGAAAGGTGAGAAAGTAGCCATAAGTTCAGTGAAGCCACTCACAGACCTTCAGAGAAGGGTTCTCTGTCCAAGTGACCCAGCATCAGCTGGTAGCCCCTGATTCCACCTCCTGCCACGTCCCTGTGCAGGTCTGTGTGTTTATCCAACTTAATCCACTTCCAGCCTAGTGGAAACTACAGAAATTCACTGCAGAGCTGCACCTGCATGGGGTGACTGGTGCAGGGCTACAATGGAGCTCTTTCCATAAAGGTTTCTGTTTCCAAATATATGTGCAAATAGATATGGGGGCCAGCCTGACACTTGGAGATGCTCCCACTCTCCCTGAAATTAGCCTTATCCCTCATCTCTATTGCTTTGATTTTCATTACAGTTCATGTGTCTTTGGATGTGTAAAGGTGCTACATCCAAGGCACAACCATATCCTGGTGGTGGTGGATCATCTCTGCCTCCAGTTTATATTTATACCTATTTCCCTCATTACTTATTGGCCTTCTACATATATCCTGTTAGTCTGGCAGGTTGCAGTTTACGTTCCTGAGGGAAAACCTCATTTCCAAGGTGTATCCACTGGTTACAGTATCCTGAAAAGAGGTTTCACTGGCACGGCCCATCACTTGTGTAGTCTCCGGCTCCTTGATCTCCCTCATGGCCATCATGTCAGACAGAAAAAGTGACTTTCCCAGAGGGCTCTGTCTTTGCTGCGGGGCAAAAGGGATTTACAGGCTGTAAAAAGTCAAGCTGAAATCAAGCTGAGGACAGGCTGCTGGAGGGGCTGGCACAGGAGTCAAGTGCCAGGACCCCAGAGCCGTTCCGGTCGAGTACAATGTGGACACAGTTAATGAGATTTGAGTTTCTGGTTCCTGGGGTCACTTTTTAATGTCTCTCTTGAAATACTCCATCTAGTCAAAGGGGCATCTCTGGCCATCCTGTGTTTGGGCTGGCTGCCTGTCTGTGCCCTGTATTACTTTCAAATTATGACCAAGGTGTTGTGTTAGAATTAAGTGCTGTGGAGAAGCCAAGGCTGTTTCTTCCAGCTGCCCCCAGCCATTTGCTGGCCTTGGGAGAAGGTGGGTTCAGATGCTCACGCAGAAAAGCTGGTAAAAGCCACAGAGTTGGGCTGATTTCAGTCCAGCCATGGTTGTGGACACAGCTGAGGATGGGTCTCCTCAACCCCCAGCCATTTCCCAGCATGTGGGAGGTTACGTTTGACTGTATTTAGATGTGGTTGAAACTGCAAAACTAAGATACAACTTTAGCTGTGAACTTGGACTGTAATTTGGGAGCTGAGTTTTTTCTCTTGTTAAAGATGTCTGGAGGACGCTACTTATTCTATTTAAAAGATTTCTAAGTGCATATCACACTTGTGTGCTCTAATAACTCTTTCCTAGTTTTTCTTCTGTTACTGTTGGCCGCTCATGCACTCAAAATTTTTCCAAAAATGTTAATTTCAAGGTCAGGTTGGATGGGGCTCTGAGCAACCCGACCTAGGTGAAGATGTTCCTGCTCATTGCAGGTAGGTTGGACTAGCTGACCTTTAAAGGTCCCTTCCAGCCCAAACTATTCTATTAAATATCTGTATGAAGTAGTGTTATCCAGCAATGAGTCCAATCAGTTAAAACTCTCAGAGGCATTTGTGAGGCCAGAATAAAATTCTCCCAGCAGTGGAGCTTGCAGACACACACCAGAAACTACTGTGCACTGTATGGTCACCTTGATAGAGACTACAATTACAAGTGGATTCAATGGCATACAATTAACCCGTAGTTAATACTTGTGTATAAAAATAATGTTGGGAGACCTCGTAATCAGTTCACCAGTGAAAAATTAACTTTAACTTTTATTGCAAACTCAGGCTATATTGCATTTGTACTAACCTGGCAATTTAAAAATACCTCCTGCTTTAAAAAAAAACAACTCTGTCTTTTGGTCTGAAAGTTGCTTCTCATAATTTCATTTTGATGAGGCACGGTATTGTTGGAAATAGTGTCTCTCTGCCTACCCCTGGAATTTGTACTCTGGGGAATTTCCTAAAGGTTCAAGGATGTAGAAGTTGTTCTATCGACACAGGACTCTGAGAACAGTAGAAATGGGTGCACCGAGTTTAATCCCGATGTAAACAGATGTCCCAGTTCTGCTGAGGGCAATGGAGTTGCTTCACTTTTGTTTTGTTCATTTTGTTTACTCAGAGCTTTCTGTGGTGATGTTTTTTGTAGATCAAGAGTATTATTTCAAGAATATGATAGAGCATCTGATCTGAAAGGTCATCTAGTTATTTCTGTCTTATGTTATGCATATTTTGGGATTCTCTGAGTGCACTGCAGTTCTGTTGGCTGAAATCTATCATGTATATCTTGGAAAACTTCTGCTGCTATGTCAAGGGCTTCTAGAATTGGCCAGACTGAGATCATTTAGAAAATCCATGTTTGTGACTGGACACAAGGAGGTGATGTCACTCCTAGTGTTCTTTGATTTGAATTTGGCCAGTACGTCCTTCAGCCTGTATGTGCTTCACTTTGTATTTGTCACACTGAGCCCTAGTTATTTTTTGCTGCAAAAATATGTAGAGTTTGAAACCCAAACCCATTTCCCCCCAATCTCTGTGTCTGGTCATGAGACCTCAGCCCTCCCTGGCTTCCTCTCTCGACAGCAAAGGGGGTTCCCTTGAACTGGCCACGGCAGGTACAGGCACAGGACAAACCCCACGCCCGCAGCCATGCAATATCTCAGGTCCATCTTCTCCTGGAAAGGGCAGTGGAGAGAGGTTTCTGTGCAGCAGATGGTGAGGACATCGCGTTGTGTATCACCAGGGAGAGCGGACGACAGCCAGCTGTGGGATATAGAATCATAGAATCGTCTAGGGTGGAAGGGACCTTAAAGATCATCTAGTCCAACCATCAACCTAACTCTGACAAAAAAATAAATAAGAAATAAGCAACAAAAAATCACTAAACCATATTCCTGACGCCCATGTCAACCCGTCTTTTGAACACCTCCAGGGATGGTCCCTCAACCACTTCCCTGGGCAGCCCATTCCAATGTCTGATAACCCTTTCCGTGAAGAAATTTTTCCTAATATCCAATCTAAACCTCCCCTGGTGCAACTTGAGGCTATTTCCCCTTGTCCCCTCTCCTGTGACCTGGGAGATGAGACCGACCCCCACTTCTCTACACGCCCGCTTCAGGTAGTTATAGAGCACCATAAGGTCTCCCCTCAGCCTCCTCTTCTTCAGACTGAACAACCCCAGCTCCCTCAGCCTCTCCTCATAAGACTTGCTCTCCAGACCCCTCACCAGCTTTGTTGCCCTTCTATAGCAACCCTAAAAGGCAGAAAAATAAGAAAACTCCTTAGCACACTACATTCTCCATGTGTGGTATCCTTTGGATATCATTGTTTCATATTGAGGTCTTTGTTGTTGTGCTCCAACATGAAATCAACATCCGTATGGCCTCTGGCCAGCAGCAGACGCCCGGGATCCACAGAGCTGGGCTTGTTGTGTCCAAGCCTGCAGAAGCCCTGTGCTGTGTGTAACACAGATGTGAAATGTTCACGGCATATGGTGTGTGTGGAGTCACCCTGGATGGTCACTGCAGTCTCTTCTGGCCCTCAGGCCGATCAGTCCCTCACCATGGTAGCCGGCCTGGGCCTTGGCACAGCTCTGGGTGCAGGAAGGGGAGGCCAGGGCTGGCTTTCCAGTTGGATTACTGGTTTTGCACAACTCGCTTTCAGAGCCCCAGTTCAGCAGTAAATACAAGGGGGAGCCTGCTCCGATGAGGACGTCGTGCCCTGTGACTCATACATTAGGTGACAGCGAGAGTCTGGACCTTCCTTCTCCCAGGGACAGTCCTGAAGCAGAGATTTTCTGTAGGGTCATGTTTTTTGGTGCTGTGTGTTCATGTGTGCAGCTCAGGCTGGCTGGGGAATAAACCCTCTGACTCCGCAAACCTGCTCCCTCTCCCCACCTCTGCTTTTGTCTGGGGTTACCCGAGGACTTAGTTTAAAGGCTCACTATTTGTAAAGGCAGTCAAATTGCCTGAAGTATTACTGAAACCATGTCAAATGTTTAACATAGGGATTTTCATTCATTTATTTATTTATCCCCTTATTTTTTGCACCTTCCTGTAAACACACGGCTGTAATCACTGTGAGGCACGCTGCTGTTTGAAGCACTACCCTGGTAAACCATGTCAGCTCTTGTCTTTCCCTGGTGCTTTCAGAGCTTCAGATGGGAGAAGATGGAGAATTAAAAAGTGATCTCATTATCCTCTATTGTGCATTAACAAAACCCTGGCACTAACACAGTGAATACAGATGGACGTGAAAATAATTGCTTGGTGCAAGTCGGATTTGGATTTTTCCTCTCACTTTATTATCTGGATGCTGAGGGGGATATTAGTGAATTATGGGCATGGGAAAGTAGGTCAACATCAAACCTGGAATGGAGGGGAAATGTGGTCAAAAAGTACAAATCTGACCTGCTTGTAGATGGGCAATTGAAAGACGTACTGAAATTAAAACCAGAATGATCCAACTTCTCTTCTGCTTGCGCTTTTGAAGAGCTTGGCAGTGAAGCAGTTGTGTAGGCATATGTCCTTTAAAAAAAAAAAAAATGAAAAGAGGAAGAAACGCTGTATTGATTTAGACAGAAAAGTCAAATGTTTCTGTTGCTGCAACTGTGAGAATAAATTCAAAAATATTTCAGGAGCTTCTGGCTCTCAACATGAGAGGCCAAGGGGATATGGCTCCTGGAGGAGAACCTCCCCCAGGGGTGGCAGAGAGCAGTGGGAGAGGATTAATGACTGTGCTGCTGAACCATGCACAATGCTCAGCATTAGGAGGGCTTTGCTCTAATGAAACCTTCAGCCTTCGGCTGCCTCGCAGCCTGGCTGAATAGCAGCTGCCAGCGCTGGGGAGATGCTCAGCACAATAGGAAAAGGGTCAGACCGAAAAAACGGAGCTGGAGTTAAAAACTAGTAAAGAGATAAGGGGGGAAATAAGTGTGTAAGAGAAAAAGTTGAGGGTTTTTTTTTTTTTTTTTCCTTTTATAGCAGCTGATTGCAGCATTCCTTGTCGGGAAACGCGTCGTTCAGGGAGGTGAGGTTTGTACCCAGGGATTTCAGTGATTTCTCCCAGGGAAATCACTGCCCTTGGGGCCTCCAGGGAAGTACCAGAGCTAATCCATCCTGCTTTTTGCCTTGGCTTTATTTCTGGGCCTGCAGTGATGAAGTGGAGCCTCGTCATGCGAGGTGCCATACCAGCACGGACTGAACGCGCTCCTGCTCCGGGAGGGTTACACTTTCAGTGCAAGGGAAGAGGCAAAGCTTATCTAAAGCAAAGGAAAGCACAAGGAAGAAATGAGGTGAAACACTGGTGATGGCAAAAGCTATGGGAAAGCTGGACTTAAAACACATCAAACTCACCACTTCCTCTAAACTCCACTCTCCTACAGTTAAAATGGATTAAAAAAGGGGAAAAAAAAGTGTCGTTTCTTTTCAGAGGTCATGTGAGGAGTGTTGACTCAGTTGACTCTGCAATTTGGAACAGTGTTGGTCTGATTTAGCCTTGGGGGACAAATAAATACCAGTGAGCACACAAGGGAAGTTTTGGACTAAGCCATTATGAGCCATTTAAGCCTAGTCAGGAGACTGCAAACTGGGTAAATGAGCTGGTGCTTGGATAAACTGCAACTTTTCCTGTTGCAAACTGGATAAATGAGCTGATGCTCAGGTGGAGCCAAGGTCTTTGACATCCAAAGTCTGTGTCACTACAGGTGTGTTGGCATGTGAATCTCCAGGGAGATTAGGATTTTTGAACAAATTAGGAGCTGTGGCTGTTATATTTGCTAATCACATCTTGTTTAACTTCTTTAACACTTATCACGCTTCTCTCCAGCCACTGGGGCAAGTATCTTGCATAACCTAAAAAACCCCTGGGATAATATTGTACAGATTTCTTTAAAGAGAGAGGTGAAGCCTGTGCGGCCTTTGGTCTCATGGCTTGGTGCAATCAGCAAACATACACATTTTCCTGACCTTAAATGCAATGGCTTTCATTGGTCTGATGTTTAAGGGAATAACCTCTAACACAACATGACTGCTGGAATGCCCTGACAATGTAACTATCTTTAGAATGTATTGAGTTTTTAGGTTCATATACATTTTCTGTCCTAAGAGTCGCTTTTTGTCTGCCTTTGAAATACCCGTGTGCTTTTCCCCTTGAGCAGGCACTGCGGTGCTGCCCCCGAGCCAGAACCCCTCTGTGACCCTGCACACATCTCTTACCTTCTTCATCCCCTCAGCTCCTTGGCCATGGGGTGGGAGTACCATCAGATGTCTACAAAGTGTTTGGCTTATCCTATGGATTTGGTTTCAGACAGCTTGTAGTGAAGGCAGGTGAAGTGCTGGTTACCAGTGTGGCGTTCAAGTGTTACTTTAATTAGTGCTCTTTTTTATCTTCACATGGATGAATGATGCTGGGACAAGTGCTAATCTGGAATGAAGTGATATAAAGCTGGGACAGCAGCGGTGTTGCTTCAGCTTTCTGCTTACACAACTGAGCTGAGGATTCGTTCTGTGCTCCAAAGAGGGGTGTGATCAGATGAAGAGGGGATTGCGCTGGTTTGCTTTGGTTTGGGTTGGATCGGGTGGGTTTTCCTCCCAGCTGTTTCTAACAAAGGCAGCTCTATGTGCTCACATTGCACGGCAAGTTGGAATTTGATTTTATGGACTTGACACAGATTTCATTCGACACATGGATTTGCATAAAGTGGCTAATGGTTTATGCATTGATAATACAAAAGTCAATATGGGGAGGGGGGAAAAGGATGGATCAGTGTAGAATGAGGATGTCAACCAGGAATCTCGTGACCTAGAGGGACAGGGCTGGGAGAAAGCCACTGCCAACAAAAGAGTGTCTCACTGCTCTCAGAGAGCAGAAACCCCAGGTGACACAGCAGAAGGGTGCTACCTGCAAGGTGAGCGGTGGCTGCCTGCCACCCCGAGGAGAAGGTGTGACACGTGGGGGGACAGAGAACCATTTAGAATAGAAAAGAAAGATGTTTTATCTGAATAATAAGGCAGAAAGCTTCAGCTTATTTATCTGCTTTTGAATTTTAATGATCAGTTCGAGTGATAATTACAGAATTTCTATATTTATATAAAACCAGCACATAAAATAGCACAATTTGATATTTATGAAGTGCCAGTTTTCCATAAATACAGAGATTTGTTAATGAGCGCTGGGAACTATTCATTAAAATTCAGAAGTAGATAAATAATGAATAGGAATTGCTGTTTATTCATTAAAATTCTAAAAAAAAAAAAAAAAGAAAGATATCTCCTCACTTATTGTTGATGAATCCAGCCTGTTTCATAAGCAATTTGTTTTAATTAATGCCATTTGACACTATTAGTGCCAGAATAGCAAAGAGTCATTCGCACATTGCAGGCTATAAGTAGGACCGCATTAAAGCTATCCAAGGCCCCAGGATTAAACAAATTTGGGCTCAATATGAGCATCCCTGAGTGCCATGGCCATAGATAGGTCCTCATTGGGGTAGGAAGGGTCAATCAGTCAATGGCCACATGATGCTGGGTCCCGTATAGACCTTCTGCCTATCCCCAGGGTGTCAGCCCTGCTTCTGAGGAGGATTTATCCTCCTCCAAAGGTGGGCTCTGCTGATGAAATTTCACCAGAGCAGTAGGTTTCAAAGGGAAGGCACAGTTTGATCTTGGTACAGGTCATAGGTTTTGTGTCAAAACTATCTGCAGACTCAGCCAAAGATAAATATTGGTTATATTTGGGGCCTTAGTTTTCAAACTTCACTTCTAGACTTTCAAACTGACAGCTGGTCTTCTCAGGAGGTGAGAACTTGGCCCAGATTTGAGGTCCTGGGCATGGAATTGCTTTATGGGCACCTCTGCCCTGGCTTTTGAAGGGTGGGGAACATCTCTGCTGTGGATCCATTGATGGATGGGCAAGAACACTGTACTGGAGCCAAGAGACTCAGCATTTCTCTGGCATGAGCCCTGGGTGCTTCAGGTTGTCCAGGAGCGTGACTGTTGGAATGATGTTGGTAAGAAAATGGACCATGTGTGAAACATCCCATCACACCATGTGTGTACACCTCTGGAGTAGCTCCTTGTCAGTGAGGTTAACTTAGGTTTTGTGCAGTTACTGGATGAGGAATGGTTTTGCTGTGTCTGGAAACCTGGGTATTTATATTTCATAACTGACCATTGGCTGAGCATTCAGACTGTTGAGAAATCTGGAGCAACATCCTGTTGCGAGCTGGGCACAGGCTGTCAGGAAGCAAACATTCAGACAAAGCCCTTTGGGTTATAGCATCGTCCTTTTCTTCCTCCCTACCTGCAACCACCTATTTTGTTCCCTTTCATTGCTTTGTTCCATAGACACCTCTGCTTTTACACCCTTTGACGTGTCCTCCACGCCACGGAGGCAGCTGCTCTGAATGCTGATGAGTGTCTCTGGAAGCATTTCTTTTGGTTCAGGACTCTTTGGGAGAGCTCTCCCACTTCACCGGGGCCGGCGCAGGAGTGTGGGTCGGAGCCACAGGGGTCTTTTCCCCATTGATTTCAGGTCCCTTGGCTCAGGCCCTGAAGGGGACCAGCCAGCTCTTCTCTGGCTCTCGCTGGGGAGCACAAGGGGAAAAGTAACGCTGTCAGTGGTGTAACTGTCAAGAACACAAGGTAAAGGGTTGTCAGGGAGAACATGGAATTGGAAATGAGGATTCAGGGGCCCCTTTAAAAGAGCTCTCGTCTCCTTTTGAAACCCAGACAGACAAAATGGAGCTTAGTCTATTAAAAAGGGTCTTAACGGCATTTGGGTTGTAAAAGGTCCCCTCTTCACTTTTCATTCCTTCTGTCTCCCCTTGACCTCTTGCCTTTCCCTGAAAGTTGGATTTAAAACAATAAGATGGGGAGGGTTTATGTAGACTGCCAAATCGAGTCCTGTGGGGAACAGAATTAATTCTACTCAGGAGCAGAAAACGAAACCCAGAAGCATCAAAGCGTAGACATAAATTCAATATCCCACTGAGCCCATCACTTAGGATACTTCACCCTTTCCTGCATGTCTATCTTTCAATCAAATGTAGATGTAGGGAAAGGGTTTATTTGAGTTTAGCCTGGTGTTACAAAAGTGGAAGGGAAAGAGCAGCAGCAGTTGCCGTCTGTTTGCTGTGTGAGGTTTATAATTTCACAAATGCCAAATGCATTAATCCAACCTGTCATGTTGCAGCTCTGTTTGTAGATCAAATGGGATTAAAAGATTTAGTTGAAGCTTTCCTGATACATTTAAATAATATGACTAGAAATGTAATATTCAGGAAAATGAATATTTTAGAGGTGCAGTTTGAAGCACCTGATACATTAACATCTGCTATATTAAAAATGAACAGAAAAGAGGTGGTCCCAATCCTGCAAAACATGTCAATAATGCAGGATGTTGTAGCTCCAGGAAATGGCCTCAGTCCTGCTCTAGCGTTGTGGGGCTGGCTCACCTGTGGAAATGCAAAGATGCTTTAGTATAATTACTCACACGCGGGGCTCAGCGTTAAGCACATGCTTACACTTTGCTGGATAGAACCTTTAAAAACTGCTGCAATACTCTGCTTGGGTTTGCCCTTTACTTTCCCAGTGAGCCCACTGTTTGATGACTCCGCATGTGGGAGAACTGGCCTGATCTATTGTCTCTTTTTACCCCGTGATGCCTGTTTAGGAAGAAACTGAAATGTCTCATGTAACTGGTGTAATTCCCCAGAGGCAGAAATCTGGTGTACAAGTTGTGTTGGGCGGGAGCAGTAGGGACTGTGTGACTGAACAAAGAGCTAGTATAAAAGACCTTTTCAGGACTGATTTATTCCTCACCCAGGGCATCTGGTTGCAGCATGGTCAGATGTATCCAGAGCTCCTCAGGCTTCGGTCTTGTGCAGGTGAGTGGGACAGCAGGGACTGGACTTCTGCCCTATGGCTTGTGGGCAGCCCGCAATGGTTCACAGCAGTGAACTGCCCCACCTTGTCAGTTTGGAACTAAAATGGAAGCAAAATAATTGAAGATTTCAATCATGTTTTGAAGACAATAAGGTTAATGATACGAGGAGAAAGAAAGAAATGTGACACGGCTCCACCTGCAGTAGATATACTGACATTCAGTAGCTCTTTCTGGTTAGGCAGCTGCAGAGGGATGAACTTGTGCTGGAACAGCTTCAGAGATGGGCTGTTAAGGGTGATCAAGAAGATGAAGAGCTTCTGTCAAACAAAAAGCTCTGGTAGCGTGGCTGAGCAGAGATATGGTTGCTTTTTCTAAGCCCACAGGGAGGAAGGGAGTTTATGCTGCGATGGCGAAGAGCTGTTGAAGAGAACAAATAGATAGAGACTGGCCATCAATAAACTGGAAACCTCAAGCTATCAGAGGAAGGAAGTTCTGGAGCAGCCTCTGTGTAGCAGGAGTGCAGGATGTGAACTTACCCAGTTTGGGAACGAAGCTTCTCCATTTCTGGAAGGGTTTGTCAGACAGGGTTTCTTCCTGCAGTCACAGGAGACTGGACCCACAGGCACATGATGCTGAAAGCAGTGATGCTAAAGTTAATTATCCCAAGTCCATTCAACCCCAGGCTCTGGCCAGCTGAAGGTCAGTCTCGTTGCCCGGGGCACCAGTTTGGTAGAAGTGGCTGGAGGGTTAAGTTGAGGCAGACTGTAGGATGGGGGAGCTTTCTACAGAGATAAGCACCAAGCTGGGAGCGGGGAGAAAAAAGTGATTTGGGTAGTGTTTCTGGATATTCTGAGAGCAGCAATTAAATACTGGGCTGAGAAAAGAACAGCTGGCACCTTCGTATTCAAGGCTGTGGGTTATTCTTCAGTGTCTAAGAAACATCTAAAGGTGTCAGCACAGTCCTCACCAGGGACTGGGTGCAAGTGTTGCCAATTTAATGTCAATACTAACGTCTTTGAAAGAATCTTCCTCTTTTTTTTGGCTCTTCACCCTGCCAGTCTGCCCTTTTGAGAGGGCCCAGCAGAGAATGAATGAGGGTTAAAACGCTTGCTGGCTTTCATTTGAAGAAAGAACATATGAAGCTTTGGACAGAAAATAATTGCTGTTTTATCATCTGCTTTTTCCTTTTTCACCAGGCGGTGCAGTAGTTGATAGAAACATGGCATGTATGTTTTCCAAATCCAAAGCCAGGTTATTAGCAGGGGCCCTGATTCCTGGTCTTTTTGAGGTTTGGGTGATGTTTTTGCCCTCTTTCCCAAACTCTACCCACCTATCTTCCAAAGCACAGGCATTCATTATGTCATTTTAGGTCTCACTGTGCTGTCTAATACTCTGTAAGCCTCCTGTCTTTTAAAGTATATCATACATATGCAATGGAAATTCCCTTCTAGCTTCTGTTCTTAACAAAGCAGAGAAAATGCATCAGAAGCAAACTTACAGGCACCGTATCTTGCATGGCACAAAATAGTTCCATCTCGTATCTTCTGCTTTTTTCCCACTTCTCTGAAATTCTCTTACCTACTGACATAGTGAGAACTACATGCTGTGAAAAATCACAGTGTCTATGTTATATATTTCTGACAAGCCCTGGTATTATCCAGGGAACAATCCATTACTTATATATCGAGAGGTGAGAGCATGTGCCTTTAACTCATGTTAACTCCCCATGATTTCAAATATAAACACTTCTCAGAAGTGGGTAAGTCAAATTGAAGGCATTAGGATTCTGTCGTGTCCGGTTACAGTCAACCTTTGCATTGTAGCCTACTACTCAAAATAAAAAACAGTGTTTTTTCGATCCAGTGATTTTTGGCTGAGCTAAGCAGCTGTTTTGTTGTTGAAATGTTTCAGAGAAATGGCTTTTTTGCAAAGTGTTTTCCAGGTGTGAAATATCCTCCCAGATCTTCTAAGAAACTTCTAGATCTTAAGGTAGGTCCGATTATATTAGTGTCTGGGTACGTGGGGCCAGGTTTGGTTACACATTTGGGAGGGAAGCTGGGAGTGCCGCGAGGGATTTCTGGACACACTGAGATGGTCAGTTCTCTGGTGAAATTAGAGTCTGTTTTCTCCAGGTGTGTTGATGGGGGAGGTAGTGGGATTTCTGTGGCTTAATTTTAAGCACTGAAATCAGCCAGGCTGAGGTGATGGGAGTACTGAGGACCATACCTGCCCCTGCTAAGGCTTGTAGTGAGGGTCTGGCTGTGTCCCCAGAGGTGGCAGCAGCCCTGCCTGGAGCCAGAGCTGCAGCTGGGGTCCCCTCCTCTGCCAGAGCCCCCCTGGGGAATGAGTCGCCTCCGTGATGGTGGCGTGGGCTCAGCTGCAGGCATTGACCTCTCCTCTATCCTTCATATGCACAACTTTAGATGTTGTGTCCCCTGTGCACCACTGTGGGGGCTGATGGGATCCCTCACAAAACGCCCAGGTTGTGTTTTGAAGTCGGGTCACCCTAAACTTGTGTTACCAGAAATGGAGAAAATTGCAAACTGAACGGCTCCTCTGGGAGCAAAGCCATCCTAAGGCACCTGGGCTTGTAAAACCAGCACCTTGCACCTTGGCTGGATTTTGAAAGCAAGGCAGATAAATCCTTCCTGCTGTTGCCTCTGTGGCTCTCAGCCGAAGCACCTTCATTGTTTCGAAAATCCATCTAGCATCTTTACCATCTGGTCTATACAGCTCTGATCACAGAAAGGCTATTTGAGGAGAAAATAAATGCTTTGGGCCAGCAAGCCCTGGACCTGCCTGTCTTTACTCATAAATCCTGCAGGGTTTGATGAACTGCTCACCCAGAGAAAGTTTCTGATGCGCGTATGCGCTGGCAGGAGTAAGACCCAAAGCAAATCAAGTTATGTGTGACATCAAGACACACTTGCAAAAACAATTTTAATCAATTACAACTACAATTGCATGCTGTACAAGCCGCAACTGGATTGTCTTATGTACCAACCGATCATATTGGGCATGTAAGATTAAATTAAAGTTTTCTAATTGCATTTAGGAACATACAAAATACTACAGTCTAAAGTGTAGCAAATTAATTCTTCAGGCGTAGCCTAATTGGATGGAAATTGATTTATCATGTTTGGACCAAATGAGGCAGTAAGGCATGACTAGTAACAGTGAGGTAAGGAGAACATCGTCTGTGTGTCAGAGAGATTTAGAGAAAAGGGTATGTCCAAGAGAAGTGAAGGGTGTTATATTGAAAATCTCTCTGAAGAGGGAAGAAATGATACATTGAGAGTCTCCGTCATTCATATATACAAAGTGACTGAAAAGCCTTTGATTATTTCTGAAACTCCAGGATATAATTAGGTCAGTAAGGGAGGGAAAAGATATGTTTCTAGGCTCTGTAAATATTGTTCTTCTGTATAAGGACAATTTTGGCCGATCAAGCCATTCTACTAATGCATTGTAGAAGTGGATATGAAACTGCTCCTTTGTAAGAGTCATGCAGAATTTTTAGATAGGCAGGCAGTAGGGCCGGGGTGGAGGCATCCACAGAAAAGGTCTCACTCTCTATAGGAGACACCCTATAGCAGGAGACACCTTGAGCAACCTGCTCTAGTGGGAGGTGTCCCTGCCCAGGGCAGGGGGGTTGGAACTCGATGATCTTTGAGGTCCCTTCCAACCCAAACCAGTCTATGATTCTATGATTCTATTTTAGAGTAGTTTCTGTATCTCTTTAAGTTCTCTATAGACACAGTTCAACTCTGTAGCACTTTCTTATAGTAATGGCAGAAAAAGCTTTTGAATTTACCTCCCTGATTCACCTGTTGCATAGGGTGAGTCTTCCCTTTGGTTAACGTATGTCCCAGCTTGTTTTGGCTGCCAGGCTGGGGACTGCCCTGAGGGATGACACAGAAGTGCCATAGCCCAGGAAGCACTTGCTGGGAAAAACCTGGTGTGGAGATTGTGGGTTGGTACCAGGTATTGTTTGTGGGTAGAGCAAAGGTGGATATACAGGGCTATAGGATGTTCTGCACTTGAATGGCTTGGTCCCATGCCTTATGGAGAGCTTTGCACTGTGCAAAAGCACCAAATGTTGTAGCTTAACATCAAACACATCGTTTTGTGCAGTTTAATATTGCAGTGGTCTGTTGGGAAGAGTGTTGCAACCAAAGGCTGGATGCAGGCTGTGGGAGGGTGGGCATCTGGGCTTTGTGGTGGACCCCTCCTGAGATCTCCTTGTCCAAGGCAGGACAGAAGTGCTTGAAAATCACCTCTGTGAATTCAGGACAGCAGCCTTTTTTATTCAGTGACTGCCTTTTTGGAGGCAAGGGGAATGTCAGCAATATTCTTGGAAATGAGTGGGCCTGCTGTTGCCCCCCTCCAGAGGGTCAGTATCAGCTGCTCTGGGTACCTTCCCTCTTGTCTTCACACCCATTCATGAGAGTCTCAGTGTTTTCCACTTACTCAAATATTATATCAGAAACGAGGATTTTCATACTGAACAAACTAATTCAAATAGCCTACTAAACATGTTCAAGAGATGCTTAATATTATTAATAATACAAGTAAAATTAAATTTGCTTATCACAATGAGAGGAAGAAGAATAAAGTTTATTAAATCTCACCACCAAAAGCGCTGACTTACTGAAAATAACAAGTCTTCATTAAGAAGAAGCTAATTTGCCATAAAGAATTGCTTTACTTATGTAAAGGGACCAATTGCTCTAATTGTGGGCAGCACACAAAATGCTTCCCGGAGAAGAGCAGAGCTGCGCTTTCTTGAATTTTAACTGCACAGGTTCTTGTGGTTCTGCTCTCCCCAAAGTGAAATGAAAGCTTTAATCATCTGGAAAATTAGAGGATGGCATTTGGGGTATAGACACAGAAGCTGAGGGGAGATGCTTCTGGCTTCCTGGGGAAAGTCCAGCCCTCAGATTAACTAAAAAGGGTATTTCTCTCGTGACTTAGAGGGTGGACCTGGTTAAAAGCTCACAACTGATTGGTATCTAGCGGTTAATTTGGAGGCCGTCAACTATGAGGCAGTGAAATCCTCAGTCAATAAAGGCTGCATCCGTGTTTTAGCAGAGCCTTGCAGTTGGTGAGAGCTGGGCAGCCCATCCAAAAGCCAGTGAGGGAGTGAACGATATGGTGACTTTATGTTTGCTCCCTTTCTGCCAAAGAGGACACAATAGATTTAAGGCAAGGAGTCTCATTTCCTGGGGCTGTGGGAAATTCACCTACTCCTGAAGTTGGCTCTGACCTTGCAGTTAGTTCATGGTGGGTTCACCTTGTGAACTTGTCAAGCGAATATTGTGCAGCAAAGCAGAGGAAGGGCATTGATTGGCTTTACTTTCTTTTCTTGTTGGTCTCCCCCCTACCTCTGTGTTTCCAAAGGAACTTCTTCTGGCTTCATGGAGCAGCAAAACATAGGGTAAGATCTGGTATCTCTCACATGAAATAACTGTACAGAACAGTAGCACCTGTGTGCTACTTTAGTGTCCTTTAAGTCTGGTTAAGAACATTGATATTGCAAACCACCCACAGTTGCACAAAGGAAAAAAACTGGGATATTCCCCCATCTAACTTTATCACCTAATGGCCTTCTGTATGGATGACATTTTTCCATCTGCTGTGGGGAGAAAGTGACGCAGCTGCACAAAGGAAAAAAGTGGGATATTCCCGCATCTAACTTTATCACCTAATGGCTTTCTGCATGGATGACATTTTTCCATCTGCTGTGGGGAGAACGTGGCTGCTGAATGCCACCAGATAAAACGGGGAGCCCAGGGCACACGGCAGCGCTGGCAGATGCAGTGATGGGCTCTGACAAAATTTCGGTGACTGTATGTAGAGTTTCACACCCAATATTTTTTTTTAAAGTGTTTTTTTTTTAAAGTGTCATTATTCAGTGTGCTGTTTTCCTGTACTTGTAGGATAGCAGCACTTAGCTACAGTCTAGATTTGAACAAGTGAAAATTTATAAGACTTGCATTGAAAATTTTCAGTCAGTGCTGTCAAACACATGGTATCAGTTGCTAACTTCAGTTTGTATTTTAGCTGTATGTGGCTAGAGCCCAGAACAGGACTAAGCCATGCCATGGCTTGGATATGGGACATTTCCTGCCCAGCCAAAGATATGCTTTGTGTTTTTTTGGAAAGCAGTATCAGCACAACTTTGTGAGCTGAAGACCCACCACTGGTGGGACTGTACGTGGCTTCATTGAAGCCACAGGAGCTGCTCTGATTTATATCGGTTGTGGATCAGCCTCAGAGCCTTAAAATGTTCCTCTGAGTGACTCTGAGCACATCCTCTCCTCCGGTGGAGGCAGGCCAGAATGGAAACTGAAAAGCAGGAGAAAAAGGCCAGAGACAGACACACTCCTGAGCAATCCAATGCCGTAAAAGTAAATCCCTGTGGAGGCTTCTGGGATTATTTAAAGGAGGTGGTGAATGACTCAGAATAAAAATATAACATAGTCCAGAATCACCAGCTGTGTTTGCCTTCATACGGTCTAACAGTGATTGTGTGCTGTGTCTGACAATGAAAACAGAGTAAAACTCTTCTGCTGGAGTTCACAGGCTGCCAGATTTCTGGGCAATGAGACACTTTGGAGAAAGAAACTACCCTTCAGCCGGGGGAGAGCCTTCCTGCCTGATTTCCTCCAAGCAGCCTGTTCGGGGTCAGTGGGTCCCAGTCTCATGGATTAACTGACTTCGTAAGGAGACTCGCATTAGCAATGTTTTTATAAATGCTTAATAATAGCTTTTACAGAGGTGATTAATATGTGTTGTATCAGATGGTTATATACATTTCAGTAGTTAATGTTGTAAGGCATTCATAGGCAATCTATGCGTCTGCTGGTCTCATAACAATCTGTATAAATTGATTAGCTACTTATCCAAACATCCTTTAACTAACCCTTTGGAAGCTGTTTATAAATACACCCCTAATAGAAAACACTCTCACTCAGCTGTTCTGACCTTGGGCAGAGAGCAAGAGGAATCAAGTGCATTAATTCCTGGGAAGTCCAGCTAATGATAAGGGTAAGATTGGTGTTGCGTGTGGGTGCGTGCCTGACTCGGGGAGGTTTCCTGGGACGGGTGGCTGGCTGGCTGTGTGGTTGCTCCTGGCCCACACGCGTGGCTGCACACCAGCACGGGGCTGCTCTGGTGCAGAAAATAGGGCAGGATGCTCCCAGCAGCACAGCGCTTCTCCCGGGAGCTCCCCAGCGCCTGCACCGCGCTGCAGGGGGGGGTCTGTCAGCTGGGACTCCTGAAACACCAGGGCTGGAAATCAAGACATCTGAGAAGGAGAAACCCATATGATGGGATGCACCAACCCCTCTGCCAATTCTCTTTGTGTGGAGACACAGCAACATCTTTGCTCTGCCAGCTCGGCCTCCCTCCTGTCTCCCTTGACCCCATTTCTAGGGCATTCCCAGCACATTTGGCCACCAGCCCCTTTTCCCACCCCCTCAAGCAGGTTTCAGCCTTATTTGCCTGCAGTTCATATATTTCCCCTGCCCCAACACTGCCTGTGCTGCCGTGTCCAAACCACCACCATGGTGCCAGGGATGAAGACAAAGGCTGATTTTTGGCAAACTGCCGCTGTAATGGCCCATACTCACAACTCAGAGGGACAAGCATCGCTTCTCCAGGTGCTTCTGCATGTGGTCCCTGTATTTTACAACGATCTGTTTTATTACCTGCTTCGGGCTGAACAGAAGCAAGCTCAGAGCACGTGTGTTTAATGCTGAAGGCAGCATATGCAGAGCTAAATCTTCCACTTGTGTGAATCGGTCCAGCTTTCCTTGAGCTGCAGGAGCTGCCATCGTTCACATCAGCTGGAGATCTGCTCTGGCAGCTCACCTGAAAGCTCTTGAAGGGGTGGTTTCCTTTTCTTTTTGCTGAGACAACTGAATGTTCCACTTTTCCACAGGATGGTGTTCATGCCCAGCAGAGACACCGAGCAGCGGGCGCTGGTGGGAGCGTGGAGCTCAGTCCTTCCAGACACCACGAACCGTGCTGCAATGATGGCTGGAATTTGCCAAAATGGGCAGCATAAATATGGTGACTCTATTACAAAAGAAGTACAAGGTGGAAGAAAAAGGAAGGAAGTATTTTCATTAGGAAGGGTGCTATTTGAAATAAAACAAGCCACGCCTTAATTAAAAGAAGACTATCCACAAATTTTAGCCATCTCTATAAATCGCTCCTTGCAAAGCAGCAGGAGGATTTCACTGACAACAAGTGATTTTTGTCAAAGACACACAGAAATTTTATCCTTTCGAGTTTTTAATAGCTCTGCTGTTGCAGGTGGTTTATTTAAAAACAAGCCATAACAAAGCTGTTTCAAAAAAACATTTGAAATAATTTTAATAGTGATTACTGCAGGAAATCACATTGATTAGTCACTTAAACTCTTTTCAGAAATCTGTCCATGTTTTCTGGTGAGATGCTTCAATCGTGTGAGCAGAGCAGTCTCTGTGTTGTAGATCTTGCCCATCAAGGATAATTCTGACTCTTTTTCCCTCTTTCCTGTGGTCTCACACCCAGCCCTACACAGATATTGATTCCTCCTTTTTATTCCCAGGACTTAACTAAATAAACCAGGTCTGTCTTGACTCCTTGGCATCTGTTTCCCCTCTTGCAAGAATATCTACACAGTGGCAAACCGTCTGTGATCAGGCAAGATTTATTGTTTCACTGATTCCTGGAACTGAAAATATTAATGATGTAAAATATTGATTTGAAAAAACAAAGCTCCGAGTTGCTCTGTGAGCCTCTCGCTCAGGCACGATGCTGAGATGTCCATCCATTTTCCATTTTCATATTTATTGGTAAGTGAAAAATCAGGCATGTCAAGCTGTTCAATTTCTAAAGTGAAGTACTTCTCTCCCTCAGATGCACATGAATAATTCTCATTAACCTTCAAGGGATTAATGCAGTTTCTTGCAAATGGCTGCAATATACAGTATTTAATATTTATGCTTTCCATATGGCTAGTGCTGTCATACATTCTTGTCAAACACGCTGCACAGTTAATGATATTTTAACTAAATGTGGTCCGGAAGACCTGGACGTTTGAGGGACAGTTGTGCCCATCTCCATTTTTATGGATGCTATTTGAGCCTCGTAACAAAATTCCTAAAGAGATTAAATCAGCCACTCTACTGAAACATAATGTTCAGCTGCCCTTAACGCGGAGCTAAATGCGATGTTGTGAGATGACACACTGAAGCCTCGCCAGCTGTGTACTATCCACACAGACCTCAAAGGGCCTAAAAAGACGTAGATAGAAGATGAACTGGGAACAGTTTCCAGGCTGGAAAACAGAACAACAGACGGGAAAAGTGTCTTGGTCAAAGGCCCAGCAAACCAGTGCCAGAGACTGGGAGAAACAGTGCTCTGATCTGTCCTCTGGATAGAACCGTGCTGTCTGCAGGATACCTGTGCTCTGTGTGTCTCTGGCTCACCCAAACTGGTGTTAACTGGGGTGACGGTTGCTATGGGGCCAGATTGGTCACTGGGTTTCAGTGGGGAGATGGCTCTGCCCTCATGTGAGCCCATGGCTCAGGCTGTACCACTCTGTATTCAGCACATTAGATCAGGCTGACAGACACCAAATACAGTGCACATCTATCAGGATGAAGCAGTTTTCAACATTTTCTTATCATTTTTCCCCCTGCAATTAATTTTGATAACTTTTTAAAAAATGCAGACGTATGTTTTATCTGAACAAGCTTTTTGGAACTATTCAAAATAAACTAGGAACTTGATTGCAGTCTTCCCATTTCAAGTTTTCCTGTAATCTGCTGGATGTTCCCTCATTGAGACACACCTTGCTTCGTTCCTTTTTTTCCCACCCCTTACCCCAGAAATGAGCACGTTCAGAATTTCTATTCAATGTCAAGGCAAGTGTCAAGAATTTCACTGTTGATTCTGGGTATGTCTGCACGGGACCCTGGCACATCGGCTTTTCGCTGAAGAAACCGGATGAAGCTGGGAAATATTCTTTGCTAATTCCTCTATTTCCATGTCCCTGCATTGCTGAGGAAGGAGAGATGGTCACAGACTGCAGGCAGGAAACCTCCTGCTCCTGGGATCTCAGCCCAAACACTGCTGCCCAGTTCCCATGGAACCCTTCTGCCCAGTAGCTGCCTCTGGTAAAGCAATCAAAAGGGAAAGCAAACAGTTCCCTTCAGCTTCTAACTTCATGGACTAAAAATCCTCTATCAATCAGAACCATAGCATTTCTTCCAAAACTAAAACCTTACTCTTTTGGTAAAGGGAAAGGAGCTGTAAAAGGTTGATGGTTCTGCTGCCATGGGAGGGGTTTGTGGAGCAGGGCCATGGGTTGTGACAGTCGTCCCAGCACAGCCAGAGAGGACAACCTGCTGCAAAGAGATAAATTAGCAGGATCCTCATGGCACGTGGGGATGGCTCCTGTGCTGTAATAACTAAGCCATTCATCTTTCAAGTCCAAAGCAGAAGGAGAAAACAGGTAGATGGGAACAGGCAAGAAGGTGAAGAGCTATCTTGAGTTGAGATCTTTAAAAGAGGCTGAAGAGCAAGTGAGAGTCAGGGCTGCGGCGTTGTGCTGCCGACACAATCGGATGCTGGTGTTGTCTGGCCCACTCAAAGCATCTGGAGTGTTATTTTTTCTTAGTTATAATTATAGACACACTTATATTTTAAGGTCAGCCAGTGCCAAGCAGGGTCATCGCAGCTCATTAAAGCAAAATTAGCTTCCCCATATTTGCCCTTCTTGCACCAAACAAAAAATCCTGCCTGTAATGGTACAGTACGTGGCCTATGAGTGTGCCCATAATTAAAAGGTTGAGCTACTCTTGTAAACAAATTACCATGAACAAAGGGGTTTACAAATGCCGGCTAATTAGTTTGGATTCCCTAAAGCTTTTAGCTGTTTTTTAATTCAATAACACAGTGTAAATTCTCTAGCCTGAAAAGTCTAATAGGAATTGGCAGAAAACTAAATAATTGATATTGTCAGCGATTGCAGCAGCAAGCCCTCGAATGTTATTGTCTGCCAGTAAGCAGGACTGCCGTGATTTCCTGAGAGGATAAAGAACTGGTTTTAATGAATTAACAATATAAATGGTAGACAGCTGGCTTTCAACAGCAGCTCAGGAGGCAACGTTTCAAGTTGAGGCCGTGGACCAGTGAAAAAACCCTCAGCCAGGGACTTGGTGAGAGACGTGCTGGTCACCCCTCCGTGCTGAGGGCCAAAATCCCTTTTGCTTTATTCTCCATGGACACCCCCTTGAAGGCTTCAGGCTGGTGTCCAAGGTCGGAGGGGAGAGGAGGGAGCTCTGCACCTGAACAGAGACCAGAAAGTATCGTTGGGGAAGGGAGAGGATGCCTCAACCCACACGAGCTGCAGCTGCTGAGAGGGTGCTGAGGAACAGATGTAATAGGGAGCAGCAGGGTGCTAATGAGCAGCCCAACAGGTTGTGTGTATTCTACAGCTTCCCCAGGTTTATGGATTACGGAAGTCATGTGAGTACTTCTTGAGGAACCCCTACCAGTCACACCACAGCATGGTATCTGCTGGGTAAACTGGTTTGAGAGGGTAAGCTGGGCTCCCTCTCAGCAAGAGTGATGGCTTTGGGGATCTGTTCATGGCTCTGCTGCTCTTCTTCTGGTCCAGGTATTTCTCCTGGGTTTCAGTGAGAGATGTGCTGGTCACCCCTCTGTGCTGAGGGCCAAAATCCCTTTTGCTTTATTCTCCACGGACACCCCATTGAAGGCTTCAGGCTGGTGTCCAAGGTCGGAGGGGAGAGGAGGGAGCTCTGCACCTGAACAGAGACCAGAAAGTATCGTTGGGGAAGGGAGAGGATGCCTCAACCCACACGAGCTGCAGCTGCTGAGAGGGTGCTGAGGAACAGATGTAACAGGGAGCAGCAGGGTGCTAATGAGCAGCCCAACAGGTTGTGTGTATTCTACAGCTTCCCCAGGTTTATGGATTACGGAAGTCATGTGAGTACTTCTTGAGGAACCCCCACCAGTCACACCACAGCATGGTATCTGCTGGGTAAACTGGTTTGAGAGGGTAAGCTGGGCTCCCTCTCAGCAAGAGTGATGGCTTTGGGGATCTGTTCATGGCTCTGCTGCTCTTCTTCTGGTCCAGGTATTTCTCCTGGGTTTTTTTTGATACTTGCTTTAAAGCACAACGAACTGACTAAATCCCTGAGAGTGTAACTTGGTCATGTCATATGCTTCTATGTGACTTAATCCACATTGCCCACCTGTATCTCAGTTGTGTTGGAAACCAGCACTGTGTAGGACTCTAGGCAGGCCACCTTCTGGTCTCCCAGCCTTACCAGACTTTCTCAGCCTGCAGACTTTTGCATCCTTATCAAAGTAACAAAGTACAGCGTAGTGACAATGGTTGTGTCATGCGTAGGTTTTTAAGGATATTTTTTTTCTTGCAAAAGCGAAGCGTTTAGTCTCTGAAGAAATGTTTGTATTGGATCCGTTCCTGTGGGAAGCAGCGGGTTGCCTGTGTGCTCTCTGTGATCAGCCCCACCATCTCTTTTATCAGCACTCTCCTCTTTGTCACCAAAGCAGTCTGCCTGCTTTGAGTAGAAGGTGGAAAGAGCCGTTCTCCACCCGCTCCTCCCACCTATCCCCAAAGAAGAGCTCAGAGCAGATTAGTTTGGTCTCCACCAAAAGCTATTGTTTTAAAGCTATCAGTTAGTAGCAGCTGGATCTTGACCTTGCTTCTTACTTTGATGTGAAGGCAACTATTGACTTTCAGGTAGGCGAGCTGTTAGCATCTCATCCGAAGAAGGTCAGGGAGATGAAACATCAAGAAAAATCAGAGCAAATAGTGTTATGGGCCACAGCTCGGCAGAGTTAATAGCGAGTGAGGATGTGGAGACAGAGAGTTGCAGTGGGTTTGAATATACAGGGCCAAATCCCAAGCTGGCATCAGCTGGTTAGGCTTTGAAGGCAATGACCTGGTCCTGTGCACAGCGCCTGAGGATCCAACCTGGAGCAGCCTCGTCCGAGAGCTGGAAGTGCTTGTCATTGCTAGCAACAATGGCAGAAAGAAAAGAGAACTCTTTTTCCTTTTTTCTTTATTTGTTGAAAAGGCACCGGTTTCCTCTGAAGAGAACTAAAATAGCTTCATACAACGAATTGGCAGCCTGGAATATATCTCTTAATAGCCAGTCTGAAGCACAGCAGAAGAGCATCTGATTCTTTATAGAGCATAATGTACAGTAATGCCACTCAGAGAGCACTTCAACAAAAGTAACGAGTTTCACAACTTTTTAAGCATGCAAACCTTTCTGCTTTCATAACCCTCCAGTACTCCCATCTCAGGTGGCCTGAGACCAGTCCTTCCCTCTAGCCCTTACACCTAGTAGAAAGCTTTCCTTCATCCTTGGAAGAGGAGGGCAGTAACTCCTCATCTCTGCATATCTGTTCCTGCTCTCCTGGTTTCCCCCCAGGCTGCTTTCCTAGGGCAGGGCTGGGATGAGTAGAGAGAGAAGGAGCAAATCCCTGCAGGTTGCTCAGCCTGAAGGTAATGGTCTGTCTCCCTTTAACAGCCTTTTTCTCCCCAAACCCAAAGGAGTGATCAAACTAACGAGTTTATTTGCTAGCAAGAGGAGCACCTGAGATGCATTTAGATCCTGCAGAATACTGAAATCACTATGTCTTTGTTTATTGTTGCCACCACTGCTGCTCTGAGGGATGTGTGGCTTAGTCCAGGAGGTGTTTTCAGGGGTATGATGTCATGCCACCTCTCAGTATCTTCAAATGAGCTCACTGAATAGGTTCTTAGTTGAGGTTATGGATAGTTGTGCTTCCAGTGCACAGTAAATACAAGAAGGAGAAGCTGGGGCTGGGAGAATTTGCATCACTTGGGTGTGCGTGGTTAATCAAAGTGAAGAACCAGGAGGATTTAGAGCTGCATGTGGGCAGAAAGCTGGGACAAACCTTGAGTGTTGGTAGTGTTGAAACCTGAATCTTCTCTGGCCATCCCACGCTCAGGGAGCCCCTTATCACCACAGCCCACGGGTTTAACGCAGAGCGGAGACAGGATGGACTAGATTTACGATGGAAATGGGGCAAAGCGTCGTTCAGAATGAAGGCTCAAGAGCTGAATCCGAAAGGTTCTCTAATTGAGGAAAAAAGTAGCTTCTCAATTAGGAAGCTCAGCTTACAGTCAGATGAGGTTTGCACAGAACACTGAGTTTTTGTTAATTCATGCCCAAGTACAGCTCTGGGGCCTGCTGGGTACCCTCCGCTCCCATTGCAAGAATTCACCACACTCTGCAGACTCGCAGCCTACTGGAACAAAGGTTAAACTGAACTTTATTCATTCAGAAAACAAATATGCCTTTTTTTTCCTTACCAGCTTGACAAGCTGTAGATTTATTCACCTCGTTTAGACTTAGGGGCTTTGGTTCCCCACCGGTGCTCCTGAGCCTCCCCAAATGCTGAAGAGCATAAACAGTTCCTCCACCCTGGGATAGGGGATGTTTGTTTCAAGGTCATAGTGGCTCAAGCTGTTTGTGTTCTTGTTGTAGGATCCCATCCAAATGTTAGGAGCCGAAAGGAGAAAAATGCAGGTCTGATTCTCAGCTGATGTAAACTGGAGTAACTCCATTGTGTTCAGTGGAGACGTGCGAGTTCCTGCAGCTGTGACTCCATCTGGAGACAGGTCCTACAGCTTTCCCAGCTCATTTTAGGGGGTCCTCATGTCCAGTCTGTCTGGTCTGAAACAGACTTTGCCAGGTCAAAGTGGCACTGGAGGCACCTCACAGTTTCTCAGAGAAATAAACTTTGCTGGGTATGGCAGCGGGAGGATGGATGGTGTTATTTAACACTGTTAAGGAACTAAATCTTGCCTGATGGAGCCTGGCACTTTTGCTGTGGAAAAATTATTTCCTTTTTCTCCTCCTTTATTCATCCTGCAGTAACAGTTCTGAGCTTTCCCTGGCCAGTATCTAGGGTTTGTGCACGTAGCTGCTTTAATAGCAAGTGAAATGGTTCAGCCAGGGTCAAAGGACTCAACCTCTGGGGCTAAACTGCCGTCCGTTCCCCATGTGCGAGCTCCTCTTACACTCTGCTGATCAGCACGGGTGGATTAGCAGATCCTCCAGGCTAAAGCTCCACATGATAGGCAGGCTGCAGACTCCCCAAAGACCTTACTTGCATTGCTAGGTGACCATAACTAATACTCTGGTTCTTGCAATAGGTCTCGCAGGGAGAGTGTGGCACAGGAGGTCTAGACATCAGAGGGAACAGCAGCACTGGGCTGTCAGCCTGTTCCCGTGGTTTTAGATTGCAGCGAGGGATAACAATGTGTTTGCTTGGATGTATTAGCCAGGCAGGATGTTCCCTCTGTTTGCTTTTATGTAGGCTCTAAAAGATAACCCAGAATTTGTGAGTCCACAGGCAAGTATACCAAATGTTTAGGCTGAGCAGTGGCTGGATGGACCGTAACATCCATTTGATGCCCCCAAAGCATGGTGTTCAGTTGTATGGCAGTGACATTTTAGAGGGTGACATTGTTATTTTTCAGTGTGTGCACATCTGCCCAGTGTGTCCAACCCTGCCCAGTCTGTGGGTCACTGAGCTGACACTCTGAACAGATAAAGCAAGGCCCTTTCCGCTCTGCAGAAGGGGAACTGGAGTTCACTAATATTTAATCTCCTGCCCAAGGTTATGCAGGAAGGTTGTCTCAGGACTAGAACTGAACGCAGACCTTGGATTCCTCACCATGAGCCGGCAGTGTGCGCTGGCATCCCAGAGAGCCAAACCCATCCTGGGCTGCATCAGGAGAAGCATGGCCAGCAGGTCATGGGGAGGTGATTCTGCCCCTCTGCTCTGCACTCGTGAGACCCCACCTGGAGTAGGGTGTCCAGCTTTGGAGTCCTCAACACAGAAAGGACATGGACCGGCTGGAACAGGTCCAGCAGAGGGCCACAAAGATGCTCAGAGGGATGGAGCACCTCTGACAGGCTGAGGGAGCTGGGATTGTTCAGCCTGGAGAAGAGAAGGCTCCGGGGAGACCTTATAGGGGCCTTTCAGTACCTGAAGGGTGCCTATAGAAGAGCTGGAGAAGGACTCTTTGCCAGGAAGGGTAATGATAGGACAAGGGGAAATGGTTTTAAATTGGAAGAAAAAAGATTCATATTAGATCTCAGAAATTTTTTACTATGAGGGTGGTGAGACACTGGAAGTTGTGGCTGCCCCATCCCTGGAGGGGTTCAAGGCCAGGCTGGATGGGGCCTTGAGCAACCTGGTCTGGTGGGAGGTGTCCCTGCCCAGGGCAGGGGGTTGGAGCTTGATGATCTTTAAGGTCCCTTCCAACCCAAACCAGTCTATGATTCTATGATTCCCAAAGCCGTGCTTTAAACAGACGGACGTCTGGGTGAGGAGGGGGATCTAATAACACGGCAGGACGGAGCCTCCCTGGTCTCAGGTGACACTGAGCAGAGTCTGGGATGCGCCTGCGAGAGCGGAGGGGACCCAGGAGGCCCTCGGTGAGAGCTGGGCTGAGCTCAGCAGCTGGGTCAGTAGTTCTTGCACAGTCATTCTGGGGATTTTTCCTGAGAAAATACAGCAGGAAACAGCCTGGCTCTAACCAATCCTTCCAGCAGCACTCCTCCTGCTCCTGAGCTTATATTACTTTTATGGGAGCACTGGTGTGCTTTCAACTAAGAAAGACAACATGCAGCTCACAACTAAAATGTCTCTTCAGACACTCTATTAACATTTCTGTGTATTGGGTTGCAAGCGAAATACTGCTGCTGCAGTGAGTCTGTGACTGCAAATAGCCCACCCGGGCACAGGGAGGGGATTTGGAAATGGCCTGTGTTTTGGGGAAACTCCATCTCCAGGCAGCTCCTCAAACAGCAGCATTCAAGGGCAGGCTGACAGAGTTGGGGGGGTTCAGCCTGGAGAAGAGAAGGCTCTGGGGAGACCTTGGAGCCCCTTCCAGGGACTCCAGGAAAGCTGGGGAGGGACTCGTGATCAGGGAGGGGAGCCATAGGAGGACGGGGAAGGGTTTTAAACTGGAAGAGGGGAAATTTAGATGAGATATTAGGAAGAAACTCTTTGCTGTGAGGGTGGTGAGACCCTGGTCGAGGTTGCCCAAAGAAGCTGTGGCTGCCCCATCCCTGGAGGTGTTGAAGGCCAGGCTGGATGGGGTTTTGAGCACCCTGGTCTGGTGGGAGGTGTCCCTGCCCAGGGCAGGGAATTGGAACTAGATGATCCTTAAGGTCCTTTCCAGCCCAAACCATTTTTTGACTCTGCACAGCCTGGAGGTAGCAAGACCAGGCATCTCTGTATGTTGGGATCTCCTCCTGATCTGTCCGGCCACCCCACTTCTCACTGTCAGCATTTGCTGATGGTATCAGGTGTGTAGGCAGAGTGCTTAGTTGATAGGAAAAGAGCTGAGGGGACTTCCCTCTTAGTTTTTGTGTGTCCTGGCTGGGGATGGAGCATCTGCCTGTGAGAAAGGAAATTATGGGATTCCATCCCATCCCTCCAGCCTCTTCCATGACCTGCTGGGTCCTTGCATTTGGAGAAGGGGAGTTGGTAAGGGGGAGGACACACTGGGAACATGAACAGTACAGATTTGGAGTTGACAGAGTAAGGGTTGGAGAGGATAAGGGAGACAACTTGATACGTAATATTATATAGGAGAGAGTGTATATATACATATATATATCTGTAGAGGGGGGGAGGAAGGAAGGCTGCAAGGGCTGAGCTACTGCAGGCAGCAGCTCCATAGGCCAAAGCTGCTGCTGCTGTCATGATAAACTACTCTGGGGACTGAGGACACATCATAAGGAGTCACGTATTGTTCCAAAAGACATCTCAAACCACATTCTCTTGGCCTTTATTTCATTCAAGTGAAATGGGCAGGGAGGAGCAAGAAACCTTTGTTATAATTCAGGAGATTCCCTTGAGTCTTGCTCACGCCAAACATATGAATTTACAAGATATTTGGTAAATTGAGTAATGTTTTCTTTCAGGAAGCCATTTCTGACACATCCTGATGTGTGATACTGTCTGGGGACTTGTCGTTAAATTTTGTTCTCGAGGCATTAGGGGGTCTGGTTGTTCTCTCTCTGAGACGTGGGCTTACTGCTTTGCCCAAGAAATTAGACTTCAAATCAAAACACATTTTTGGTAACAGTTGTATGCAAAAAGGAAGTTAGTTTTGCCTATAGATAGACTCAGGATGATGTCTGAATTTGCCTGTGGAATTTAAGGGAAACTAATTAATAGGAGTGAAACATAGGAATTTTTGAGGTCATGTGGGTTTTTTTCAAAGAGGTAAAGAATTACAGTATTCCTCCAAATGAACACTTTGTCTTAGCAAAAATGCAATTTTCAGTTTATATTTCCACCTAAAGATCAAAAAGAAATGTGTGGAGTTGTTTTCTTGCTTATTTTTTAGTTTTTGAGAGTCAAACTGAAAACACCATCTCCAGTACAGAAAAGTGCCCTCTTGGCTTTGAAACTGCTTGTTCTGGTGCCTCAGCAGGTAAAGGGTGGGAGCCTGATGCTCTCACAAGTTGTTGTGGTTCATCATTTTAGCTCCAAAGGTGACTGATGTGTCAGCAAGGGTGATGGTTATCATGAATATGCATAGCAAGAGGTGACGTCTGTTCCAAGGAGCTCATAGTCAAAGTCAAAATGTCAGCCAGGTTTAAAAAAATAAATAAATAGAATAACCAAAACCCCCCATCCCACTTCTGCTCTTGGCAAAGAGGGCACAGAGAGGGAGTGGAAAGTTGCCTTTGGTAGAGGACAATGCATCCAGGTCTCTATTCGTGAGAGAATTCATGGTGGGAGCTGCCTGCGTGGTGTCACCACCTGCATCCCAACCTTCATCCTGCAAATTCCATTACGAGGGGATCGTCTCGAACTTTACATTTGGATTCAGTTGGACTTGGACATTTGACTTCAATCATGAGATCACCTCATTAATTTAGCCTTATGTGTGATGAGTAACCCTCACAAGTGGGAGATGCTTCCCTTCATCCCAAATCCAAGTGGCTGCGTTGCTCTGCAGGAAAGGGTTCCTGTGGGATCCTTTCTGGCACTCTGTCCTGGGAGGGAACAGAGCAATGAGGAGAACCAGTGTTTGCATCTGGCAGCCCACTGGGAAGACTGGCACCAGCTTCATGTTCAGCCTCTGGGGGGTGGGCTGACAACTGTGGCAGAGCCAGCTCCATTCTCTGCCATGAAAAACCCATTTCCAGTCCAATTACCCAGAAAATGCGGGTTAAAAAGGCAGCTTCTCTGTGGGGGGAGAAAGCTCTAATATTAAGAAGTTGAGTGAATGGAGAATTCCTCTGGAAATCTAATGTGGGGCAAATTCCCATAATGATATGCAGTTATTTTTTCGCAAAGAAATAGGCTGATTGTTTTTTCTTGCTGATTTTCCGAGGGACTGTGCCTCTGTTCTGGAGAACTATTGTATCTCCCAGTGAGCTTTATCAGAAAGGACATGAGAAGCACTCATAATGAGAATTAATGTTTCTGCTGATTAGGAAGAGATACTCAGCACTTGTCGAACAAAGTGGAATTAGTAACAAGTTAATCCATCAAATCTGAGGCTAGCACCAGTAGCCGACTTTTCCAGATGGAGATACAGAAAGATTAAGAACAATTTGCTGAAGGCCATGGAGAAGTCAGGAGCAGAACTAGGATTCTCGCGTATCAGTTGGAGGATCCTCAAAATACTTGCTGTAAAAAAGGAATAATCCCTAGGACTCCCACTGAACCTACACCATGGAGTGCTCTAAAACATCCAAAACAAAAGGGGGGGCTACAGGAGAGATGGGAAGAAACTCTTGCTCAGGGTGGGGAGCCATAGGATGAGGGGAATGGTTTTCAACTAAAAGAGAGGAGATTGAGATGAGATCTCAGGAAGAACTTCTTTGCTGTGAGGGTGGTGAGAGCCTGGCCCAGGTTGCCCAGAGAAGCTGTGGCTGCCCCATCCCTGGAGGGGTTCAAGGCCAGGTTGGAGGGGGCTTGGAGCACCCTGGTCTGGTGGGAGGTGTCCCTGCCCAGGGCAGGGGGGTGGAACTCAATGATCTTTGAGGTCCCTTCCAATCTGAACCATTCTATGATTCTGTGTCTCCCAGGCTTTATTCTCTGGCTCTGAGCACGCTGGTGCTGTGTGTGCTTGAGATGCAGCTCTCCTTCAGCAGGGCATCCTTGCCTGGAGTTCCAGCTCCCCCAGGGCCAGCTGTGCCCATGGATCTGTGGGGGCAGAGACCAGCCCTCCAGAGCCTCTCTCTGCTCATGGCCATCCCAGCTGGGAGCATCCTCCCTCTTGCTAAGGACATTTGTTTGTCACATCCCAGGCTCTCGATGAGGTGTCAGTACACAGCTCGCAGCATTAGCGACTCTGGACGAGCCCCTCAGGCCTATGTGTTTTATCCTGTTTTTTCCTGGGTGTTTCAGAGCTCCACTCCAACCCATTCCCAAGGGCATTAGGTGCTCAAGTACCTTTTGAGAATATGAGGCTCTGTCTCTCTTTCCTCATACGTGAAATGGGAGTAAGAGCACTTCATCCCACTCCTGTGTGCAGACTGCATTAAAGACATCAAATGCTGCAGGAATAAAGGGCAATAAATAACAACTTTGCCTTTTTGTTATGATACCAGCAGGGACCAGCAGCGGCAACTGGCTCTGCGTTTCAGACATCTCCTGGGGTCAAGATTTCTGGCTTACTTCCCGTTTTTTAGCAATAATTATTTGGTCAGTTTTACCTGTTTGGCCTTTTGTGTGTGTTTGATGGGAAACACAGAGGACTCGTACTCTCCTTTTGATGTGAGCGTGTGGGTGAGCCGTGTTTGATCAATGCGGCATCGCTGTGCACACACTCCTGCCCTTTGAAACCAAATCTAAAAACTTGTGTCGCTCCACGCTGCTTCTGTGGTCGCTTATTGTCTAAGCAAGGAACAAAAGCAAAGCTTTTCAGTTCTTGTGTTTACTGCTCTGGTCTTTGTGAGGAATAGCAGGCGGCCTTTGGCGAGGCCTGATTTGAGGCAGCGTCAGACTGGGTACACAGCCAGGGCTTACAGAGAGGCGCACGCAAAACAATTATAATATAATGCCATCCTGGGCTGCGTCAAGAGAAGCGTAGTCAGCAGGTCAAGGGAGTGGATTCTGCCCCTCTGCTCTGCTCTGGTGAGACCCCACCTGGAGCACTTCATCCAGCTCTGGAGTCCTTAGCACAGGAAGGACATGGAGCTGTTGGAGCGGGGCCAGCGGAGGCCAGGGAGATGCTGGGAGGGCTGGAGCCCCTCTGCTGGGAGGGGGGGGCTGAGAGAGTTGGGGGGTTCAGCCTGGAGAAGAGAAGGCTCCGGGGAGACCTTAGAGCCCCTTCCAGTCCTCCTAAAAGAGCTCCAGGAAAGCTGGGGAGGGACTCTGGATGAGGGAGGGGAGCCATGGGATGGGGGAGAATGGTTGTAAATTGAAAGAGGGAAGATTGAGATGAGATGTGGGGAAGAACTTCTTTGGTGTGAGGGTGGTGAGAGCCTGGCCCAGGTTGCCCAGAGAAGCTGTGGCTGCCCCATCCCTGGAGGGGTTCAAGGCCAGGTTGGAGGGGGCTTGGAGGAACCTGGTCTGGTGGGAGGTGTCCCTGCCCAGGACGTGGAGGGACTGGATGGTCTTTAAGGTCCCTTCCAACATGAAACATTCTATGATTCTATGACATGATAAAATAAGAAGGTGGAGCAAACCTTGTCAAGTGCAGGTGGAGCCAGAGCAAAGTCTCCACGGTTGGGGAGTTGTGGTTCCCTTGCAGAGGACACAGGAATGTTTCTGCTCCTCTTACAGTAATATCCATAAGAGTTGCCTGTTGGGGAAGGAGCGTGCAGGGACATCGGGGGGAATTCCTGTGTGTAATCCCAGCAAGTGACTCCTCTCTCAGGTGATGGAGAAGGGCCCTGGGACAGGCTGCACGGGGGAGAGGGGGGTCCCTCTGCGTTTCTGAGTGAAGCCGTAGCGCTGCACGGGGATTGCCTGACAGGCCAGGATTGCAGCAAGGGAGCACCAAAGAGCATCTAATAAGAAAAGGGGCACAAACCCCTCTTTGTTCCCTGGCAAATGTGCTCTGGGCACCTGCTTGATATGAAAGGCAAGAAAAATTCCAAAAATGGAAGTTAGTGAAAGAGGCAGAAAGGAGGACAAAAGAAGCATTATTGTTAAAACCGGCATTAATTTGCATTCGCAATTTAGTCTCACAAATGGCCCTTGGGGGTAATGAGTTACCTGAATCAAAACTCTATTGAGGATAGAAATTGTTTTTAATTATAATGCAGAATAGACTGAATAGCTTGAAGGAGGGGCTTCCAGCAGACACAAAGTAGAAGGGCAAAGCAGAATTCCTGGTGGCATCTCTATAAATATTGTGATTTGCAGTAATGATGTGAGGCTGTCAGGCTTCCATTCAAGAGCAGTAGCCATCAATCTTAGTTTGATGCTGCCTCACCTGTACCCTTCTTCTCCCCTCCCTGTTTTTCTGTGGAGGAAATTCTGCCTGACACTCAGAATAGCTAATGGTATTCAACACTGGCCTGGTTTGAGCAACACAGGACTTAGTTCTTTTCTAATGCTTGGGAAAACTGCACTTTTAGAAGACTGTAGTGTCTGAATTTGTGAAAATATTTACTTTATAGCCAGCTCTGGGATGCGGGTTTCAAGGTCTCAGTGTTTTTGAGCCTTGCCAGGTGCAGGGCTGAGGAGGAGTGAGACCCAGGCACTTGACTCAAGGTGCCACCAGGATAGTTTCATACCATAAATGTCACATTCCATATAAATTAGAAAATTTGCTGAGGGTTTTCTCTCTCCCTTGACGATGGTGGTCTAGAGAACTCCTTGTCCCGATGCCAAAGCCCTGAGCCCTTCCCTTCTTCCCAAAACCACAGCACTCCCAGTCTCCCACATTGGCTGTCCCTGCTGGGAGTGCGCGGTTTCCTGCTGATGGAAGGGGCGGGGTATAATCCTTGTATATTTTATACTGGTGTCTTTTCCTGCTGATGGAAGGGGCTGAGTATAATCCTTGTATATTTTATACTGGTGTCAGGATCAATATTGGTCCTTCATGCGTTACTGGTGTAAATTATCTAGTCTTACTCTATTAAATCTGTTTATATTTTGACCCTTGGGTTTCCTTATTTTTTCCAATTCCCCTTCCTGCATTGGGAGAGGTCATCAGGTGAGGGAATAATTGCCTAAATGACAATGAATTGTGTGGGTTCCTCAAACCATAATAAGGACCTATGCAAAGGAGATGCAGGAACAAGAAAACATGACCTGTGAGAGCCAGGGAACCAGCAGTAAAGATTGTGACCCTTTGAAGATGTTCATAATTTGGACATAAAGCACAGCTTTCATTGGAGAAGGGGACAGCAGTCCCCTCTCAGAGGATTGGGTGGAGGTTCTCTGCTCACCTGGGAAGGAGGCATGAAAATGCCCCATTTCTTCAGCAAGGAAATGGATGTTTCGCCACCAGTGAAGATGTTTGAGCTTTCTGGAAAAAACTTAGTCCTTAAGTATTGACGGATTCTTCTTCTGGCCATGGGAGTGTGGACACAGGTACTGAGGGTGGCAAGGGCAACGTGCGGGTCAGTGGTTCCTGGTGCCACAGACACACAGACTGAACTAACTCAGCATGGCCGTGCAGTCCTGCTCAGAAGGATTTTAGCAGCACCAGTGAGTCAGAGAAAGGGAAACAACCAAGGACAACGTGTAATAGGAATCCTCCTTTTTGCTTAAATGCTGGCAGGGAGTTAATTTCTGTGGTCCTTTCTTCCCAAAGGCTGGCAGACTGATAGAGAGGACTCCCATATGCAAAGTCTCTCCCTCTCACAGGGGGACTGAACACTTGAGAGCATTTCTGTTGCCTGAAGATGGGTGTCTGGTGCCATTAGAGATGTGTTGGTGTGTCCTGCTTGGCTTCCAGCTATTAATTCAGAGGGTACAGGTCTCCCAGGGGTCTGACATTAGACTTGTACATTTAGGATCTCAAATCTCTCCCGTTGTATAGCTAATATTTTCCCCTCTTGCTTTAGCTCCTCTGACTTTATGACCCCATTAGGTCGTTACTGGGGAAGTTTTCCTGAAGCCTTTGCTGACCCAATGCTTATGAGATGAGTTTCCAGCCTGAGCATTTGCACTGGTGTTTGGGAGAGCCATGATTTCCCTGTCCCCAAATACAAGAGGAACCTGGGACTTCTCCAGATTGGGGTCCTGGCACAGAGGAGTGGGAGCTGCTCTCCTGGGATAATGGTGTAGAGGAGTTCCCTACATCTGCAGCAACAGAGGGTTTTGTGCTCTTTCATAACCACATGTAGCAAGTGAAACATTTCATCAAGTTATTTTAATCCATTAGCAATGGGTTTCAGGAAAACACCAGTAATGTATGTAACGTGCACCCAGGAGAAACAACAAATGGTTGGTTAGAGAATTTAGATTTTAATTAAGTAGATAACGTATGCTTGCATTTAGTCTTAGAAATGAAAATGTATTCACTGTAGAGTAGCTGGGTTCTATTAGGTCTCCCTGAACATAAAGAGAAGGGTTGATTATTACTGATTACTGAACTATTAGAGGGTTGTGCCTTGAGCTGCTTGATTGTAGCTCTGTTTGCTTCTGTTGCTAAAAGGGCTCTTGTCTGCTACCCAGATATGTGTGAAACAGGCAGCGTTTGGACTCAATCGGAAAATTAATTCTAGGTTACAAACCTCAGCAAATGATACAAATAATAGTGCTGGTTCCTTCTCTCTAGTCATAACAGCAGGTTTTCATAGCTCGTGGAAGCCTGTAGCAGGGACGCTGCACGTCACTCCCGCTCACCAGAGGCCAAGGTGAACGTGCTGCTAAAAGAAGGGGTCACTGCAAGAAAAGAGCACTTGGAAGTGAAAAGCAGACTCGTAGCTCTCCCAGGGTATTCCCGGGCTCTGTGATGTCTCCTTTGCACAGCGACATCAAAAGATTACAAGCCATATGATACACTTATGAAACGGCTTTATCTCTGGATTCCTTGTGAATGTTAATTAGAGAAGCCCAGCGACATCTTAGGAGGTAGCCAAACATTATAGTGATTTAGCAGTGGGGGGAGACTGAGGCACAGGGTTGTTAAGTGATTTACCTTTGAAGAAAGCTATGGGAGATCCCATCACGGGATGCAGATCTCCCACCTCCAGCCACTAGCTCTGCCTCTTTGGTGTGCTATTTATCCATACGTGCCACAAAACGCTGTTCTCCTTATTTCTAAAGCCAGTACTGAAGCCTTAAATAAAATGCAAGATTTCAGGGCCTTCTGCAATACTGAGGACCCAGGTTTCAGAGCTGTCCCAGCCACTTTCTCACTGCAGAGCAACCAGAAAGCCGGTGGCTCTGTGACCCACCTGAAGTGATCTCATTTGATGGGTGATTGCCTGGAGAAAGGGTTTGCCCAGAAGGTAGCACAGCCAGATGATACCCAGCTGTCCAAATGGCACTTTGGGCTGTGTCAGATGGAAATACTTTAGGATGGTTTCACACCGCCCTGACTGCTGGAGACCAGAGAGTGGCTGCTGGCCTCGGGAAGAAGGGAAGGAAAATATATCTTAAGCCTCACTTTTTTGTCTTTGGTCTAGTTCAGCATTGCTTCACCAGACCACAGCTTGGAGACTGAAGTTTTCTGTTTACACACATGTTTTGGGCCTCTCTTGAGCTCTTGTCGTTTATCCCCATCGTCTTGAAATGCCTCCAGGCATTCAGAGTTCTCTCTCGGCTGTGCTTCCCCGACCACCCTGGGAGGATGTCAGTTCCAGGTATTACCTTGAAGGATGTAGTTACCCCATAAAATGAGTTCCCAAATCTGTTATCTCAAGCAACAGATTACATACATGTTTAGAGAGATTTGTCTTCCAAGGAAAGCTTATCCAGGAGCTGTTTGATGGCAAAACCTGAATGAACTGACCATGGAAAACTGGAGAGAGTCCAAGACCTCATACATCCATGGTCCTGACAATATGTCTGAATATCTGGAAGAAGGACTTTTTAACAATTTCCATTAATGGAAGGCAAGCTTCTTAAACTGCTTTGATTTGTGATGGGCCTCTGTTAACTTAGTTATGTTTCAGTTAAGTTACCTTTGGAGAGCAATAATCTGTTAATAAGGGACTTGGGAGAGGTGGGTCTGATCTCTGGCAGCCTTAGTGCATGTTTCTGACATCTCTGGGTAAAGAATGCATCTCTGCTGATGGCAGCCTCGTTCTTTTGGGCATCTCTAAACCTGGAGATGGGTGCTTATACTTACCTAGCAGTGGATGAGTAAGTCTAATCTGACAGGCATTCATTAGACGCTTGCATCCCAAGACGAAGATTTCTATGCAAAAGAAATACATATAAGATGCACTGGAAAAGATTTTGCCTTCTGTTGTCTCTTCTTGCTGAGTGCGTAAGTGAAAGAAGAGATGACCTTTCCTGGACCCCTCATTCAGCAGGTTTCACCTTCTCTTGCATTTGTGCTTCATGGCAGAAGGGGGAAAAAAAAAAAAAGTGAAGGAATTGGAGGATTTTTTTTTTTCCCCTTTGTGTATTTAGGACAGTGGAGAGTAACTGAAATTGTTAAAAGGCTGATAGTCTTGTGAGGGGCTGCCTTTCACGAAGGGAAGGAAAACATTGTGCAGGACAAAGGCAGTGTCTGAGCCTCTGGCTGAGGAGAGAACAAAGCCTCTGCTTCTGCTCCTGTGTGGCTGCGCCAGGCACCATCCCTTAATAAAGTGATATAATGCCTCAAATGGACAAAACCCTGGTGGAGTCCCATCAGTTCCTCCCAAAGGCGGCGTTACTGGGGCCGCGTTGTCCATCTGGAGCAGGTTATCGGGTGCCAATATGTTATTTTTGCGAGGAGGTGCTGCGGTAATAATCCATGTGCAAGTTCTCAGCCATTCACAGTAACGATAACGGGATATATTATTTGGGTTTTTTAGCTTCTCGTAACAATGAAACCTTCCTTCTACCCCTCTCATCCCTTTAATGCTGACCCATGTGTCCAATCCACTTAAATAAACCAGGAAAGTAACCATTAATGTCAAAGTTCCATAATTAAATGCTGACTGACTAACCGCTCGCGCTTGCAACATTGTACCATAATTTTTAAAGAATATCCAAGTTGACATTAGACTTTTTAAACAGATTAATTAGTCACATTTCATTTTAAGTGGCGCTGACTTAATAGGTACTGCTAATGTACAGTATGTATTTACTTAAAGCCATTATAACATAATATTTACAGGATACTTAACATGTATTAATTACTGTATAATGAACCTCGTGACTACAATATTGCCATTCTTGCGTGGCTGTAAAAGTTTTATCATCTTGTGAGGGGGGGAGGGAAATTAAAATAAATTGCATGCACATTGAATGCTTATTTTTCATAGGAAATGTGCAAATTATAAGAAAATGTAAAACAGGGGGCCCAGTAAATCACAAACAGCTAACAAATGCTCTGAGACATGCTATAATGTTTTTATGAGCGTGTTTTACAACCCATTCATTACGCTGTCTGTCCTTCTGAAAGCTGGTTATTAGACTGACTGTGCAAAGTAACATGTGAATATCTGTGCAACTAGCCATGAAATCACAACTGAGCTGATGGCTTTTATTTTCCCCTTTTTGTCCTGGAAGATGTCCTGTAACATTTGCCCCGATACCGTAGCTCTGCCACGCGTGGCACTGCCGTTTGTGTTGCAGGAGGGGTTGTGCTGAGGAGCAGCGTGGAGCTGGCAGAGGTGTGTGTTCCTGGAAACGACATACACCCAGCCCGGTCTCTTCTTCCCAGGGATAAATAATTTGGGATGCTGCAGGTGGAAATGAACCATGGCCTCAAGTGTTGCTCACATCTCTTGAGCCCCTCTGCCCACGTTTCAGAGTGGTCCAGCCCGTGGGTAGATGCATAGAATCATAGAATGGTTAGAATTGGAAGGGACCTTAAAGATAATCCATTTCCAACCCCCCTGCCCTGGGCAGGGACACCTCCCACCAGACCAAGTTGCTCAAAGCCCCATGAGATGCCATCAACTGGTGCGATGAAGGGTTTTCTGGGGGTTGGGACTCTGCGAGGCTGCAGGCTGAGAGGTGGCTCAGCTTGTCTCCCCCCTGAGGAGCGTCCGTGTGGGATTTCCCTGCTGGAAAGGAGGATAATATCATTGCTTGAGGCAAGGGGTCAGAGAAGTTTGTCAGCTGAGAGAGAGAATATTTGCTCTGCGCTGCCTGTCAGCCGGCTGGGGGCCGGCCGCAGGTTGGGCTGGCTGTCAGGGGGAGGTTAAAGGTGTGCTTAAACTTGGCTGCTGGAGGAAGTAAATGCTCGAGGACCTCTCTGCCTGCTCCTTTTTCATTATGTGTCTGATGTGCAAAATAATGGAAGCAGATAACCCTAGAGACCCCGCTGTCGACCCCGCAGCCTCCTGTAAAGTGAGCACACAACGTGCCATAATAGGCACAAAGGGAAAAGCACCGGCGTTTGACAGCCAGGCAACGCTGCCGTTCTCTAATTTCCCTTCCACTGCGACATTGCAAACAGCTTCATATTCAAATGGCTGCCTGTCTATGATTGTCCAATTATTCACTGCATTCTTTCTTTGATGGCACAGATGTTCTCAATTTCTTGGAGTAGAGGTTTGTTTTTTTTTCATCTAGAAAGTCGTTCCGCCTCAGAAATGCAAAATTCTCCACAGTTCACCAGGTTCTCTGATGGGTTTGCATAATTGGTCTTCAATTTGCCTATTGTTTTGTAATAGAAAGCCTATGTTTAATTTCATTTTTGTAAACCTGTAGAAAGAGCAGAACATTCTGCCATTTAAGTCATTCTCCTCATTAGGATCCGAGCGGGTTGTGAACATTTAGACTTGATTATAAGGCACAGATTGTGCTGAAAGGAACACATGCTTTCCTCTTCCATTGTTTTAAACACATTATGAGGCTGATCCAGCAAGATGTTAAACACGCTCGGCTCTCTTTGTACCTTGGTAAGAGGTGCTTATCTCCTGGCTGGTCATTTCTGGGTGTGCTGGAATGGCAGGGAGGGCAGCCCGGCTCTGTCGCAAGCAGGGATTGTTCAAACTGTGGGCATTGGTGACTATAATTTCCTGGGAAAGGACATTTTGATCACTTCTGAGTGAGGGCTGTGAGCTGCTCTTTCAAAAAGGCTTTCCCAGGGCCTCAGTTTCCTTTTGTGTAATGGGTATAATTATAAATATACCTGTGGGGTTAAACTGTTAATCAGCATTCGTGAAATCACTTGGGCTTCTCGTTTATATATCATTCTTAGATGCTCCTTTATTTATCATTCTTACGTGGTAAGGCAAGGTAGAGATACCTGTGTGATACAAATACCAAAAGTGCTACGTAACAGAGAAAAGCATTTCTGAAACTTCATAGGAACAACAACAGGAAAACCCCAGCAAGACCTAACACCAGCTGACGAGGAGCTCTGGGGGTGAAACTTAGTAAATCAAACCCTGGGAAATAAAAGAAAAAAAAAAAAAAGAAATTGGAAAAGATTAGAGGCTTGCCAGGATAATTCAAAAGAGATAAAGGGATGACCCAGGGAATTACAGCCTCACAGCAATCCTGCGTAAAAGGATTAGGTTGAGGCCCCAGCGACAATGAAGGGGCCGGCACTGGAGCTGTGCTGGGTACCCCAGGACCAGGAACTGTTTCACAGAGAGACACCCTAAGTTTTGTTTTCCCCAAGACTTTTGGTGCAGGGCAATAAAAGCTTATTGCAACAGCCCCTGATGTCTCTGGGATGTATAGAAATGCAGGAGCAGTGTGGAAAGGACACACCACCTCTCAGCAATACTGGTGTGGCCGTGCTGCACTGCCAGGATGCCTTAATACTCCTAAGAGGCTCGTGGCAGTGTCCCAAAATGGCTTTAGAGAGGCTCAGCTTCCTGAGGTTACAGAAGAAAATGTCAAGTGTGGCTCTCCCCTTGCACAGGCTGAGAAAAACCTATCACAATTTAATGCTGGCAGAAAAATAACCAGCCTTGCCCTGTAACAGCTGGACAGAGTGTGCTGGGGTGCTGGCACTGGGAACAACTCCATCCCAGTATGGGAATGGATCAGCCTGCACTGATGGGGTAGCGTGTGGGTCCTGGAGGGAGATGTGCCATTCCTGCTGCTGCCTTATATATATTTCTGGTCCAGGAGAGACTGTTTCCTAACCCCCTTGATGTGTACAGTATAGTTTACATGAAGGGAAGCTGCTTTCCAGCAAGGCATACCTGGAAGAAGCTAGAGGAGCACCTCAGAGTGACATGTAATGCCAACGCGTTGGAGGTCTCTGCATTTGTCTCCAGCCTTGTTCCCTGTATCAGATAAACTGATGCCTCAGAAACAACCCTTGTACTATCTGTCTTAGAAGGCAGTCAGGAAATAGATTTACCAAGTTACATGCATGTTCTCTGAGAAGATAACAAATGCCTTACTCAACAATACATCAAATGAGTGTGTTCTGAGATGGGAAGGCATAGACGCTACCAAAATCTCTACATCAAAGCCCAGCAGATTTCCCTCTCAGCACTGGGATTTCCAGTCAAAGTCCCAAGGAGCTGACAATTACTTGGTGTTAGATCTCAGGTACACTGCCCAGAGACAGAGCTGAAAAGCAGGCAAGCTGTCTTGTGGGTCAAAAGGATGAGCTCGCTGACAGCACACGCTTCTTCTGCGCTATTATCAATATCAAAGCCCCTTACTTCTTTTGTGTTAGCTTTAAAATGGAGAGAGATGCTGCTGCTGCTTTGTTTCACTTCCTTCTACCTTTAAAAAAAAGAAATTTCTCTCCTCTTTGGAGAAGAAATTGGATATTTTCCAGTCTCTGGCTCAATGGATAGTTTTGTAAGTCAGCTCATAGAAATTCCAGCTTTTTCTTTGTAAAACATTGGCTTGGGATCCGTTTGTCCCTGGCGTTACCCACTTCCAAGCTTGCAGGGAGCTGGAAAGAGTGGGGAAGGAGAGGACCAGAATCTCAGGCCTTGTTCCAGTAGCTGGAATCTGCAGTTTGGGTCTGTTTTGAGGTTACACTGTTGTGTAGCTGCCTCTTCCTCCACGGATGTCTGACTTTGCTGTGGGTATAGCAGCTTGTGAGCGTTGGAGATCTGCGTTTACCATCACACCCCCGTGGCAGAGAGCTGTTACCAGCCCTGTTCCTGAAGCAGGGTGCTGCAGCACAGCCTCAGCTTCTGCAGCAAGACTTTGATTGCTGTTTTCAGTTGCCAAAAGTGTGAAAAATCAAGCTTTTATTCTCCATGAGGGCTGTGTTAGGTGGGAGGTTTGCTCTGAGCGGTGGGAAGCGCTGGTTCAGGGTCCTGGTAGGACCCAGCTCTGAACCTCGGGACTGAGCAGGTATCGAAAGGCATAAGTGAATCCATGGAGAAGTTGATGTTTGCCCTGGAAGGGGGTGCCTGGAAAGCAGGTCTGAAGTTTTAACTATTACAGCTGCTTCTTTCTCCTCACTAAAACCTTGTCATCAAACAGTTGGAGATGCAGAGTGTGAGCTTCAGGTTGGGAAGCCCTGGCCACGTCACCTGCAGCTTCACAAGGCCAGGAATGGCAGAGCCGGGCTCCTGCCCCGAAATTTCCCCTTCCCTCAGCCATGGCACGGCTCCACCTGCCCTCTCCTACTGCTGGCCCTTGTGCCTGTGCCATGTCCAGCCCCAGCAGCATCCTCTCCAGCATCCTCCCATCCACCGGGGGAAGTCCCAGCTCCCTGGAGGTTCCTGGTGCCATGACTGGGGTGAGGGAGAGGAGGAGCAGAGCAGAAGAATCTTCCCCACATGGTGGAAGATTTTACCATCCCCTGCCACGTCGTGGCGAGGTCTTGCTCAGGTGACAGTGGCTGGTTGTTTAAATATGAGAGCTTAAGGTTTCCTTTCCACCTGCCAAGCCAATATCAAAGCAGGTTGGAGCCTGGTTTACAGTTACAGTCATTTCCACTGAGCATTCGTGTCCCTAAGGGTAGGGAGATGACAGCAATTTTCCATCTGATGACAATCCTCAGCACCAGTCTCAAAAATGCCAACTGTAATTAAAATTTGTATATGTTTTCAAGGGTAATATTCCTTATTCTCTTGTTGACAATTGCTGCTTCAAGCTCCTAGGCTTAACTAAATAGGAGCAGTTTGTCTTTAAATGGCAAGTTTCTTCTTTCCCTAGTCACTGATTTGTGGCTACGTTTAGGAATGGCACGGTTTTAATTGCATGATCCTTATTTTTTCTTTCCCTAATGTTTTTCTAGGCCCCTTTAATAACCAGCATTTACTAAAAATTCTGAGAGCTCAGGGGAAAATAAAAAAAAATCCATTCACTTTATTATTCTTGTAGCAGACACAGTCCAAAAGCCCTTTTCTGTGACAGTGTCAATAATTGTTTAATCCATATAAAACAAGCTGCTTTAAACACTCTCTCCGTTGAGAAAACGGCAGTCTGTGTTCTCTGGTCATTAAAGATGAGACAAACCCTCCTGGGTGTGTGGCTGCAGCTCAGCGCCTGCTCGGTGACACCATGCAAACAGGACACCATCGGTGGCTGACATGGACACTGAGGTTTGCTCGTGGCCAATAATTCAGCAGAAAAAAAAAAAAAAAAATCTAAGATGAGCATGTTGTATTGAATATTCTGGAGTGTTTATTTTGGGTGGCTGGGGAGAAATGACTGCTGGAAGTGTTGGTGGGTGAGAAGCTCATCATGAGCCGGCAGTGCGCGCTGGCAGCCCAGAAAGCCAACCCCATCTTGGGCTGCATCAAGAGAAGTGTGGCCAGCAGGTCATGGGGAGGTGATTCTGCCCCTCTGCTCTGGTGAGACCTCACCTGGAGCTCTGTGTCCAGCTCTGAAGTCCTCAACGCAGGAGGGACATGGACCTGTTGGAACGGGTCCAGCGGAGGGCCATGAAGATGCTCAGAGGGATGGAGCCCCTCTGCTGTGAGGACAGGCTGAGAGAGCTGGGGTTGTTCAGCCTGGAGAAGAGAAGGCTCCGGGGAGACCTTATAGCAGCCTTCTAATATCTGAAGGGAGCTACAGGAGAGCTGGGGAGGGACTCTTTGTCAGGGAGTGCAGTGACAGGACAAGGGGTAATGGTTTTAAATTGGAAGAGGGGAGATTTAGATTGGATATTAGGAAGAAATTCTTTGGTGTGAGGGTGGTGAGAGCCTGGCCCAGGTTGCCCAGAGAAGCTGTGGCTGCCCCATCCCTGGAGGGGTTCAAGGCCAGGTTGGAGGGGGCTTGGAGCAACCTGGTCTGGTGGGAGGTGTCCCTGCCCAGGGCAGGGGGTTGGAACTGGATGATCTTTAAGGTCCCTTCCAACTCTAACCATTCTACGATTCTCTTAATAAGTATGGTGGGCACATTTGCAGCACATCGGCAGATCCCAATGCTCATTTGAAGGTGATTATGGTGGGCACATTTACAGCATACCGGCAGATCCCAATGCTCATTTGAAGGTGATGGGTGTTGAAGTGATGGATGGGCTCGTTCCAGCTGCCAGGCTTTGGATCAGGTATTGCACCCACAGAGTGTGGGAGGTGAACGTGCATGAGCCATTGAAGGCAATTCTCCATCTGAGGTGGGTAACCCAACGTGGACGTGGGCAGCTAAGTGGAAAGTAAGAGGGTTATAGAGGCGTCCGGCAAAAGCCACTTCTTATGGCACAATCATTCAGGAATATACGCTATAATTAAGTCTGACTTGCCTGGTACTTTACAGAGTGTGGGAGGTGAACGTGCATGAGCCATTGAAGGCAATTCTCCATCTGAGGTGGGTAACCCAACGTGGCACAGTGCGGGAGGTGAATGTGCATGAGCCATTGAAAGCAGTTCTCCATCTGAGGTGGGTAACCCAACGTGGACGTGGGCAGCTAAGTGGAAAGTAAGAGGGTTTTAGAGGCATCCCGGCAAAAGCCACTTTTTATGGCAGAATCATTCAGGAATATATGCTATAATTAAGTCTGACTTGCCTGGTACTTCTGCAGCTTGTGCAGTGACACGTGAGCACTTGTTGAACGTAAGAGTGTCACCACAGGGGAGCAGGGGCTTTGCTGAGATTGTGTTTTCCCTTCCAGAGCTGTCTGCATTTTAGTAGAGTTCTTCACAGAAACATTTCCTTGCAAAATTATTGGAGTTTTCCATAATAATTAGTAGTGATGTGATTTAGTTAATCATATTAAATGAATCCATAGGTGAAACTCTGATCTGGACTGAGCTTTGGCAGTCCAGTCCACTGCTCAGTGCGTGTGCTCTCCTCACAGAGCTCACCAGACCCAGACTGTGGTCCATATATAGAATTACAGAATCCTAGAACCGTCTAGGTTGGAAAAGACCCTTGGGATCATCGAGTCCAACCATCAACCCTACTCTACAAAGTCCTCCCCTACACCATATCCCCCACCACCACATCTAAACGACATATTAAACACATCCAGGGATGGTGACTCAACCACCTCCCTGGGCAGCCTGTTCCAATGCCCGACCACTCTTTCTGTGAAAAATTCTTTCCTAATGTTCAGTCTAAACCTCCCCTGTTGGAGCTTGAAGCCACTCCCTCTCGAAACGAAGCTGGTAAAGGGCCTGGAGCATCAATCTTGTGAAGAGCGGTTCAAGGAGATGGGACTGTTTAGTTTGAGGAAGAGGAGGCTGAGGGGAAACCTCATCACTCTCTACAACTACTTGAAAGGACACTGTAGAGAGGTTGGTGCTGGTCTCTTCTCACAGGTAATTAGTGACAGAACGAGAGGGAACGGCTTCAAGCTCCAACAGGGTATAGCATCATGCTTCATGCCGTGTTTGAGAAGCCTTGGATCAGCACTGTGTCGAGGCCTGTTTTCTGTCATTAGATTTGCATCTATTATAATTGATTAGAACATTTTATGTTAAAGGACCTCAAATTAGTTTCCAAACCACTGGGCAGTCTGTTTTCCAAACAGACATGTCCCTCAAACATCTTAAGGAGGAGCAGACTTGTTTAGTGAGAAAAGGAAACGCTCTACACCAGTTCAGTGGGGCTGGGGTGAGAGCAATTTGAGGGCTGAGCTAGGGGTCAGAGATCCAGGTACTGGACTTGCAGGACCCCCTGGAGAGTGTCCCTAGAGTACAGTTGTCTCTACAGATCAAACCTTCAACACTCTGCTTCTGTCTTCTCCTCCAGTCAGATGAACCAGGCCCAGCCCATGCTGAAATTTGCTGTTTATTTTGGGATTTTCCCAGTGCACGCCTGTCGCAGCCATGTGATGGGTGAGCTCATCTGGGGGCTTGGTTTTCCTTCAGCCTGCTCAGCAAGGGGATCTCAATCCCTCTGCTGTGGGTAACTGAGCCACCTCTAGCAAATACTGGGTGCAGGGACACTTGGCCCATCTGCTTTAAGATTTTATATATTTTTTTGGCCTTCTTGAAGCCAAGCTCGGGCAGGTCAGGGCCTGTGGAGGGATAAAGCAGCCCGTGCTGGTGCAGTGGGATTACAGACCCCACCGGGCAGTTGTGACCTGGGTGGCACACAACTGGGTCCATCGTTGAGATCCTTGAGAGGCACAAAGCGACCTTTGCGTCCATGGGCTGCGCTGAGGGACAGCACGTGTTTTGTACAGACTTGGTGTGGGTGAGATTAAGTTCGTTCTCTTTCTGGTTCCTGTGTAATTTTGCCCAAATCCCTGCACCCCCCTGAGCCTGTTTTCCATTTGGAGTCGGGATTAGCAGTATTTCCCTTTCCCACTCTGACTGTAGGCTCCAGTAAGAAATGACTCTTGTTTTGCATATAAACCACATACATTTTGCATGCAGTCCCTGGTACAGTCAGGCCTTATCTTACATGAGACATCTGATGTATCAGATTATAGATGATAAATACCCATAACGACAAGGCCGTGTTTCCTTGAAGTCTGGGTGCATACTGATGTGGGTACCAGGGCTGCTCAGCACCTTCCAAAATTCATTACAGTGGTTTCTAGCGGCTTCCAAATCTTTTTTCTTCTCTGTCTCCCTGCATACTCTGCATGGCGTGGGGCATCAAGCATGAAAAATATGCAGCCTAAGCTAAATAACCTTATTTCCTCTGATTTCGTATAATCAGGAGATGCCACCCTTCCAATCCAGGAGTAAATGAGAGAGTCTGTTTTTCTTTGTAAGTGTATTTTGAGCTTTATTGTTTAATATTAAAGCTGCGTTGTGAAAAGTGGCCCATAAATGGCTAATAAAAGCAGCGTTTACAGCTTGTAAAGTGCATCAGGACTTTGCCCTGGTTTGCCTAGGGAGATTTATGTTTGTGCTCACTGTCTGAGGTTTAAGAACTGCACATGGTATTTTTTTTTTTTGGTCCCATTAAACATGATGGCATGGACAAACATCTCCTCTGATTGACTCTGTTGGATGATGCCAAAGTGTTGCCAGGAGGAGGAAGAGGAGCTCTGCGGCTCTGCTCCTTCCTCAGCACCGGGGTAAGGACGCAGGGCTTGCAGATGGCTCTGCCACAGTCTGTCCCCAGACTGCCACGGTCTGTCCCCACACTGCCACACAGCACGGGTGACTCGGTGATGATTTATTTAACACCTAGGAAGCCCTGAGTGTAAAACGACCTGCTCGTTGTACTCCTGCGAGTGTGGGCAGCAGAAATACCAGCTTTATCCGGGGACCTTCCCATTGCCTCCACCTCCCTCAGTTCTGTCTGTAGTGACTTCACTGATGCTATGCAGATTTTTTTTTTTTTGCCTTTTCCCCACTCATTTTCTTCCTTTTTGAAGAAGTTAAGGGAAAAAGGCTGAGCCTGCAGTCTGTTTCTTATCTGGTGATAACGCTGGAGCTGCAGTTATCCCTTTCAATCACCTTTTGTAATTGTGGACAAGTCTAACTAGAAAACTAGATAAAAATGTGGGTTATTTTAACTGACCAATGGTATCTGTGAAATATTACTCTTGATTTCCTTCTAACCTCAGGGAAAAGGGTTAAGCATGTAGGTAGTGTAGATCTTGGACCTGGCAGTTCAAACTTTGAGGACAAACCTGGCTCAAGTTTGGAGCTCAAGGATTTGTGAAACAGATCTGGTCAGGATTTCTTGTAAGAGGCACTCTGGATATAGGGAATGCAACCGATGTTTACTGCAGTACAAAGTGACTGGCTGACAAGCTATTCTCAAGATACGTGGAGATAAACAGCTTTTCTATCTGCCAGAAAAATCCCACGTGAAGATATTTAGTGGTTGGAAGCAGAAACTAAAGGCATCCAAGTCCTGAAACTGCTTCCCTATTAGTCAGTGGATTCCCTGTCATAGATACTGATGACTGTCCCTGCTCCCCAACAGACACACACGTGCTTGAAGTCAACCTTGCAGGGAGCGTTCATAACTGAAGATCTTTGGTTTGTTTTCACACAGAACCTTCACACGGGCTCTTGTAACCATCGAAACCCTGCACTGTAAAATTCTCAAGTACTTGTGCACCCTGAGCTGGGGCTTTGATGAATATTTTGACAGCTCTGGACATTCACAGCTTTAAATTTCTCTGTTCTCAGTCTCTGATGTAGGATGCTCATCGCACATGAAGCGATGGGGAAGGCATTGCCCCTCCAGATATTTTTGTAGCAGGCGAGTATTTGAATATAATGGTGAGGTGTGATGCTATAACCCCAGATTGCTGCCTAACCTGTTGTATTTAGCAGCAAATAAAGCTGCCATACAGTGATATACTTAGACCTAATGCATGCTCTTTAATTATAAAATCTGCCTTAAGGTTTGTGTTTGTTTCTTTGCCTCTCTGAGACGTACATAAAGCAGTGCGGGTCCAAGCACATACCCTGCTGGCTCATAAGGGGTGACCCTGGCCACTGACTTTGCCCTTATAACAGTTCATTATATTGTCCAGCATTTTTGAGCCCGAGTAAGTGAGATTTATAGGTTGCCTGGGGATAATCATTTCAACAAGAAAGATCAATGATATGCAAGTCAGTGGAAGGAGCAGCAAGTTCCAATAGCTGCCTTGTTAGAAGGCATCAAACATCTTCATAATTGTTCCTTGTTAGAAGGCATCAAACATCTTCATAAACTATTTAAAGGTAGAAATTATCATTAACCTTTGCTGCAGCCAGTTACATTCAGGCAGTCAATGCCATTTAACAGGAGTCAGGGTGACACCCAGTTAGGGTGTGCAGGGATGCGGGAATGTTAATGCTTTGAAGTAATTGTCACACTGGGTCTGTTGTGGAGGAGGTGTTCGACAAAGAAGCTGGACATGCTGACCTCAAACGAGCTCTAAGAGCTTGCTTAGAACTGAATTCATAGAATCATAGAATCATCTAGGTTGGAAGGGACCTTCAAGATCATCTAGTCCAACCATCAACCCAACTCTGACAAAAAGCCCATCACTAAACCATGTCCCTCAGCACCGTGTCAACCCATCTTTTGAATGCTTCCAGGGATGGTGACTCCATCACTTCTCTGAGCAGCCCATTCCAAGGCTTGATAACCCTTTCAATGTAAAAATTTTTCCTAATATCCAACCTGAACCTCCCCTAGTGCAACTTGAGGCCCTAAATTGCAGCTGTATCGCTTTAAATCCAGCTCAAACTAACGTTCCTTTTCTACCTCCTTTAGTTAATTATGACTATTTTTAAGGGTGCGTGAAAGCATTTCATTTTTCCTACGGGAGAAGTCATGACCCAGATTCCTCCTCACAGGGGTGGCAGAAGAGCTGCTTGTTCGGGCCCTGCTTGTTTGAAACCACCTTGAGGAGCTGAGGTCCCCATCCCTCCCCCAGCCACTTGCAGCTCTACCACGGTCCGTCCCTCGGTGCTTGTGCTTTAAAGCTGGGCTGTAGCGCTCGCTGCCGCGCTCCCAGTGTTATCTGTTGTTGACAATCTCAGTCCCTCCTCTGCTCCTCCCGCCCTCTCTGATGCTGAATCGATGACATTTTCCCTCAGCTGCCTGCATTTGGTGTTTTACTGCCGACTGCATGTGGTCCTCTCATTTTAATCACTTCTGCTGTGTCTAGCGCTGTACGCTCTATAATGTTTCGGAGACTGCTTGCAATTAAAATAGAAAAATAAGTCATACATTACATTACATTACAACCCAGTCGATCCCCGCGTATTATAATTCATGCGGCTTTATACGCTGAGCTTTCCAAGTGGTTTATAGCCCACGTAAGAATAACGAAACCCCGAGGGGCAGAGGAAAGGCGAGGGAGGAATATTGTCTTTCTCGGTTCCTGGAAGGCATCGTTTCCTGGTGCTTGCTTTATTTTTCCAATTCCTTTGCTCTTGAAAGAAAATGTCAACAGACTTAACTTTTCATCTCCTGGTTTCCAGGGGACTCAATGTAATGAGGCTCCTTGTTGAGGAAGGGCTCTGGCTGCACCGAGCGATCTCAACTATATTTGGGGCATTTTAGCACATTTAGGCATTTTAAAGGTTTGTAACCATTTTAACAAGCTTTGGACCGGGGAGGGAGGGACAAATCAGGTACAATTTTGAGTATTCTGGCTTCAGATCAGCAAGACACTTAAGCGTGTGCTTAATTTTAAGCACTGCAATAGTTCTGCCCGTAAAAAACAGGGACAAAATGTTGTCCAGCCATCCTGCTGAGTAATCCTAACAATTATTTCTTGTTTTGTTTTTTCCTCAGTCCGCCTTTCCCCCCACAAGCTCTTTTAGGCGGTCTCAAAGAGAGAGCACAGAAAAGCTGAAATGAAACAGCTCATGCAGGGAAGCACAAGCAACATGGGGAATTCTTGTTTAGAAATCCAAGCAGCAGATTTCCATTATTATGAATACTGGCTGAATTCACTTGTGACAATATACAACATTTAATTTACATGTAAAGTGACAAATTAAAATCTGAAATTCCCTGTTTTGTTCTCTGAGCGGAATGTAACATGACAAGCCCTGCAGAATGCCTCCGCGCTGCCCCAGTGGCACAAGGCTGGTCGTTGCTGCAGCCTATTCTGAATGTGACAGAGCTTTTAGCAGCACATGGAAACGCTCGACCCACGTACTCAGAGGTGTTTGGGTGTCTAAATCTCATCTGGGTTTGGTGCTTCTAAGAATTTGGTCCCTAGATCCTGGGAATGGGGCTGAAATACAGCTGCACTTTGCAGGAAGATCAGAAAAGTCACTTCACAGAATCACAGAATGAGATGGGGTTGGAAGGGACCTCTGGAGATCATCCCGTTCTGCCAAAGCAGGTCCACCCAGAGCAGGTCCCACAGGAAGGTGTCCAGGTGGGGTTTGAATGTCTCCAGAGAAGGAGACTCCACCACTTCTCTGGGCAGCCTCTTCCAGGGCTCTGCCACCCTCACAGGAAAGAAGTTCCTCCTCATGTTTAGGTGGAACTTCTTACACTCAAGTTTGTGCCCATTTCCTCTTGTCCTGTCAGGACTTGTAGTAGCCACTACTTGTAGTAGCAAGGGAGATAAATATTTGTCATTCCCATGTGGTGTAACACCGTGTGAGTGGCTGCGTTTAGTTTAGGGTGGAAGTCGGGCAGGACCAGTCTGTGGTCGTGGCTGATGGTTCAAAGGAGGAGTGGACCAACAGTGACCGTACAGAGCTGCCCTTCCCAGTGTCGCCTTCCCAGCTTGCAGGAATTTCACTGAATTTCACTGAATTTCTAGAGTTGGAAGGGACCATAGAGATCATCTAGTCCAACTCCCCTGCTGAAGCAGGATTGCCTAGAGCTTGTCAGAGCATGTTACTCAGGAGCATCCAGGTGGGTCTTGAAAATCTCCAAAGAAGGGGACTCCACACCCTCCCTGGGCAGCCTGTTCCAGGGCTCTGTCACCCTCACCGTGAAAAAGTTTTTCCTCATATTCAAGTGGAACCCTTTATGCTCCAACTTGTGCCCATTGCCCCTTGTCCTCTCACTGGCAACCGCTGAAAAGAGTCTGGTTCCCTCCTCCCTCAGCCCGCCCTTGAGATACTTGTAGGCACTAATAAGGAAGGAGGGTTTGAGCACATCCTGGACTGGAGGTTCTTTCTGCATCTTTGCATTCATATCCCTGATGGTGCTGCTTTTGTAAAGCTGATCCATACCTTTCATCAACTTTGCGGCTTTTCTTAGTGTCTTTTCCCGTTCCAGTGTCTTTCTTTTCATTGGGAAGATCATAGTAGCACAGAGTACTCAAGACAGGCCCGAGTGGTGGTATCTCAATTCGGTGGTGGCTGAGGGAAAGAGGTATGTTTGTCTGTGCAGCAAAGAAATTTGTGTATATCGCTGTGTCTGGTGGGCTGTGTGTTGGAAACAGCCGCTTGGCTCTTGACTGGTATGGACATCTCCGACTGGTTTGTAGAAATTTCCCTGGTCCACTGTTTGGTCCAGCCTTTTGGTTCATTGCCACCATTACTACTAACTCCCTGGTTATTGCAAACTCAGAGAATCCTCTCTTGCTGTGCTTGAAAAACAGCCAAAACAAGAGTAATGCTCGCACCTGCACCAATCCACTTTTTACCCTCAAATCACCTCTCTTTCCTGCTTGCTTGTTTCCCAGCCTGCTGTGTGGAGGCACAGGAGAATACCCCGCCGTTGCTGGAGCAGTTCGGTTTCGACTCTGGCAAGTTCAGGGCACGGAGAGGTGCCATTGTTCATTTGTTATAGCAGCAAACAGCATCAGCCCAGCTGACACTTGCATCCGTGAGCGCTTTCCTCTGTAGGAATTCACAAAGCAATTGCTTAATCTTTTCTGACACTCTTTTGGTGTTTAAACAAAAAACTACTGGCTTATTCCCATTCCCAGGCACTGTGATGGAGAGGCCTGGAGAATTAACGTGTTGATGAACTCCTTTGTTTTAAATGATTGCAGTAGAACATAACAGAGAGTAGTTTTAACTAGGCTAAATGAAACCTAAGTTTTCTGAGTGATCCTGATGTCTTTTTTAAAGAAACATTAATAGCAGCTGCTCGCTGCCCTCCAAGGCATGGCAGACTGAGCTGCTCACAAGTGCTGTCTCTGTTGAACTAAATTCTGTCTTCTGTGGGCTCAGCTCCTTCTCCTGATCCGTGGCCCACTGAATTTGGTAGGAAATATTCCCATGACATGGGATGGGACATCCTGAATGTCCCCTGGAGCAGAAAGAGTTGAGAAACTCCCTTCATTCGACCATCATGGGTCAGGTCAGCTGGCAAAGAGAAGGGAGACAACCCTGATCACTCCCAAACCCGGAGCACAGGTACAATTGCAGGTCTCAATATTCCTGCTTTCCCTCTATTCCTCAAACCAGACTTTCTGGAAAAGCTCAGAAGAAGTGGTGCCATATGCCAGTGTGAGGAGCCATGCGGAGTTATGTTCCGGGCTGATGATCCCCAAATTCCCCTGTAAAGCAGGGAGGCAGAGGCTCTGCTGTCTGTGCCCAGCCCTGTGCTCACAGGACATGGACCTGTTGGAATAGGTCCAGCAGAGGAGGCCACGGAGATGCTGGGAAGGGCTGGAGCCCCTCTGCTGTGAGGACAGGCTGAGAGAGTTGGGGGGGTTCAGCCTGGAGAAGAGAAGGCTCCGGGGAGACCTTTGAGCCCCTTCCAGTCCCTCAAGGGGCTCCAGGAAAGCTGGGGAGGGACTCGTGATCAGGGAGGGGAGCCATAGGATGAGGGGGAAGGGTTTTACACTGAAAGAGGGGAGATTTAGATGAGATATTAGGAAGAAATTGGCTGGTATAAGGGTGGTGAGAGCCTGGCCCAGGTTTCCCAGAGAAGCTGTGGCTGCCCCATCCCTGGAGGGGTTCAAGGCCGGGCTGGAGGGGGCTTGGAGCAACCTGGGCTGGTGGGAGGTGTCCCTGCCCAGGGCAGGGGGTTGGAACTGGATGATCTTTAAGGTCCTTTCCAACCCAAACTATTCTATGACTCTAGGTTACCCTTTCTCAGGGCAATAGTGTCCACAAGAAGCAGCTTGACAGCGTGTCCGGGAGTGCAAACCCTCGTGTCTCACACTGCACAAGAGACTTCAGAGCAAAGGAGGGTGGATAGGAGCTGTGCCAGCTATCTGATGACCTTTATGTTAAACTGTGTTCACATTCACAACCCTCAGATGCAGGCTGAGTGAACCAAACGCTCCTCCCCGGGGCTGTATGTTGTGCCACACTCCCACTGCAGCCATCTTGAAAAGCAAATATGTTTTGGGTTTGTTTTGTTCTGCTTCGTTCCTGCTGATACCAAATGCCAGCACTAGGCACAGGGAGTGCTGCAGGGAGAAGCCAACAGCTAACGCTGAAGGATGATTCTGGAGGTAGCACGCTCACAAGATGATGGTTAATAACATTTTGCAGCAAAAAAGATCTTCTCTAGCACACAGTGCCTAGCGTGGAAGTGATTTTCCAGAGCAGGCAGGGTGGGAAGAGTAGCAGTGGAGGGCGTTTGAGCTCTTGTTCTGCAAGCAGGAGGATTTCTTGATTCGGTAATAGATGGTGATATAGAGGTTGCTTCCCAAAATAATGTTGTGTGATACTGTGTGGGGCAGGGACAGCGTTTCAGAACTCTGCTGCTAGCAGCAGGAGGGGAAATCACTGCAGGCCACTGGAGATGTGGGGCTGTGCAAACTGGGCTAGGGCTAGCGTGGCTCAGAGACAGGCTACAGACACCACAAACTCCACTGGACTTTCTGTAGCCCTGCTCCTGCCAGAGTCAGCAGTAAAACACCCATTGGTTGCAGGTGGGAGAGGATCAGACAGATGCCGAGGCCTTTTGAAAACCCTGCCTGCTCTCTCAGGACTCTTCCAGCATTGCTTTGTCAAAGGTTTCTGTTTGCTTCCCGTTTCTCTTTGTGCTGCTGTAAGCAGTCCTGGTGGGACAGGTCTTTCTGCAAACCCTGCAGTCTGTGATGCAGCTTTGCAGAAGGAGCCCATGGGCTGGCGGCACCTCATGAGCCTTTTTCACCCCCTGACCTTCCTCTGCTCTCCACTCAGCCCTTCATTCCCCCTCCTCCCCAGGGCTTGCCCTGCTCCCACAACAACGTAAGAAGCCATGAGATTGCAAAGTCACAGCAGGGACATCGAGCTGACACACATGGGTACACAGCCACGCGACACACAACACCCTGCTCTCATCCAGCTCCAAATTACAAGGGTCACACGCTGGAGCAACCCCCTCAGCAGCACAGTCACTTTCTGATCTGAGGAGAAGGGAGATGATATTTCTGTGTGAGAAATACAAAGGAAAGATGTTAAAAACAAACACAAAACCCAAAAGAGCAAGCTCAAGACTCCCGGTCCAGGTTTCCCTGCCTGTTCCAGGTTGCCCAACCCACTGCAAATCTCCCCCCCACAGTGATTGATGCTCAGGGTGCCTATTCAATCCAGAAGCATCCAGAGCTCCTAAAAGAGGAGTGTTTTGATGGTGATACCCATTTATAAACACAGTGTGGATATGAGGAGCAGCCCCTTGCAGCAGAGCTGGAGGGAAGCTTCCCGACAGGGGAGCCCGCAGGGGCTGAGCTCTGCCGAGGGAGGAGAGGCAGCAGCCAAGGCACAGCGAGCTCTTATCCTGCTGGGTGACTATTTTTAAAATCTGAGTTGGTGATTCAGATTAGCATCCTAGGGCTTTACCTCTGCTGAAGGATTTCCCCCGCATGAAAATGGAGCCTGGGTTTTCTCACGTTATGCAGAATTGCCCCTCTGGTACAGGAAGGTCGTGGCTGTTTAAGGTTGATGTCCTGGAAGGGAAACGTTACACAAGGAAGGTCTGTAGGTGAAAAAGAGCAAGTGGTACCCACACCACTGCCGACCAACCTGGGGAAAACCTACTATTTCAGCCTTTGTTCGAAGAGGAATGATTATCCAGCACACCCTTTGTTTTTTAGGCAAGATTGGGGGCCTGGATTCAACCTCACAACAGCCCCCCTGCGCATGGGGGTTACAGAGATGCTCGAGGGAAGCTGTGGTATGTTAGAGCAGTATCCCAGGCTGGTACAAACCTTCTGGGCTCTGCGAGGCCCTGATGCATCCCCAAAGGGGGCTGTGAGGTGCAGTGCAGGATGTCATTCTGGCTTGGCAGCACAGCCCGTGGGGGTTCCTGGTGGTCCCGGTGCCCTTCGGCAGCAGAACCACTTGAATTAGTGATTATTGAAACGGCCGCCGTGTCGGTACACAATATTATTAGCCTACACAAGCCTTGTTGCAGGGCGTATGTAGATGATAGGAAATGCTGGGATAAGGCTGTGTTAATCAGGGGTATTCAGAGAGCTAACACATCCCTCCTTGCGCGGGCGGTGATGTTGGATGTGTTACCCTCTGAGGTTCATAGAACAGCAGCGGTAGCAACGTGCTGTTCCCGCTTCACTGAGAGGCTGTGGATTTAATTTCTGCTGCTAAGTAGTGCTATTTGCAAACCCGTGGAGGGTACAGAGCAGATTTCTAGGACATGGGCTTGTATATATTCATTCTTTTCATCTGATGCTCAGGACCTTAGGGTATAGTGTAGTCCTGTGTACCTTTGTGCAGTACCCTTTGCTCGACAAGCGAGGCGAGAAGATGAGCCAAAGGTTTTGGCACTGATCTGGATTTGGGAGACACAGGTTTAATTCCCTATCCTTAACGCAGACTTCTGGTGACAAAATCTTGCATAATAAAAACCTTCGGGAAGTGAGTTTCAGCAAGAGTGACACAGAAACTGCAAAAAAAAAAAGCATTTGCAAAAGGTACAAAACATCCTACGGCTCTTGGTTGTTAAACTCCATGGGTTGTATCTTGCCCAGAGGTCTGTGGAGCTTGTGTGTGTGTGTGTGTGTGTGTGTGTGTACGCCTGGCCCTCTGGTCTGTTCAGCTGCAAACGGTCTGAATACTGAAGCTGGACGTTTTTGGCTGCGTGGATCAAATAGCGATGGTTGTGACTGCAAATTAGTAAAAGAGGGGGGAAAGTAAGAACATAAAAGGCTGTTTTTCAAGCACTGGCTACCAGAATCTCTTCCCAGGGTGGAGGTGGGTCAGGCAGGGCAGCAGCAGGGTCAGGAGAGATCCTCCTGGGACATCTCTGTTCCTGTCCCGGTACAGAGGAGTTCACACGACGCCTGCACCCAGGGAGCGGTGGGAACTCTGACCAGATATGGCCTGATGGTCCATTTATTTCTTTATTTATTTATTTCCCAAACTCTAGAGACCCTCTAAAATAATTTCCCACCATGGCTGTAATCCTTTCTCCGGGCAGCCGGCTCTAACTTAATTTTCAAGGATGATCTCCTCTTCAGAGGCAGCAGAAGGCTTATTTTAAAAGGGCACACGCAGGCGGCAGCGGGAGTGCAGTTGTTGCAGGTCCAGTGAAGAAGCTGGGCTGGGCTGGGCTCTTCTTGGTTATCCCTGAGGAGGGAACGAGGGCTGAGAGAGTCAAAGAGACCAAAGGTAGTGTTTGGGGAAGAGCAACATTTCTTTCCACAGCAGAAATCACCCCCTTCACTTCCTGAGGTCCCTGCTTTCTGGAGAAGAGGATAGGCAGGACAGGGCAGGAGCATCCTGCAAATATCATTAATTTCCATTAAAAATATTTGCTTTCTTCTTTGCCGAGGGTCCATCCAACCCTGGCACCACACCACCACGTGTGTGATCAGATCCAGCCACAGGAGGGGGACAAAGATGCTCTTGGTGAGAAAGTTTTATCGTGTTGGAGATGTAATTTAACCTCCAGCTACATGGCAGTGGGACTTCTCCCCTGCAGGCGGATCAGCAGAGGCCGTGGGTGTCAGTCCTGGGTGTTTCACTCTGGTTGTGTGTACACAGCCAATCCTCGGGGTAGGGACTGTGCTCTCTTGTTCACAGAGCTCTTCAGACAATATTGTCGTGGCAGGAAACAATAATAATCCGATAGATACAACAGAGAGTGGGAAATGGTTTGAGAGGGATGGGTTTCCCAGGAGAAGATGTTTGTCCTGCCCATGGCACAGGCAGGAGGGGGGGCTCCTGTGTCCAGGGGGGGCTCCTGTGTCCAGGGGGGGCTCCTGTGTCCGGTGGGGCTCCTGTGTCCAGGGGGGGCTCCTGTGTCCCATAGTCTGTCTGAGCTTCCCCTCCTGAGCCCAGCGGGCGCTGAGCCTGCCCCTCACCCTAACCATGGGCAGGACCTTGGTGGAGCAGTGCCACGGCTGGCCCATCTCCATGGAGTCTCACCAGTACTGACCAGTCTGCAGTGATGCCTTCTCATGGTTTGGGAAACCCAAAAATTACCAACAATTTATTGTCATTTAGACAATCTTTCTATCACCCGATGACCCCTCCCCACCCAGATGGTCTGTCTGAGCTTCCCCTCTTGAGCCCAGCAGGCGCTGAGCCTGCCCCTCACCCTAACCATGGGCAGGACCTTGGTGGAGCAGTGCCACGGCTGCTCCATCTCCGCGGAGTCTCACCAGTACTGACCAGTCTGCAGCGATGCCTTCTCATGGTTTGGGAAAACCAAAAATTACCAACAATCTATTGTCATTTAGACAATCCTTCTATCACCTGATATCACCCTTCCCCTCCCCACCCAGGAAGGGGAATCGGGGAAAACAAGGAAAGACGAGGGTTGAAATATAAGTAGATTTAATAGGATAAGACTGAATAGTTAACAATAATAACAAAGAGCCAGTAGTAATCCTGATAATAATATAAGATATGTAAGAGTTATACTCATCCAATTATGTCAGCAGGAAGCTGTGTGCTCCCAGCGGGGGACAGCAAATGTGGGACACCACGAGCGCTGCGGGTATAATAACAAAGAACGAGTAGTAATCCTGATAATAATATAAGATATGTAAGAATTATACTCATCCAATTATGTCAGCAGGAAGCTGTGTGCTCCCAGCGGGGGACAGCAAATGTGGGACACCACGAGCGCTGCGGGTTCAGGAGGAAGGGAAGAGGGGCTCTGGGGAGACCTTATAGCAGCCTTCCAAAGGGAAGAGGGGCTCTGGGGAGACCTTACAGCAGCCTTCCCCTATCTAAAGGGGCTCCAGGAGAGGTGGGGAGGGACTCTTTAACAGGCAGGGGAGTGATACAATGAGGGGTAACAGTTTTACACTGAAAGAGGGGAGCAGGCAGGGGAGTGATACAATGAGAGGTAACAGTTTTAAACCGAAAGATGGGAGATTGAGCTGAGATGTGGGGAAGAACTTCTTTGCTGTGAGGGTGGTGAGAGCCTGGCCCAGGTTGCCCAGAGAAGCTGTGGCTGCCCCATCCCTGGAGGGGTTCAAGGCCAGGTTGGAGGGGGCTTGGAGCAACCTGGTCTGGTGGGAGGTGTCCCTGCCCAGGGCAGGGGGTGGAACTATATGATATTTAAGGTCCCTTCCAACCCAAACCACCCTATGATTCTGTAAGGGCTCAGGGGTCCAGCACCAAGGCAAAGAGTTCTCTGGACCCACCGCCATCAAGGGAGAGAGAAACTCCTCAGCAAAATGATTCTATAAGGGCTCAGGGGCCTGGCACCAAGGCAAGGAGTTCTCTGGACTCACCGCCATCAAGGGAGAGAGAAACTCCTCAGCAAACTTTCTCATTTATGTGGAATGTGACATTCATGGTATGAAATAATCCTGTTGGCAGCTTGGGTCAAGTGCCCAGGTCTCACTCCTCCTCAGCCCTGCACCTGGCGAGCTCGAAAACACTGAGACCTTGAATCCCACATGGCCTGGCTGGCTAGAAAGTAAATATTTTCACAAATTCAGACACCAGAGTCTTCCAAAGAGGAGTTCTCCCCAGCGTTAGAAGAGAAGTTAGTCCTGTAGGACATGTCTCCACCAGCCCACCCATACGACCAAGTTTCCTGGAGGGAGACAGGGAACATTGCCCGGTCCGTAACGTGTTAGTTGAAAGATGCCCATGACATCCCTGAAATACACCCCTGCCCCATGGAGACACAGCAGGCACCGCGTGGGGGGCTGAAGCCAAGGCAGCCGGAGCCGCAGGCAGCTGGGCTGGAGATGGAGCTGAGCAGTAGGGAGAGCAGGTGGCCGAGCAGCAGGGAGGAAGACTTGCCAACCACACACAGCACTAGGATCCTGAAAGGAAACAATTTGTTTAACTAGTTTGCCAAATAATATCTATATTATGAATGCACCAAACATTGCTTATTCCTCCTCGCTGGAGGGTTCTTGCTTCCAGGATGAACGTGTTGTTTTCTCCAGTTTTACCAGGGAAAGATTGGGAAGTGCTTCCAAAGCCCTGGTGGCTGCTTTGCCAGGAGCAAGTGGGTCTTTGCTGCGAGTCAGTGAAGGTGCAGGGTGGGTTTGTGCTCCCATAAATCACCCCATCTTTCCTTGGGGCCAAGTTTGCTCAGTGTGCCCGTGAGCCTTCATTCGTCTCCTCTCAGTGTTGAGTTTGTACCTCTTTGTCCCTGTTTCGGGGAGCTCCAGGGTGCATGGCAAACACCTGGGGCAGTGATGCTTCACAGCTGGTCCCTGCAGCTACCCCTCGAGCCTGATGTTCCCCTAAAAAGCCTCAAGGATGGATTTTCAAGTGCTCACAACCCACGTCTATGACCAAATTTTTAAAAGAGTCAGTTTAGGGTACCAAATTACCAAAATTCCTGGGTTTTCTCTGCAGCTGTTCAATATAGGTCATGTCCGTGCTCAGAGCTTTGTATCTAATATGAATTTGTGAGTGTGTGTGTCTGGGGAGCTGCTTGAACTGGGGCCTTGGTATGTCAGAGGAGCAGGGGACATTGGAAAACCGCAGAGGAGGGGTGGCAGTGGGTGTGCAAAGGTGTGCGAGTGCTGTAGAGCCACGGTACTTCAGTATCGAAACCTTGAACTGCAGAAACTGAGCATCTGCGCTCCAAATCCCTTATAAAACTGAAAAGTGAACTGTCCAAAAGCAGATAATGTTCAGGCTGCAACTGACTTCTCCAATTTTCCCTAAGTGACAGGGCTTAAAAGAAAAATTGATGAGGAGATGGATGTGACGTGTGACTTCCAAGGGCATTAGTGTGACTCTAGAAAAACATTCATAGCAGCGTAAGAAAAATAAACGCAGTGGAAAAGTATTTATGGATCTACGCTGGCTTTAAATGGTCACCAAAACAATTTCCTTTTCTGTCTCCCACAGGAAAAAATTGAAACCAGGAAACATAATAAACCCAGCAACTTCAGCGCCCCTCTTGCCTGGCATTTACAGGCTTCCTGGAGCTTGAAAAACACTGGCTGCACCTGAATATAGACAATGCCAAGGAAATGCACTCCTGCTAATATTTGCAGGAGCTGAGGTGCTTTCCCTGCTCCCTCAAAATGCCTTTGGGGTGGGTGGTTTGCAGGTGGCAGGACGGGAGGGCAGGGGGGAGAGCTGGAGGGTCTGGAAGTGGGTAACCAGGCAGGGAGCTTCCCCTCCTCTCCCAGTTGCCCTTTCCCATCGTGGCTGCAGAGACATTTTCCTCCAGTGCTTCAGCTTCACTTAACTCTCCCTTTGATCAGTGTTTATAGCAATGGAGCTTGGTATAAGCTCTAATATCCCTAAATGCCGTAAATATATATCTATAAATACTAAACAAAACATTCCCTATATAATAAACAGAGACCAAAACTGTGAATTAGGGCCCCAGACAAGGCAGATGCACAGCACCAATTCTCAAGGACTTTGAAGTTAAAAGCCTTGCTGTGTGCATGTAAGAGCTTTTGTAAGTCAAACTAAAAGTCTCATTAACGCGAAACTTCCATGATCAGAAACCTGCCTAGTTCAGTGAGAATCCCCAAGGACACGAGTATTTAGCACACTTTCTAATTAAAAGAAGAGAATTATGGTACAGCGGTTAAAATGTGTTTTTATACTTGTCTAGGAAATATTCAGTAAATTGTGTATGCAGAGATACACAGCCAGGGCTCTTTACAAACAGAACAAATTTACTGATAGGATGAGGGGTAATGGTTTTAAATTGAAATTAAATTTCAATTTCAATTAAATCTAAATTTCAAATAAATTCAATTAAATTAGGGGAGATTTAGATGAGATTTGGGGAAGAACTTTGCTGTGAGGGTGGTGAGAGCCTGGCCCAGGTTGCCCAGAGAAGCTGTGGCTGCCCCATCCCTGGAGGGGTTCAAGGGCAGGTTGGAGGGGGCTTGGAGCAACCTGTTGTGGTGGGAGGTGTCCCTGCCCAGGGCAGGGGGTGGCACTGGATGGGCTTTAAGGTCCCTTCCAACCCAAACCGTTCTGTGATTCTATGACAGACACAAACCAAGGTACGAACAGGCAGCAATGAGTACCTGAGCATCTCCTGTAGCTTTCTCTGTGTGTTCCCAGCTTGGGTATAAAAGCAGGATCAAACCTGGTCCTTTTTGGGTGTTGCAGAAAGTCCACCTCTTCTGGACTCCCCTCCAGACCTGAACTGTTCAAGGAACTATTGTTTAGATACTGCTGAGGTCCCACAAACACAGAAAGCCCGCCTTCCTCTTGGGAAATTGTATTTCTTACCTTGTGCATGGTGTCTGAAGGATCTCTACCTACTGTAGCTCCTGGCAAGGTGCTGGGAATGCCTGGGCTGGGCGAGCTGAGGTCTGTGCATCCCTTCCTGCTACGCATATGTTGGTAAAAATAAAGAGCTATTGATAAAACTCTGCACTGGGCTTCAGTAAAGCTGACCCACCATAGGAAGCAGCTCAGGTTTCTGGTTTAATGAGTTGATGCTCCTTCTCACCCCGCTGGTGATAACCCCTGGACCTGGACCAGGATTGGTCCCGTGCATGGTGAGGTGTTGGGAAAGGGCTGTGCGTTTGTGGAAATCAGGATTTGTCCAGTTCTGGGACATCTGTTATCTTCTGGTGATTTGTGCTAATCAGAGCTAGGAGCAAATCTTCTTCTGAAGAAGAAGAAATAACTGAATATTTAATAAAATAATTTCTTTACTGGGGAAAAGTGAGGGGGAGAAATAAATTAAAACTGTAGCCCATTTCAATATTTATTCTAGTAATTCAGTTTTCTTTAAAACTGCTTTTGTTTCAAATTTCCTGCAGTTTTTGGAAGCTGAGAACAGAGTGAGAACAACTAAAATAGACTATTTTACGTAATGCCAAAAGAAATTATATGTCCAAAATGCCACAGGTTTTTTTTTTTAATTTATTTTAAAAAAAATATTTGTCCAATGTAAATAAAAAAAATCATTTTCAGTTTGAAAACCTGTCCCCATTTTCACATGTGCCAGCAAACTGAAGCACTGTTTATTGCATGGTTCCCATGTCAGGACTGGTGGCCGGGTTAAATTCCTGCTTGAAAACTAATCTGAATTCAAAAGCAGAACTCCTGAGGAGTTCAATAGGCTAAGTATTCTGCTTTTTGAGGTTAAATATTCTGCTTTTTGAGTTAAATGTTCTGCTTTTTGACACTCTTTGCTGTTTCCTTTGGACATGATGGTTTTTCTTCCTGCCCTAAGCTCCTTTATGCTTTTTTCCTGGCTTCTTAATTCTCTCTGTGCCTGCCTGAGCCCAGCCAGTAGTAGGTAGATGTGGGCTTTTGTCAAAACAGAAATCTGGACGTCTGGGTGTGGAGCCTGTGTTCCTCCCCTCGGCAGGGTATGAGGGAGATGTACTCACTCATGGACTAGGATGAGGGGTATGAGGGAGATGTACTCACTCATGGACTAGGATAAAAACCTGATGTTCCCAAGTGCTGCTCTGAGGTGCTCTCCCACCAGAGGAAACACCACCGTAACCACACGTGTCCAGGACCAGAGTCACAAAGGGGCTCTTTCTTGCTCTTGAAAACCAAATGAACATTAAAGCAGCGATGTAGACGCAGGTCTGTCAGGAAAATGCAGTACAATTTGGGGTGTTAGGATGTATTGAAAAGCCTACGGTTACTGTAAAGGTGTTTGGAGAATGCTTTGTTTGGAGCCAAGTCCTAATGTCCTCCCTTCCTCAGGCAAAGACCCACTGGCTCCAGCCACAGCTGAGCCCGGAGCTTTGCTCAGTCAAACCTTGAGAGGAAAATCAACTGGAACTCATCAAGTTTTGCAGGGACACAGCCTTGAGTGGATTGTCAGTACACCCAGGATTACCAATGCTTGCTCCATTTTTCTTACACTACTATAGCACCCATTTTGGGAAACAGAAGGTTAAATATTTCATTAACCCTTAAAAACAGAATATCACGTTCATTTGAAACGCGGTGCTTTCAGGAAAAAAAATTACTCAAAGCTCGGTGTAAAAATAGGAAAAGGGAAGGGAGGGCAGAGACAAAACTTCTGTATCTAGAAATCAAATGAGCTGAGATGGCTTTAGTTGAAAGGGCTAATTAAAGAGGTGAAAAGCAGGTGATGCTAATAGGATATAGGAATGAGAGCTGAGGGTCTCTCTGGATGAGGGGGTGCCTGGGTGTGCACCACCTTCCCAGCTCGGCTGCCTCCTCCAAGCTCTGAAACTGCTCTGCACAGACTAATCAAGGCAAGTAGAATTATGTAAAAGAGATTTTCATTATTCTTTTAGTGATAGCAGTATTATTATTTTAATGAGCAGTTTATTCATTATTATTACTGTTCTGTTTTATTAATCTGTGCTACCATTTGTTTAAGGAACTGCCTCGTGAGCTGTAAGAGAGAAGTGAATGACTCTAAATCCAACTGACTTCAGTTTACACTGGCAGGAGACAAAAAGGGATTGACCGGTTTTATGATCTCAGTGAAATTGGCACAAATATTGCTTTTTGAAAATGTAGAAGCTGCCTACACGGTGTGGAAGGTGTTTCTGTGGTGTATTCCCCTTGAATTTGGCAGAAAACAGGTTTTTATGCTATCAGTTTGACTGGGTCTCTTAATGAACAGCTGTTCCTCATTGGCAGCCACCAGTTTCTTGTGGATTATTTCTGAAACAGCAAGAGACAGCAGCGATCGTTCCTGTTACCCTTGACTAAAGGCTGCCTGTCAAAATGTGTCTTCAGTCTCTTGTAGTGAAGATTAGGGTATTTTTTTCCCAGCTCATGAGAAGTTAGGTGACTTCAAAGGATTTCCCAGCTCCCTTCAGGGTTCCTCCCAAAAATCTGATTTCTGAATTTTATGAATGAAGAAAATTAATCTCTTTCAGATCAGATCAACAGAAACCTTTCCTTCGGGTGAGCAAAAATGCTTTATCTTACCTTTGACTTCCTTTAAACAGCTTCTTTTTTCGGTGTAAAATGAAGACAAAATTTTTAAAAAGTGATTTTGAGATAGAAAGGTAAAAGCCTAAAAGTTTCATTTTGAGAATGTGAAATTGAGATGCTTTCACAGCTTTGAAACTTGTTGAGACGTACTAAGTGAAATATTTATCAGACCTTTCTAGGGCTGGCTTGGCATGAATGACAGGCTACAAGCAGATTTAACTTAAAACTGTGTTTTTTTTATGGTAGCGATGCAAAAGCAGAGCTATTTTGGGGAGTTCCCCTCTGTGAGAGCTGCTGTTGCTGAAATTAGTAGCTTCTGCTGTCTCCCATGTGGTAGTACTTTATTTTTATTTAACCCTGAGTCAAGGTTGGAGACTGGTGTCCCATTTAGTTTCCTACCAGTGAACTGTTGCCATCTTCTCCTTCTGCTCTGGATGTTCTTAGGCCGGGTTAGTAATTGTGGTGAGGAGGAAGGAGGAAAAGAGACCCCACAAGACTGGGTGAAATACAAACCCAGGAGACACCCTTCTGCTTCAGGCTCACGTGGTGGGTAGGGAGGAAGGAGAGGAAGGTGAATACATGCCTGGATCAAAAACAGAGTGTTCCCAGGTGTTTACTGGGATCCACAATGGCAGGTTTTTAGGATCTCTTCTACCTGTTGCTGAGGAAGGTGTTTACACAATAGCTATTTGGTTCTGTCAGGGGGTTATCAGCCCGTATCCTCCCCACCCTGGATAATACTCCAGGCAGCATCAGTGCTGTTTGGGAAGTTGAGGCTCCTGTTACAGGTTACATCTGTTCTTCATTTGGTCCCTTCCAAGCTCCTAAATCTTCAGTCTCCTCCTCAATTCTCTTTCTGCTTTACTTTTTCCCAGTATACTCTACATCTGGCGAAGACAGTTTTCTTTCTGCTAGCATTTTCACAATATATATGAAAACTCCAACATAATTAAATAAACCAGGGCTGAAACCCCCCAAAGAACAATTATCTTTTCTGTGAAATACTCCCAGCAGAAATCCTGGAAAACGTACATGTAATTAGTACATCGAGCCCCACTGAAGCATTAAATACAATGCATTAGGGCTGGAAATGCTGACTTCTCCGGGATTCCAATTGACCAGCAATAGTGAATTTGGGAGTGATGTTCACACTGACTGGCTTTATACATTTACACACTGTTAGCCTAATGATTTTCAGAGCTATTTAAAGTTTATGCTACCCCAGTCTCCATTACACTTGCTAGGCTGGTCTCCTGTAGTGTCTCCTGAGTGTGGCGAGTAGGACTCGGGAGGTGATTGTCCCCCTGTACTGGGATTGGTGAGGCCCCACCTTGAGTGCTGTGTCCAGGTTTGGGTCCCTCACTCCAAGAAGGACATTGAGGGGCTGGAGTGGGTCCAGAGAAGGGCAATGGAGCTGGTGAGGGGTCTGGAGCACAAGTCTTGTGAGGAGCGGCTGAGGGAGCTGGGGGTGTTCAGCCTGGAGAAGAGGAGGCTGAGGGGAGACCTTCTCGCTCTCTCCAACTCCCTGAAAGGAGGGTGTAGCCAGGGGGGGTTGATCTCTGCTCCCAAGGAACAGGTGATGGGACAAGAGGAAATGGCCTCAAGCTGCACCAGGGAAGGTTCAATTTGGGTATCAGGAAAATTTTTTACACTGAAAGGGTTATTAAGCCTTGGAACGGGCTGCCCAGGGAAGGGCTTGAGGCACCATCCCTGGAGGGATTTAAAAAGACAGGCTGACACAGGCTTAGAGACATGGTTTAGTGATGGTTTTGTTTTTATCAGAGGTTGGACTAGATGATCTTAAAGGTTCCTTCCAACCTAGACAATTCAGTGAATCCACCTTATCCGACGTGCCTGTTCCTAGCATCTGTATTACAAGGGAGAGGTAATACCAGGAGGTTAGACCACCAGACCCAAACTTAGCAGAATTGGATTAACTGCATAACTGAGCTATAGAATTTCTGTGGATGAATCCCTTAGGGCTTGATCTTGGAATGTATCTGGGCCCCCAAAATGCAGGTGGGACTATTCCAAAATACTTGCACATCCAACCCTCACGGATTGCAGTTGCCTTAGGTGCCAGAACACATCAGAAGCTGCCTGACAAGACAGGGGCTTGACCCTGTGATGAAGTCAACAGGAAGACAAAAGAAAATCAGTTCCTTTGTATTAAGTGCTTATTGAAGACAGAGCCATCTCATTTGTCAGCCAGGCTCAGGTGCAGCCTCGGAAGCGCTGCTTTAAAGCCTGGCAGTGTCAATGATGGAGGATGCTGAGCTGGCAGCTCTCTTGCACTTCCTACAGGGAAAGATTTGCCAAGAGGGATCAGAGGCCTAGAAGTTGTTAGTTCTTCTAACAGCAGGTTGAATTGTCTTTTGTTTTTCCAAATGTGTATATTCGTGCCGCCACACTGAAGAAAAATGGCCAAGAGGAGTAATCCTGTAGCTCTCAGAGCAGCCTAACCAATGCCAAGTTATCAGGAGGATGTCTCTTGGAAAAAAAAAAAATGATCACGATAGAAAGGGAGATCTCATACTTAGATATTTTTTTATCATAAAAGAGGAAGAACAAGCCATGCATGACAGATATTAAAAATGTTATTTAATTCACTACTGGAAAGTACCCAAGTGCTAGGATGAGAAGGGAGGCGTAGGAGAACTGATGTAAAACAGAATATTAACACTGGAACGAGAGCACTACTTCATCTTGAAAGTGCCCCTAATAAATATTTTCAAAGGTAAAAGATGACGTGAATCCACAGGGTGTTAAAATCTGGAGGAGGAACTAATCTGAAAACAGGTTTTGCAAGGAAGGTGCTCCTCGGGGGCAGTGCTGAGGCTTGGGGAGTGCTGCTTCCCTTTCCTACAGGTGAGCTCCAGCAGCTCTGGCACCAGCCTCCTTGGCTGTCGGTCCCCTCGTGCTCCCTCCAGCTTCCCTGCACCACAAAAGGATGCAGATTTCTTTCTTGGAACAAATGTTGAATGATTCCCGATGGGAGAGCTCTTGGGTTTGGTTTGGGCTGTCATTGATTTCTGTGACCCCATAGGCACTATCCTATGGGAACACCTGAGGAAATGGGGATTTGATAGTGCGGTTTGAGTAAGAGCTGGTCTAACCAGAAGGCTTGCCTTTGCTGGAACGGCCAGCAGGAGCAAAAATGGTGATGTGCTCACTGTTGGGATAGGAGTTAGAAGCCCTTTGCTAGAAAAATCTGTAATGACTGTTTAAAGGGAGCTGTGTAACACCGTGCACTGTCCTGTAAGGGGACCTGCTTGGTGGATGAAGGAAAGGCTCTGGATGTTGTTTACCTGGACTTTAGCAAGGCCTTTGATTGAGTCTCCTACAGTATCCTCCTGGAGAAACTGGCTGCCCATGGCTTGGATGGGAATACTCTCCACTGGGTTAAAAACTGGCTGGAGGCTGGGCCCAGAGAGTGGTGGGGAATGGAGTCAAATCCAGTTGGTGGCCAGTTATGAGTAGTGTCCCCAGGGCTCAGTACTGGGACCCATTCTCTTTAACATCTTTATCAATGATCTGGACGAGGGGATCGAGTGCACCCTCAGTAAGTTTGCAGATGACACCAAGCTGGGTGGCAGTGTTGATCTGCTGGAGGGTAGAGAGGCTCTGCAGAGGGATCTCGACAGGCTGGATTGATGGGCTGAGACCAACGGGATGAGTTTCAATAAGGCCAGGTTCAAGTGCCAGGTTCTGCACTTGGGTCATACCAACCCCCTGCAGCGCTACAGGCTGGGGGCAGAGTGGCTGGAGCTGCCGGGCAGAAAAGGACCTGGGGGGGGTGGTTGACAGGCGGCTGGACAGGAGCCAGCAGTGTGCCCAGGTGGCCAAGAAGGTCAATGGTATCCTGAGGGAGCTGGGGGGGGCCAGCCTGGAGAAGAGGAGGCTGAGGGGAGACCTTCTCGCACTCTATAACTACCTGAAGGGGGGTGTAGAGAAGCGGGGGGCGGGCTCGTCTCCCAAGTCACAGGAGATAGGACAAGGGGAAATGGCCTCAAGTTGTGCCAGGGGAGGTTTAGATTGGATATTTGGAAAAATTTCTTCACGGAAAGGGTTATCCAGCATTGGAATAGGCTGCCCAGGGAAGGGGTTGAGGCACCATCCCTGGAGGTGTTCAAAAGATGGGTTGACGTGGTCCTCAGGAATATGGTTTAGTGATTTTTTTTTTTTTTTAATTGCTTCTTTCTTATTTATTTTTTGTCAGAGTTAGGTTGATGGTTGGACTAGATGATCCTTGAGGTCCCTTCCAACATAGACGATTCTATGATTTACAGTGGAGGAAACAGGAGGGTCTGGGCAGTCAGAGCTCTGTGAGAAAACCTTGGTGTAAACCATCTCCACTGCTCAGCACAGGGACAAGGGCAGAGCCCAGGGCCACCACCACCGCAGGACAGTCTGCTCCAATACAGGAAGGCTGAGGAAGAGCAGCGGGAAAGCTGTGGAGCAGTATCCACTGCTCAGCACAGGGACAAGGGCAGAGCCCAGGGCCACCACCACCACAGGACAGTCTGCTCCAAGGCAGCAAGGCTGAGGAAGAGCAGCGGGAAAGCTGTGAGAAAGCTACAGCCCAATCTGGTATGAGCTCTAGCAGAGCACAGACCTGCAGGTGACATGGGGCTCAAGGGTCACTAGTCCTTCAGCTATGAAAGAGAACCCCTACCAGGAGGCATCACAGGAGGGATTTTGTCATTGGGAAGTCTAGAAGCGGTGGCGAGTACTGCTGGCAGCAAAGTGAGGACTGGTTAAAGGACTAATCACAGCACTGAAGAGTGAAGTTAATGACAACAGTTAAATAAAGCCACATAACAGTATGTAGTAATTTGGTAGTGACACGTACCTTCTCAACCTGCTGACTGTGAGGTGACAACATTGTGGGGCTAGAGTAAAGGAAATGCCAAGTCCTACGGATAAAAACAAATGTATTTTGAGTGGTTGAGTCTCCTGTCTCTAGAGTGGCTCCCACCCCGAGACCTCCAGCATCTGCCAGGGGACAGCAGATGAGATTACCGTCCCATGGTTGCCAGATGCAAGCTGGATGCCAACCCCTGCTACGCTTCAGGAATTATTCTGTGTGTGGATGAGGCCTCTTGCACTGCTGCTGAGTTCCTGGGCAGGAGAGCCCTGGCTTAGCCTCCGCACGAGGAGCTGAATTGTCTCCTGGGCTCTCTTTGGCCCTCTGATGTGTGAACACAGAGCAGCGGTGAGGATCCAGCTCTTCTAACCTGTTAAAGTCGTGGATGAAAATACACGTTGCTGCCCTTGAAGAAGTGGAATCAGAGGAGTCTGTGATAGGGGAGCGCGGCATGGATGAAAGAAGAATGTGAAGGACTTTGAACATGTAAGAGAATGTGAACAGGGGTGATCCCAGAAGAGAAATTCTTCAGGGAATTAGAAGGAAAATAGATGTTAGGGAGGCAGGATTAAAACTGTTTGAAGTCAGAGGGGGGAAGCTGGATCTTAGTTTTGATCATGAAGAGGCCGAGAGGAGGGTGAGTAATCTGAAATCAAAGTATGAAAGGAAATCAAACCTGAACATTAAACAACCTGCAAATCTCTTTCTTGAAGAGGTGAGATCCAAGGACCCAATAAAGCAAGGTGAGGGGTTCTCTTAGATCCTCGCAGAGGGACAAACTCCACCTGGAGAAGGGACCAAAATTCCCTCTGGTGTGACCGAGAGGGGGAGAGGGAGAATACTTGCTGTGGCCAAGAAAGTCTTGCTCACCATGTGCCTTGGAGGAAGGACCAGCAGCTTAGCATCCGTATCCCCACCACAGCAAAGGGGAGTTGTGCAGTAAACAGGACACTGTATTTATTTATTTTTTCCACTTTTAATTTCCTAATGGGAATAATGTTTTCTGTCCTCTAAGTGCCCAGTTCTGGCACTGTCCAAATGGCTGAGCTTTTCTTGTGTCTCTGCTGAAGCCCTCGGAGGATGCCCCTGAGTGGGGCTGGCTGTGAGCCAGAGGAAAAAAATCATGGCTTCTGCAGCGAAATCCCTATTTAAGCTGCTGCTGAGCTGTGTGCGTACGTGTGTGAAGTGTCCTGCCAAGTTGATGGGCTGGAGCTTCAGAATTAACAATGTTGACTCAGGCTTGAAGACTTTAAAAGAGTTTGTATCAACAGATTTTAAAGATCTTAAAATATACAGCTTGAGTAGCCTTAGGTTTCTCAGGCAGCTGCCAAATCAAACTGAATAATAAAATAAAGCTGAATAATAAAGTGATCACACAGTGTAAGATCAAGACAGGGCCGAGATAGAGGCACCTCCAGTAATTACTGGATTGGGAGCAGCCTCCTGACAGGCCTTGAGTTTCTGCTGACATGCTGAGAACCAAAAACAGCAACAAAATTTCCCCAAATGAAAACAGCTCTTCCCTCACCTCCCGACTTACTCCCTGTTTATTCCTTTTGCTCTTTGCTGTCAGCACGACCCGGGTAAGGAGAGGTGCCAGGTGGGGAAGATGAGATGTTGCTCGTCCAGAGCAATAGCAGGAGGGAGGAGAAGAGCTGGGAGCAACCCAGGGCCAGATGGAGCCTGAGGGAAGGGGGATGTCAAAGGAGGACCAGATCCCAAAGAGGATGATGCTGATGGAGATGTCAACCTGGCACCAAAAAGCCCCAGATCCCTGCTTTTAGCCTGCTGCCCACATCTAGGAGGTCTGCATCCTCCTGCTCTCTCCCCAAGGGCTGCCTTCTCTTACAGACACCACCAATGTCACCTGCAGTAGCCCAGCCTGAGCCCAGCAGGGTTGGTTGGGCTACCACAAGGGCTACCTGCGATGTCTACCTGTGCCCGTGCTGCCCCATCCGTGTGGAGCCGTATCACCTTCCCTCTTTCTCTGCTTTTTATTAGTGGCTTTGCTTAAAAGCCAGGAAAAATCAATATTAAAAGCCTTGTAAGAGTTTTTTAAAAAAAATATTAAATTGCCTTGAGATGCTCGTTCTTCATGATTTGTATTGCAATAATGCTACAAAGCTCTAAAAGGCCCAAACAGGAAACTTCAGTTTGCTTTAAAGCTACATATGTTTTGTTTGGGGACCTAGAGGTTTTTGATGAAAAGATTTCATTTTTTGATAAAAACATTCTGGCAAAAATGAAGCTATTGAGAAAAGGGAACCAATTTTTATTCCTTTTTGGTGACATTTTTCATGAGATAAAATGTAATTCCTGAGAAGCTCTTACCCCGGTCCTTTTTCATTCTCAAAATGTTTCTTTCTCTCTAGGCTCTCGGCATCTATTTCCCATTGTCCTTTCAGAGTGCCAGGGCAAATATATCTTTCTATTTTGGTATTGTCAAGAGGTAAGGTTTGTAGGGAAAGGTAATATCTTTTCTTAGAGCAACTGATGGAACTGGGAAAGAAAGGACTTATTTTTGGGTATAGAAGCCCTGTCTGGCTCTTTTGTTTATAAATTACCCTTCTATTCTCCTGGAGACCTTCCTGTCTCTGTGCTGCACTCTTTTAGCCCTAGCATATATACTCAAAAAGCGTGCTCATCATTTATCTTCACTGCTACCGCAATCTTCTCGTCACCTCTGCTTTCTTTCCTTCTTCAGCTACTTACTCTTCTCTGTTTTGCAATCTTCTCAAGTGGCATCTGTAGCCGATATTTTATTACTTGTGTATGCCTTTTTCTAATCCTCCATTATTTGGGGCATATCCTTTGTTATCTGTGTTAGTCTTTTCTATGCCCTTGGGGATATTTATCGCTAATTGATTCACATAAATGGGAAGGTAAACATTCATTTCTCTTAGAACACACATTTTACTTGCCGCGGGACAATCCCTAGAGCTTTTATTCCTTCTTTGTTTCTTTCCTTTGTGGTGTTATGCATAGCTGGAGCTGAAGTGGAATAAAGCACACCTGCTAAGGTCTGCACTGCCCTGAGCAGCGTATTCAGGATTTGTTTTGCTGCCTTTGAGACTCAGTGACCACACTGGGAGATGTAACAGTTTCCACAGAAGCCGGTGTTGGATGTACCTCCACCTCTCTGCGGGCAAAATATCCCCCACAAGCCCTTAGGAGGGACAGACAGACTGACAGAGGCTTGGGCAGGAGGGAGGGAATCAGTTCTGTTCAACATTTCCATTGACAACCTGGATGATGGAATAGATAGTAGGCTTATTAAATTTACAGATGGCACCAAGCTAGGAGGGACTGCAAATGTATTGGACAACAGGATGAGAATTCAAATGAGTTCAACAAATTGCAGAAATGGTTTGGGGGGGGAAAAAAAAAAAGAGGAATTAAATTAGAGATAAGTGCAAGGTACGGAACTTGGGCTGGAATAATCAATGCACAGAGGATGAGGTTCTGCAGAAAGGGAACTGATGAGGAAAGTAAAGATTGGACCAGAAGGTCAGCGAGTCTGTGTCACGTTGGGGGGAAGAAAGGGCAAATATAGGTAGGACAAGAAGTAATGGGCTCCTCTTAGAGCAACAGTGACGCAGGGTAGGTATTAGAAAGTGCTTTTGATGGTGAGCAGTGTTCAGCACAGGGTGAGGATGCTGAGGAAGAGGATGCTGTGTCAAAGATGATACAGCCATGGGGCAGGGGGATGGAGCAGCAACTCACAGAATGGCAGGGGTTGGAAGGGACCTCTGGAGACCATCCAGTCCAACCTCCTGCCAGAGCAGGGTCACCCAGAGCAGGTTGGACAGGAACGCATCCAGGTGGGTTTGGAGTATCTCCAGGTAAGGAGACTCCATGCCCTCCCTGGGCAGCCTGTTCCAGGGCTCTGGCACCCTCACAGGAAAGAAGTTTTTCCTCATGTTGGGATGGTGTTTCCCATGTTCCAGTTTGTGCCCATTGCCCCTTGTCCTGTCACCGGGCACCACTGAGAAGAGTCTGGCCCCATCCTCTTGCCACCCACCCTTTAGCTATTGCTCAGCATCAGCGAGATCCCCCCTCAGTCTGCCCTTCTCCAGCTGAACAGCCCCAGGTCTCAGCCTTTCCTCCGCAGGGAGATGCTCCAGCCCCTCATCATATTCATAGCCTCTGTTGGACTCTCCTTAAGATCCCTGTTGGGTCACGCTTGTGCCCAACACTTCCACAGCAGGAGACTTGATGTGTGGAGAGACTAATTTGGGCTCATTTAGAATCCCTGGGGAGCTGTGCACAGCCTGCTCTGTCCCTGTGGCTCAGGAGACAGCGACAGCTCCAGGCTCTCTCTCTGCACCACTGCCTGGGGCTGGGACCCCAGCCCAGGTGCTGCTCCAGGATGTGAGCACCAGTTTGTCTTGGTAATGGCTGGAGCAGCCTGTAGGTAGACCAGGAAAGTAGGATTTTCTAATTTTTTTTTTTTTTTCCTCACTTCACTAGACATAACAGTTCTGGTAAGAGGAGGATATGAGTTTAACTATGCTGTTGGCCTTGAGGCTTTAGGTATCAAGGAGAGATTATTTCAGAGATCAAACTGAATGCTGATTCGAGGGAGTAGCTCATCCCTTTGGAGTGCTCCAGAAGGAAAAGGGAACATTGTCAGTTCAATCTACTGTGGAATTTATAGTATTAATGATCTGAAGAACACTTTAGGGATTTCTGTCAGATGTCTATTTTAATTTAAACTCTTGGGTGTTTAACTACCCAAAATATTGAGTTCTAGTCATTATAAAAACTAATAACTGGCTTATTTTGCTGCTAATTCAGAAACTGAGGTTAATTATCTATAGTGAAGGGATATGGTACTAATCTAAAGTCTACCTGAATAAGACACTGTGGTTAATTGATTCCCCCTGAAATGACAAAAGATTCCTTCAGAGAGAAGAGATGTTTAGTATTCTGGGCTGTCTCGAAGGCACCAGCTTTTGCTTCTCATGAAAGGGTGTTTTGTTTGGCTTTATCAGCTGTACCTTATTCTTTTCTTACTATTATTACTAGTTTATTTTTATGAAAAAAAAAAAAAGATTATTAGGGATTTTCCAGGTGAGAGTCCATCTGCTGCATCCCTCTGATACACGCTACGGATTATTAGGGATTTTCCAGGTGAGAGCCCATCTGCTGCATCCCTCTGATACACGCTACACCTTGTATACCCAGTGCTTACAGAACATTCTCCCGCTGAAGTTGGTGGGAATTGTTTGGTGTCCATGGAATTGTGACATGGGATTGCACCTATGAACTTGGCACCCGTGTTTGATCCAGATAACATGGGTGCTTCAGCAGAGCTGCATGCTTTTGGGTGGGCACCGTCGGGATGTGGCCCAGCTGAGCTCTCTGAAATCACAGAGCACCTTGATCTCGGAGCTGAACTTGCTTCCTCCCTCTCTCCTCTCTGCTCTGCCATTCCCTTTCTCAGGGGCTCTGAGTCTGCCCACTCTCCCACTAGTTTATTTAATAAAAATTACTTTCTAAGCCAGTTGCAAGCAGCTAAAAAAATTAATTTAAACTTCCCCTAAAGTGTATTTGTCAATGTCTGCTGTTGTAATTCATTCCGTTGTATCCTAGCACACCCGGAACATGGCAGTGTCAGAATTCTGATGATGTAGTGTACTCTCCATGTATAATATATCATGAGAACAGTTTCAGCTTGGATGATATATGAAGCCAGCCTGGGAGGATTTTGAAAATAGACCTAAATTTTGAGAATTTTTTTGTGTAACTTTGAGTGGTTGAAGGCTTCACCTGAAGCATTCATGTGTGCTGGGGTTGTTCAGCCTGGAGAAGAGAGGGCTCCAGCGGGACCTTATAGCAGCCTTCCAGTATCTGAGGAGAGCTGGGGAGGGACTCTTGGTCAGGGAGTCTAGGGATAGGATGAGGGGTAATGGTCTTAAATTGATCCCCCACATCTTGATCAGGGAGGGGAGTCATAGGACAATGGGGACTAAAAGAGGGGAGACTGAGCTGAGATCTGAGGAGGAAATTCTTTGCTGTGAGGGTGGTGAGAGCCTGGCCCAGGTTGCCCAGAGAAGCTGTGGCTGCCCCATCCCTGGAGGGGTTCAAGGCCAGGCTGGATGGGACTTTGGTCAACCTGGTCTGGTGGGAGGTGTCCCTGCCCAGGGCAGGGGGGTTGCAACTCGGTGATCTTTAAGGTCCCTTCCAACTCTAACCATTCTATAATTCTATGATTTACTGAGTATCTAACTGTTGTTTTCCCTTGCTGAGCAAGAGTTAGCAATATCAATTAACTTACTGGGGCTTTGTATGTTGGCTCACCAAATTGCAGACCCTATGTGTGCATCACATCTATTTACTGAGCTTGTTTTGCAATGCTGCCTTCATCTGGTTGTGTTTAAAACAAAACATTAAATGTGATTGCAGTCTAAATTGGATAACGTGAAGTTCAGATGGGCTCGTGAGTGATGGTGTTAGGTATGACCAGGTTGGATGGGGCTTTGAGCAACCTGGTCTGGTGGGAGGTGTCCCTGCCCAGGGCAGGGAGGTAGAACTGGATAATCTTTAAGGTGGCTTCTAGCCCAAACCATTCTATGATTGTGTGTAGATGTGTTGAGCATAGATGTCTTTTACTGTATGGGATCAAACCCTCCCATCTGAATATTGTACTTCTGAGTAGAAGGCATCAGGCTTTTCTAATAAAAAGAACTGTTTTGTCAAGAATATGTTGGGTTGTGTGGCTGGATGTAACCGAACACTGAGAGGGCAGGGAAAGAAGAGGGAGCTGAGAACAAAAGCTGGAATGTGTAAAGCAAGAGCAGATAAATAGGAGGGCAAAAACAGCAGGAAGAGAGGGGAAGAAGTGGGAAAGAAAATGGGAACAACCATTGATCTTTGCTTGCGGGCAAATAGCTCGTTACCAGGGCAGGTCAGGACTTTCTCTTGAAATTGCTCATGTTTCAATTTTATTTTTCTAAAGTTTGCACTTAAAAAACAGAGAGTGTCTATCTTCTCTTCCTTCTACTTCACATAAAAATGCAGCTCCTCTCCAACAAAGGAGCCACATGTTCCACCCACATCTCTTTTTGCGAGAGGGCTCTGGGCTCGTGCAGCGGCGTGGGGTGAGCGTGCGATGGGGCCGTGCTGTGCCCCAGCAGTAGGATGCCATCCCTGTGCTTTTCAAAGTAACTACCTGGGGTTGTCAGGGCTGTGGTAGGGGAAAAAAATATCTGAGCCTATGAAGGAGCATTTAAAGTGTTATCTAACAGTAGTGAGCATTTAGCCCAACTCAATGTTCGAACTTAATTACCAGGAAAATGCTATACATTATGAAGATTTAAATCATTTAACAAGCCTTGTGTGAGTCAATGCTTTTTTATTACTGCCTTTTTCATATGCTTTTTATTTGACAGGACAAAAGCAATAGCTAGCGTAGACTCCTGGCACAGGGATCACCTCTTGTTTTGTACAAGACCCTTTTTATTAGGAGAAAAATGATGAAGTAGTTTGCTCTGTTGATTGCTAAATCCTTGGGGGGGGGAGAAGGACAGAAGCCCCTTTGTAGCCAGGCTGTTTCTGTACAAACTTCAGTGGGGTTTGGAGTGGGGAGGATGCTCAGCGCCCAAGGAATTGGCCCTGGTGTGGTGACTCCTGAAGTTAGCAGCTGCTTGTGATGATTTATATTTAGGTGTCATGCTACGTCTGCACCTGAAGAAACAGCTCTTAGGGGGAAAGAATGGGGAAATACTTTAGGCTGAAAGAGCAAATTGAGCTGGGCTAGGGCTTGTTTACCCCTTGGCTAAAGCCCTTACTAGGGCCATGGTTGGATGGAAAAAGTAAATCTGATTTTAGGACATTAAACACCCAATCCCATAAGATGGCATGTAGTACTGATGCAGCACAGACTTGCTCTGCTCATCCAAAAACTTTGAGGAGCTGGAGTACTGGTCAGAGTCTGGCCCCCACCATATCCCTTTGATGGGTTTTTCTCCCTGACTCCCAGCTCCTTCTTCCCTGCCCAACGCAGACCAAGGGATCTGCAACGCAAACCCTGGGAGAAGGCTCCAAGTCAGATGGAAGGAGCTCAACCCTCCTCGTTGGGCAGGTGGTGGCACCCTGCCTGCACTGCTGGCAGAGTTCTGATGGGCTGGAAATAAATAAACCTGCCCGATGGCTCTGCCACGGCACCGGTGCTTGGGCTGGTTTATGGGTTGACCCTCCTCGTTGGGCGGGTGGTGTGGCACCCTGCCTGCACTGCTGGCAGAGTTCTGATGGGCTGGAAATAAATAAACCTGCCCGATGGCTCTGCCACGGCACCGGTGCTTGGGCTGGTTTATGGGTCACCAGATGTTCCTGCCAGAGGGATGCGATGTGTGCGCTCCATAATGGGGTCTGAGCAATCCCTCCACTGAGTAACAGCCCTGCACAAATTCTCTGTGTTAAGCATGGATCAAAGGTATAATATATGTGTCTCCCTAGGCAGTAAAGTCCTAATTCCACCTTCTGCTGAAGTAGCCTAATCTAGCGTGTAAGCTTTTCTGTATGGCCAGCCTCTGAATAGTAAGCTGGGACATGGGCCTACTGAATTTACACATTTGGTGATGAGAGGCTCTTTACTTTTGCCCTTGTAATTAGCTACTATCTAAGCACTTGCATTTCACTGTTTTACATCTTTTTGGAAGCAGGTTTTGGTTTTTTTTATTCTTGTGATCCCTAATGTTTTCAATACCCTGCCGAATACTCGATCCTCCTTTGACTCTGGTGTGAGATGAACGTTTCCAATGCCTCCTGTTTATTCTTGTGATCGCTAATATTTTCAATACCCTGCTGAATACTCGATCCTCCTTTGACTCCGGTGTGAGATGAACGTTTCCAATGCCTCCTGTGGCGGGCAGTTCCGTGGCTTATGCGTTGTGTAAGACTGATTTCCTCAAATAAGTCATAAATTACCAGTTCTCCTTGTCGGCTGCGTGCCCCCAGCAGGAGCCCTTACAGTGGTGCTGGTTAAATTGGCCCCAGTGCAGGTCAGCGAGCCCGTGGCTGGAGCTCCACTGCAGCAGAACAAAGCAGCAGCAGAACCACAGCAGCAATGAATTCAGGAAGCATTTGCATTTTCATGGAAATCTGATGCTATTTCATCTAATCAAAGATTGTACTTTTTTTTCCCCAAAGTCTTATGTCTCAATCTATAACTGACACGCTGTGAAATATCTGAAATCCACTTGAAAGCCCGTGGGATCACTGCTGAGTTCCACAGCCTTTTAGCATATGCAATTACACTAAGATACACAGAAATTACTGTCTCTTTTTCACAGGCTTTTCTTCTGCTTCTGCAGAAGGCATATTTGCACCAAGGGGAGAATTTTAATTCTCACCCATAAGACTTTTTGTTCATTTTTGCCAACAACTTGTATGATTGTCTGCACTTCTGCAGACAATGTACATCCAACACTGTGAGTTAACTGTTTCAAGATTTTCTAGTTTCTTATTTAAAAAAAGAGTAAAATATAATACTGTGAAAAAATTGTTACAGTGGCTTCTAACTTTTTTTAGGTAGCACAAGTCTCCAGAATTCTGCTTGTGAAATACGTGTCTCTCAAGATGCTCAAAGTGCTGGAAACTGAACTCTAGTCTAGTTTCTAAAGCTCAACATCTGCATTTCCATTTTCAGATAGACCTGGCACTGAGCTTGCTCTTCTTACCCTATTGTTCCTACGCTGTTCTTTGCATCACCTTCGTTTATTGGCACATGGGCTGATAACTCTGGGGCTGTTCTCTGGCCCATGGGCTTCCAGCTCTGTCCCCCAGGTGAAAGGAGCCCAAACAAGTTGGGAGAGACTGTTCAAATCTGTTCGGCGCAGACTGAGAGGAAGGAGAAGGAAAGCCAGCATTCATCATTCAAAAGATAAACATTTGACAGCACAGCTTGACTATGTCAGGAACACTTCTGTTTTAATAGTACGCCTGCAAGCTTTCAAAACAAGTGTTTACCTGTCACAATAAACAGTTATGAGTGAAGTACACAAAACACACTAAACTCTGCGCTGGCAAGCTTCCAGAAATGCCATGTGCAGTTAAACTCTTGAGCTTGTCATTCCATCCAACATAAATCTCTTCAGTTGTCTTCTGTCTTCTTCAGTGTATACTGTGGGACTTTCCTGATTGCCTGGGAGACATCTGTCTCGGATGCATACAGAATCCCGGGAAGTATAGCAAGTGTCTGGAGCTGACAGGCACATTAAGGCCTAACTCTTAAAACAGCTGCAATTAACTCGCTAACGGCTCCTGGTGAGACTGGGCGTCTTGTTTTGCTCCCCTGAAAACAAAGTGGTATCTACACAAAGCACAAATCTCTGCTTTTCATTGCACGGGCAGGTGGGTGCTCCCAGTGGGGGTGTGGGGTGGAGCGGGTGGGGGCAAAGGCTTCGCTTAGGTGTTGGGTCACACCTCCAGGTCTGGACCTTCTGGTGGCTTCAGAGGAGTGAAGAGTCTGATCTAGTGCCTGGCCTGGCCTGGGGCTGACAGGAGAGAAGGTCATAAGTTTGCTTGGCTGGAGTTTTCCTTGACCATGCCAAACAATGAGAATTCCCACTTTTTCAGAGATGTTATTTCACTCTGTAGGACTTCCTGCCAAGTCTAACGCTGTGCAGCATACTGGAAAAATAACTAAAGTCAATAAATACAGCCCATAAAAATAAAGTCTGGCACAACGTTTGCACAGGAAACAATTACGTCTTGCTTTTTTTCTTTTTTTTTTGCCCTTTTTTTTTTTTTTAAAGCCATTTCAATAGCTCTAAGAAAGGCTAGGAGAGCAAGAGGGATTTCCTCCTGTTTATACATTTTAATGTGATGTTTCACTTTTTTGTTGTAGAGTGAAATATAGGTCAGCCCCAGCTTACCAGGTAGTGTGCTCTGACCAGAACACACTGGACAAAGTGTCCACCTTCTGCCAGGGGAACAGCAGTTGAAATGAGAATTATGAATCTCAGGCCTGGGGTTCCTGGGTTTAGGCTTTGGTTCTTGTATTGTGTAAAACACTCGCAAATCAAGATAAAAATGATTGCATGGGAAACAGTTCTCAAGATAGCTCAGTCACTTTTACAATTCTTTTCTGGTCTGCCTGGGATATATTTCTTGATCTTGGTGAGCCTTTTTTCAAGAAATTCCTGGCCTGTTGTGGAACTCCTGGTCTAAAACAGAGACTGACACCACCATTTCCCACCTGGGCACTCACTTGGGACCTCAATGCAAGTTGTCACATCTCCTCACTTCCAGGTGAGCACTGTAAGCACCTGTAAGTTGGTTTTCTCCCTTGCTCTGTGTGCCCTCTTGCAATGGTCTCCTCCTCTCCCTAACGTTAGTCCTTGGGCGCTCTCTCGATCCGAAGGAGACGTGCTCAGGGCTGCTGCTCTCCCCTCTCCCGTAGTCAGTGTGGGTGGCCTTCTCTCTTGACTCCCATGCAACATTTCAAAAGGCCTCATTTTTGTTCCAATGCAGAATGCAAAAGGCTTTCAACATCTCCATTAAAAAAACAAAAATTCCAGCGTTTGTGCTCCCCATTTGCCTTCCAAGAGCGCAGCGAGAAAAGGGAAGGTCTGCCCTTGTTCAGTCCTGGCAAGTCCAATCTAGAGCTGTGTAAAAATGCATCTAAAAAAAGGACCTTTCTTCCAATAAATGGCCATTTAATGAATAAAAGAGAAACAATTGAAGTCTGCAGTAATAGAACAATTATGTGCTGTTGTGCGTTCCAGCTGGCTACACATTGAACAGTTCTTACAAATTGCCGGAAACGCAGCAGCACACGGATCCGATACGTTTCAGGACAGTCATTATTAAGAAGAAATACCATGTGTCAATCTGCCGAAGCCCTCCGAGGGCATTATCCTCCTAAAAATCCCTTAATTACTGCTCTGGGGCTCACGTGTGAGCCTGGCCCGCAGTGTGTGAGAGAGGGAGAGTGCTGGAAGCAGTAACCCCGGTGTGTTGTTCATTAACTTTCTCAGTCCCTGCTCTTTCCTCCGCTGAGCAGCAGAGGGAAGAAAGCTGGTTAGGAAGGCTGGAAAGAGGCAGAGAGACCCAGGTTGAGAAGGTCTGAAGAGCTGTGGTGGAACAGATGAGGAACTGGGAGTAGCAGAAGCGCAGATCTGAGGTAGGAGGGGAAATGCGGACACACAGAAAGGACAATAAAAAGGCAAAGAAGACAAAACAGCCAGTGGAAGCTGTGCCTGTGAGCCCCACGTGCTTGCTCCTCACACACATTTCTTTGATATTTATTTATATTGGTATTCAGATGGCAGTGAGGAAGATGAAAATGCGCTGGAAGTATTTATATTGGTATTCAGGCAGTGAGGAAGATGAAAATGCGCTGGAAGGCAGCTCTGTGCACGCAGACCACGCTATTTAACAAAGTGAGTCACCCATCAGTGTCATCAGTCAGAGGTTTGGGGCCAGGGTTGATCCTTTGGAGCCTCAAACCAAGGAGAACCTGGTTCAGATTCGCACCCTGCACCGTGTAGTGCTGCCCTAACACAGTGTAATGCCACTCAAGTTGCTAAATCACTGCCAAAATTCAGATTCAGGATTTTAATCCATATTTCAATCATAATTGAACTATTTGATGGGCAGTTTTGGATGCACAAATAGAACTTGTTGAGGGGATTGTGGTTTGGTAACTAACGGCACAAAGGGCTTCAGGCTCCGGCGAGGTCCTCACCATCACACTTGGCTGACTTCATCATGATCTTTGGTTACTCAAAAACCAGCTAGGTCGTGAGGGGTGTTCAGAGTGCTGATTAAACACGATCTCAACACCTCTGCTGTGTTAGATCAGTGGAAGGAATTTAAATGTCTGAAGAGCAGAGGAGTGGGAATTAACGAGCTGTGAAGGAAGGAGATGTATTTGAGGTGTTTGTGACTAGGGAGAGGACGAAGTTCCTGCTCCATATTTAAGATATTAAAGCTACTTTGCAGGTCTTTTTTCTTTCAAAAGAAAGCCTGGAAGCCCCCGCAGTTCTGAGTACTTGTCAGGGATGTAGTGATGGAAATTTTGTCAGCCTCGCTTTGCATAATAGGGATCATTATGTGATGGTAAATTTCTCTGTATGTTCTGTACGTTCCTGATGTGGGAGGAATAAAATATTCCTGAGGTTTCTTTTGCAGAGCTTGTCAATGAATGCGCTGGGTCAGATTGTCTTCTCATTTATTAGCAGGAAAAGCTAAGATGACTTTATGCAAGCACAACAGTAGGAAATGACAGCGCCGGGAGAATCAGGCTTATTGTTTCAAATCCTGCCAGCCTGACAGGTACTTTTTTTCTTGCATCAGCTGTATTTTAAGTTCATTTTGGGAAGCTCTGCTTCCTCCCCAAGTTCCTTGTGTACCACTGGGACAGCACTGGGTGACCTGTACCCAAGTGGACGGTTCCATTGCTCTTGTGGGTTGCGTGGTGGCTCCCTGTCCATCTCCACGTCGGAAGCGGGGCTGGGATGGTGGGCAAGCAGTTGCCTGGTTATGAACTGGGTGAATTTGGGTGGGTCCTGAGAGGCTGCAGGGGCCCAGAGCTCAGTGTGTCAGTGCTGCTGCTTTAGGAGTTTCTAAACACTGCAGAAATCCTCCCTGCAAATGTAAGTTGTAGGGATGTGGGGTGGTTATGTTTTGGTTTTTTTTTTCAGAGGATCCTCCAAGACTTTTTGTGGATTTGGGATTGTCCCACACGCCTGTGAAGAGCAGGCTGCTAAGTCCTAACTTGGGCTCACACAAACCACAACTGCCTGCTTGAGTAAAAATATGTCAAATCTGGCTAATAATAGCAGCTAGGAATTTCAGAGGAGCTTATCTGATTTTAACAACTGGCTCCCTTCTGCTCCTTTGTAAATCTCTGTGAGAAATACACGAGGAGGAGTGTTAGCCAGGAGTTAGAATCAAAGAATGGTTGGAGTTAGATCTGAAAGATCATCTAGTTCCAACTAGATGCCCAAAGTGGCTACATGGTCTCCTGGAGCTGCAGAGGGACGAGGACACAACCCAGTCCTGCCTGGGGTGTCCTGCCAGGCTCTCGTTTTCATCTGACTTGCTCGACTTCAAGAGCTGCTGCTGACTGATAACACTGCAAGTGGCCTCCGTGGTGTCTGTAGGACACATCTGGGTACCTGGAGCAGAGAATGGAGCTAGATGGCATTCACCAGTAAAGTTAGTAGTTGTTGGAATAAATTAGTCTTTCCAACAAGCAAGGAAATACATCCTTTACATGCGGTAAGTAGGTATTTGTTCAAAGCAATTAGACTCCATAGCCTAGTTTAGTACTTAATCAATTTATGTGGTTAGCTAAAGTACCTGCATATGCCCTTAATAAGTAGTGACACCCTTTTCCTAGAGCACTGCTATGTGCTTACAGAGAAATTACATTTTTAATTATGCCACACAAGCCTAATGGAAAATCTAATTATGACAGTGGTATTTTTCAACTTTTGTACAAATAGTGTCTTTTCTGAAATGCAGTTGCAAATGTTGGCTCTGGTCTACGACTCCAGGAGAGGAAATGGCTTCTGCTCAGAGTTTGTACCATGCTTCCCTTTATTATTTATTAATCACTGCAGTGCATTATTTGTATGCTGTCGTAAATGTCCTCGTAGTTGATGCGGTAAAACAGACAAATGGGAGTCCTTGCTCAAAAGATTCTCACTGGTCTCACTTCTGGAAGTAGTGGAAATACTGAAGGTGCTTCTCAGGATTCGTGCCTTCTTTTTTGACTCTCTGATGTCTAATGTGGTATGAACTCTGACTGAAATGCTTTGCCTGGATTAGGATGTTCACAGGTTCCCTTCATACCTAATTAAGGTTCAGCTCATGTTGGAGCCTTTTCCTCCACGGGGACAATGTACAAATAATTTAGACCAGGACCTCACTCCTTCGTTCTCCTCCCTCCCAGGTGACCATGTTCTCACCAGCTTTACATGGTTGTGGTTTCTCTAGTAGCTCCAATCCCCCACAGTGTTTATAAGCAGATTGTGTGGACCAAAAGCCACTCTTCTACTCAGGTTTTCCCCTTTGTGAGCTCCAGGCAGTCCCAGGGATTTCTGTGAGAGCTGGCTAATACTTTTTGCAAACTCGGCAATATTTATGGCGCTTTAAAACAGAGTTGTCTTAGTTTGGCTATTGTTTCTTCAAAGAGAAAAGATGGGATTTTCAGTGCTATTCTAAGCCTGCTTCTACTCAGTACCCAGCATGAGCATCATCAGGGATGGAGTTAGGACAACTGAGCTGTTCTGCACGTCTTATTCCTTGTGCAGATGGATTCACCTTGGGGAAGAGGAGCCCTACGGTCGCTCCTCCTGAGCCACAGCAGGTCACTGGCCGTGGCCCAGATTTGCTGAGTAGCTATCAGTTGAATTGATAACAACAGACGAAACTCCATAGCTTTTAAAAGACTTTACTTCAGTGTCTGAAAAGTCAGTCAGGTTCTTAATTACCTCCAGCTCATATTCAAAGGGCTACAGCCAACCTGTTGTTGATAAGAGAAGCTGTGGCTGCCCCGTCCCTGGAGGGGTTCAAGGCCAGGTTGGAGGTGGATTGGAGCAACCTGGTCTGGTGGGAGGTGTCCCTGCCCAGTGCAACGAGTGGGACTGGATGATCTTTAAGGTCCCTTCCAACCCAAAGCATTCTATGATTCTATGAAAATGAGGGCAAGCTCTGTTTACCGTCTCTCCTCTGCTTGAAATGTTTGGCAGGCAGGGATTTTCCCTTCCTGTGCCTGCATACAACAGTGAGCTCTGGAGATACTCCTCTGAGCTATTACAGTGTTGTTAACAGAGGTGCAGTGGTACAGCAGGGAGGAACCTCCACACACAGGTTGAAATTCATCCCAACGACTGTCCCTGAAAGGCTGCCAGAGCTGCAGGGGAAAGGGGCACCCTGGTGAAGGGAGCAGAGCTCTCTGGTGTGGGGACAAGCTCAGCTTCTCTTTCCAAATCCTGGGTTCCTTTGAATACTTCTCAGAGAAGTGCCTGGACAAAAACTTCAGGGCACTCTAAAGGCGATCTGCTTCTGAGGATCCTTTTTAGAGCAGAGTGAAAGCAGCAGGATATTTTCAACTAATGTTTTCACTTGTCAATGGAACAAGTACACCCTGAAACCTGACTTGGTCAGATGTGTCCTCCTGGGTGTGCCTCCCCCTGCCCCATGTATCACCGGGATGATATGTTTAGCAGGGCCCATCTCACTTTTCTGGTATAACTACATGATGGATCAGAAGTAAAACGTGTTGCTCTGAGTTCGTTTTTTTTCTTGGCTCCTTTAAAGCCGTCTGTTCTGCTTGGATGCTTTGTGGTTACTAATAGATAACGTTATGGGAAGGACTGTAAAACCTTATCGCTGGAGAGTGCTGAAAATGTGAATGTCTATTAGTGTGGAGAGGCTCTTTTTCTGCAAACGTGGAAGCATATTGCACAACTGCAACCTCTCCTGCCATCACAAGTACTCTGCCTTCACCAGATGTGATCACCTTGTGTTAGGTGTTCCCATATGAGCTGGAAGGCAGCTAGAAGCATCCTGGAGGCTCCCTTCTTCCTCACCACTTTCATCACCACCATCTACATTTTCCCAGACATTCCCAGCAGTCTGGGGGTGGTGTATTAAAAATGAATGAAAGGCAGGAACGTAAGAGGGACGGTGCCAAGCTAAAGCTGACCATCTGTCCTCCATCCCTGAAAATGAAAAGCCAGTTTCAGGAGGGAACCAAGGGGACCTTGATGGCTAGCGTGGCTTCAGAGCGAATGGCAGTGCCCACTGCCCTGCAGGCAGGAGATTGTCAGGCAGAAATTTAGTTGGAAATTATTTGAGTATTTCCCAGGCTTTTTTGGTTTGCGTTGGCCTAATCCACCTTTTGTGGTTTTATTCTTTGGCTCACGGAGGTAACTACAGCCCTGCATTGTCTTGCTGAAAGTCCTGGTGCCAGGATGAGGCAATTTTCTTTCAGCAGATACGTCCCCTAAGCTTTCAAAGTGCCTGAGATTATGGAAGATACCCTGCCTGCGCAACTTAATTGGACTACTGGGCTAAGGCTGCTGCAAAGATATCCCTGTTAAGATATTAACCGATAGCAACTCACACAGATTAAATTTTATTTGTTGAATTATGATGATCAGAGCAGTCCCATCAGGTAGAACTGCAGAGAACAGGTTTACTAATAAATAGCGCAGAGCAATCCTTCATTTCTCATGTCTGCGAGAAGCCTGGAGCACAGCAGATTGCTGCTGGAGGGTCCTGCCTGAGAGGCTACCAAATAGCAGCCTGCCATTACATTTTGCCATCACATTTGTTAAGCTGCAGGACAGCATTAGACTGGCCTGCCATTTGCATCAGTTAGAGGTGAAAATACCGCAGAGCGCTTCAAAGACGTGCTGGGAAAGAACTAGAAAATGTCTCGGAAATAATGGCTTCCCCCACAACCCTCATTTTCACAGTGGTGGCAGAGTAAATCTCCGTCTTCACCGGCCTCTGCGTCACAGCCCCGCTCTGGTGTGCACTCACAAGTGTCGATTCATACCCGGCCTCTCACAAAATTAGCTAATGCCTTCTAGCTGAATATTATCCCAATTTTAAGCCCATTAGGCGACAAGAGGATTCGGTGTTGAGGGAATGAAATGTTTTAGAGCGTGCCTGGGCGCCTGGGAGGGAGATCAGCCGGCAGATAGAGAGGGGGAACGGGAGGCACAAGGCAGACGGCCGGGATCACAGACACTTCTCAAGCTCCTGGCACCTGTAGCTCAAAGTTCAGGCCTTTCTGTTTCTCTTCCAAAATGCTGTCCACTCCCCCCGGGCTAAAGCACACTTTGTTTTGAGTAAAAGGAAAAAGACCCCCAAATATAGCCAAAACTTTATAACTCTCTGGCATGTTATGAATTAATTTTGCCACCCTTGAGATTAGAACACCGTTTGCGTGGACGTGAGCAAAATCAGAGGAAGGGAAGATTTCTGAAGCTGGGGACTGGGCAGGGGCAGTCTGGTGGGGAGATGTGGGAGCATCACTGGGGTGGCCCCTTCCAATGACCATCGAGCCTTTTTGCCACTGAAAGGTTCTCAGCAAAAGCCAAGCTGGGAACGAGATGCAGGGCTATGACATCTTCCTGGAGGGAAAAATCAAGGGGAAATTGGCATTCCTTTTCATGCAGATACAGCTTTTTTTCTTATTCTGGATGTCACATGAAGAGCAAAGGGAACTGAAAGAGGGGGTAGCAACAGGGGGTCGGTCTGTTCTCCCAAGGAACAGGCAATAGGACAAGAGGAAACAGCCTCAAGTTGTACCAGGGAAGGTTTAGATTGGTTCTTAGGAAAAATTTTTACACTGAAAGGGTTATTAAGGATTGGAACAGGCTCCCCAGGGAAGTGGTTGAGTCACCATCCCTGGAGGTATTTAAAAGATGGGTAGACGTAGTGCTTAGAGATAAGGTTTAGGGGTGGGTTTTGTCAGTCTTGGGTTGATGGTTGGACTCGATCTGAAAGGTCCCTTCCAGCCTCAACAATTCTATGATTCTATGATCTGTGAAGGCAGCCTGAGCAAATGGTCTTGTTCATGAGAGAAACCCCGTGAAGGGTGAGTGCTGAAGGCTTCATACACTGTGTAGCATCCCTTCATGCTGGGCTCAAGAGCTGTATCTCTCTGGTTTGGTGGGCAGCAGGCTGTGCGGAGCCAGGGGGCAGGAGCATCGGCAGCGGGAGCAGCCCTGGAGACACTCTTCCCTGCTAAAGAAAGAAAACGGGAATCCACCCCAGTTTTGTTGAGAGAAACAAGCTGAATTTATAGGCAATCAATGACACCCTCTGCGTCAGCGTATTTCTGAAAAGTGCCTGTCGTATGTGAGCAGAGTCCTAGGTGAAAGTGGAGCAGAAATCCTACAGGAGAGGGTTTGCAGGAGGAAGGAGGGGTACACCGAAAACCTTGGATGAAGGCCAATACTCAGGCAATAAGACCTTAAGAAGCAGGCATCATTATAAGATAATTGACTGTGGAGAGCAGTCACACATCCCAAGGTGAAGCATAGGGCACTTAACATATCAATAAGGTCAATTATCTGATTATGTCAGCTGCCTTAGTGCTGTTATTAACCTATATTGCTCTTATTAACCTTTCTGATGAAGAATCTTTCAAAAATAATTATATTAAAGTACAAATCTCTCAAGTTTAAAATATGTGAATGTTCCATTTCAGTAGTCGTGTGTCATAGGATAATGAACATCTGATTGCCTGGCTGACACAATGAGGTTTTTAATCAGGCTCCCTTTCCTAGGATCAGCGTGTTAGCTCTGACAGCCTTCTCTGGGCCCAGGCAGTCTCTTGAAAGCGCTGCTGTCATGTTACGAATGGCGGGATTTAAAATTGAAATGTGAGCAAATAAGACAAGAAATGTAACGGATATGCTGAGGAGACGGGTCCTGGGAAAATACCCACTGAAAGCCTCTTCAGTCAATTCCAATTATTAAAGCATACAGCTGATTCAATTAGTGGTTATGTACTTGTGCATATAGTATTTACTACCTAGCAGAGCTGATCAAAGGGAAACACACTGCTCATGAAAATTTGTTCATATTCATTTTGTCCTTTTTTTTTTCCTCCCTTCTGCAGAGCATTTTGAAGTAGGAAAGCATTTTGCCACAACTTTCAGCCATACTTTCATCTGTCGGGGAATGCGAGCGTTCTCATTTCTACTGGGGATTACTAATTCATTACATGCTTTTGGCAAAACCAATGCAAATCCTGCTCATTTCAAGTTTTGATCACTGTTGTGTTTCTGTGTGTGTATCTATCTGTGCAATAGGTGAAGTATCATTTTGTACAAAGTGGCTGTTTGATGAGCAAAAATGAGGGCATTATTTTTACCTGTGACTTGTCCTGCTCATGCTTTGAAGTGATTTGATTTTTAGATGACCACACTGAGCCTCCTTTAAAGATACGCTTTTTTTGTCCCTGGAATTTGTCCCCAGTCTAAAATCATTAGGCATTTTGAAAAGTTTTGGTTAAGATATCCATATGTCCCTTTTGGGCTCACATGTTTCTCCAGGTAGATGAGGTATGACTAGTCTCCCTCTTTGACATCCAAGTGGATTCCTTTACTAGTAGAAAACTGAGTGGGAGAATCACATGGAAAGCTAAAGCTGAAAATTTCTCCTTCCATGAAATTCCCATTCGTTATCTGCCTCAATTGACTCCCTTCTCCAAGATCACTGCTGTTGGCACAATACATCTGGTACTTGGGAAGGACGAGTGTTTCTGTACTCACTCCACATCTTCCCTTCCCCTCTTTTATAAAAAATAACAGCTGATGAAAGCTTATTTCCTTGTTTCCAAGCCCTGCTCAGGAGACCTTGATTTACTTCTTGTTGCGTGTTGGGAATACAGAAGATGACTCTTATTATTCAGGATGAGTCCCTGTAAAATCAGCTCCTTGCTCCACGCTGGGAGGATACAGCCCTTTGCCAAGCCCCAATCCACTGCAAAATCCAGGCACTTCTGGGACCGTCCTGAGTCACAGCTCCTGGCTCAGGTAGGGAGTTTGACATTTTGGTGCCGATGAACATTTATTTTCTCTTGCACCCTATTTGTGTTTGTTGTGGTGGGATTAGGTGCAGCTATCTGTGCCGCGCACACAGAGACGTTCTTACTCATCCTCCTATTTGTAATTCTGCTGGAGACAGTTGGGAAGCAAACATTTGTGCCAGGAGTATTATGTGTGGCTCTGCTGATTTCTTTTTTTTTCTTTTTTTTTTTGCAAAACTCAGTAAAGTCTGCAGTGAGCACTGTGCCTCTGCAATGTTCTGGGAGTGATATGAACTATTAGTACTGCATTGAAAAATCAAAGTCTGCTGGGAATGTTTCGGAGGTAAATAGAGGGCAATTACCTGAAATGAGGACTCGAGGAACACTGTGTCTTGCAAATACAGCCTCTAAGCCAAGGCAGCGTATCTGGAGAGGCCATTGCCCACAGTAATGGATGTATGTCCCTTCCAGTAAAACAATATCTGCTTTTACCTCCCGCTACGGTGTCAGAGCTACAGTGAAAGTAAATGTTTGGGTAGTTTTTCCCTCATTAGCCTTCCACTGGGGTTGGAATTGGCTTAGCCAGACCACACTGTTAGGAAATGTATTGTGCCCGTGATCTGAATTTGTTTCTGCCTCGTGAAGAGCATTTCTTTCGGAGGCAATTTAAAGATCAGAGTGTATCACAGTTTCAGAAGTGCCTCCTCAGCCCTGGGAAAGCCTTGTCAGTCCTCACAGCCTGGAAACATCGGTTGGAAGTTGGTGCCATCAGTCCCCGCGCTGGCAAAGTCTCTCCCTTTTTCATCTCTGGTTTTCTGAAGACAGCTGGAAAGTGCTGGGGTTGCTGCCAGGACCAGTTCAACATCAAGTGTAATATCTCTTTCTGAAGACTTTTCTTCTTCTTTTAATCATTGGTTTTGACAACATTTGTATTTAGGTGCTCTCTCTGGTTTGAGAATAATGTCAAAAGCAAGCTGTATCAGACAAGAGGTGAAATCTTTGATTACAAGACAGATATCCAGTGGTCTGAGACCGGCTAATGCTGCTGTGGGATTGAGTTTGCTTCTAAGGCAAAATCCAAGGGAAGCGATTTGCAGGCCTGAAAGCTTATCCAACTTCATTTCCCACCTATTACTTCTTGTTTTCTGGTGGGTGAGTGAGAGGGATCTGTCAAAAATCTGCTGCTGTTACTTTTGAGGATGTTCAATAGTCAAGGACCACTGAGTATGTATGAACTGGGAACTGGCCAGTAGGAGGAAATCTGCACGGAGGAATTGTTAAGCCCTAGAAGATGCTTACAAAAGTTGTTGTGGATATCACCACATTTCTGTACTAGCACAGGGTTTCCTGTTTCTAGAGAATATCTTCCAAACGCTTCTCTTGCATTCATCAGGAAGGACAGAAGGTTGTAGCAAGGTGTGGGGAAAGCAAAGGAAGATGCTGAGAGTCAGATTTTATTTCTATATTTCCGATCCTGTGAAAATCTGTGCAAAAACTATCCAAATGGTCTTTTTCCTTTATTTTTTTCCTTCCAGTGCTGAACTCTACTGTACCGACAGCTTTTAATCTTTCTGTCTTTATGTTATTCAGTCATTTAGTGAAAACCTTGCTGTTACATCTTTGGTTTTTCAGGGCTCTAGCCATCACTTGCAGCACCGTATGACTAGCTCTCGCAGAGTCTTATCTGGTCTTTAGAGATTTCTAGCCTGTTTCTCATTATAGTCTGTAATAGTGCTTCTTGCTCCAATATTTTACACTTCAACCATTTAGATTTGTGTTTCTGAATCAAGGCATCACTTGTTCCCCTGAGGCCATGGGACCTAGATGTGTGAACTTGTTATTTCCTGATGACAACACAGGACTATCAAGCGCACTACCTAATACTTGCCCTGGGTTATGCTGTAGCTGATATCCTCCAATATCCTCCAATATCCTCCAGTCCCACAGTGAAGAATAAAAGAAAGTGTATGATAAGCTCATATATGAAAGAATCTTGGTGCTCCTGTAGAAGGCAGAGAGAATATTGTATATGAAAGGCCCTAATTTAATATGGGACACTGGAAGAAATAGAGAAATAGAAAGCATTTAGGATTGCTTCAATTTCTGCTTCCTTCAAGATCAGCTTCCCAAGTTACCAAATTCACCTTCTCCACATTACCCCACCAGTATGCAGAGATGGAGATTTGCCATCTTCCTGCAGTTTGGGAGGTTGGAAGGAGAGTATGTAATTTCCCTTCTCTTTCCTTCACATCCCTTCCTTTCCCCTTTCTTCCCCTTTCCTTCCCCCTTCCTTCCCCCTTCTTTCTTTTTTCTGTCTCTTTCCCATCCTCTGTAGGGATGGGAAGGGTAAGGGAGCTGGGAAGGACCAGAAACACTGTAATTGCTTCATATGGTGACCAGTCATTCCTATTTATAGTGGATATTGCCTGCACAGAATTAGTAGTCTGTAAAATTCCCACAAGGCAGGCACAGCGGAATAGACATAAAACTTGTTTTAAACAAATAAAAAGATATTAAACAAACAATGGAATTTGAAAGCAGCTATTTGAAATGATAAGGAACTGTTGGATTTTTACCTGAACAGGTAAAGCAAATTAGCAGTAATTGTCTTGTCAGAGGAGAGAGAGAGTTTTGGAGGTGGAAAGCTATGATACATGAAACCTCTTCTAAAGACATTGAGCTTGGCTGGTTGCCACGGCTTGGAGAATCTGCAAGCAATTGTCTGCACTATTAATTAAACAGGAGTATACAAATTTTATTCTACTGGGATTTTTCTACAAAAATAATGTTTTGAGGTTTTGTAATGATGTCCCAGTTGGACGTTGCTTTCATGAGACACATTACTCATGAGAAAATGAAATCCCATGTATTGTAGTTGAAGGGAATGTAAAAACGGAGCGCCCTGTTCAGCAGAAGAACCGTAGCAGCAGAAAGTTTGGATTTGTCCCCATGGTCACAGAGTCTCTCAGTCAAGAGCTGCCTCTGTTGGGTGGGGTTTGCTCTGATTTATGTGGTTTTGTACTGGCTACTGGAGAGGCCACCATCACGGCCACAGGCACTGATGTACGGTGGCAGATGAGCCTTGAAGGAGCCGTTTAAACAGATTTCAGTTTAGTTCCGCCTTCCCTTGGGTTGGGATGTTCCTCTGGACTTCTCAGCTTGCAAATCTGCGAGGCACTTCTCCAGGAGCAGGCTTATCTGTGGGAAATTCTGCTCGCAGTCCTGACCAGGAAATGCAGAGGCATGTGGAAATGAAAGCCAATTAGAGTGAAATTGTAACATCTGGGTTTGCTTTGGAGTCAATTCTTACTTTATCCGACATTCCCGGTTGTCTTGTGCGAGTACAGGAGGCCTTGTGCTTTGCTGTGCCACGTAAGCAATGTCAAAAAAAGGCTTGAAGTTATTATTTGACTATCAAGAGCCATATTCAGTGGCAGCATTAGCATGATTCCCACCCAACGCCTGATGTATTCTCTGTTGAGCAAGCCAAGAGTCAGCCAGCTCTGGTTCGGGACTTGGTTCTGTGGGACTTGGGGCTTCAGCAAAGTCCTCACACAGTGGAGCTACTGGTGTGAACCTCATGAAGTTCAGCCAGGCCAAGTGCAAGGTCCTGCACCTGGGTTGGGGCAATCCCAGGCACACATACAGGTTGGGCAGAGAATGGATTGAGAGCAGCCCTGAGGAGAAGGACTTGGGGGTGTTGGTGGATGAGAAGGTCAACATGAGCCAGCAATGTGTGCTGGCAGCCCAGAAAGCCCCCCGCATCCTGGGCTGCATCGAAAGAAGTGTGGCCAGCAGGGCCAGGGAGGGGATTCTGCCCCTCTGCTCTGCTCTGGTGAGACCCTGTCTGGTACACTGTGTCCAGCTTTGGAGTCCTCATTGCAGGAAGGACATGGACCTGTTGGAACAGGTCCAGAGGAGGCCATTGGTGATCCAGGGACTGGAGCCCCTCTGCTGGGAGGACAGGCTGAGAGAGATGGGGGGGTTCAGCCTGGAGAAGAGAAGGCTCTGGGAAGACCTAAACACCCCTTCGAGTCCCTAAATAGGCGCCAGGAAAGCTCGGGGGGGGACTCGTGATCAGGATGGGGAATCATAGGACAAGGGGGAAGGGTTTTACACTGAAAGAGGGGAGATTTAGATGAGATCTGGGGAAGAACTTCTTTGGTGTGAGGGTGGTGAGAGCCTGGCCCAGGTTGCCCAGAGAAGCTGTGGCTGCCCCATCCCTGGAGGGGTTCAAGGCCAGGTTGGAGGGGACTTTGAGCAACCTGTTCTGGTGGGAGGTGTCCCTGCCCAGGGCAGGGGGTTGGAACGAGATGATCTTTAAGGTCCCTTCCAACTCTAACCATTCCTTGATTCTATAATGCACTGCAGCATCCAGCTCTTTGGGTGAGGGAGCTTGGGAAGCTGCTGTTGGGCAACAGAAAATGCTGGAGAGCAGGATTTTATGCAAAGTTGGGGTCTGCAGTGGTATGCAGTGAGGGGGGAGAAACTTTCAAAGTGTAAAAACCTTTGAGTTCCACAGCACTGTACTCGGGGAAGGTTCTTGTGTGGAGAGGGATTTTGCAGCACCAGCCCGTCTCCAGTTATGACCCAGCTGTCCCGGCCATCTTGCATATTCCTTAAAAAGAGTTTGGTGAATGAGAAACGAGTCGTGAGCTGCACAGACATGTGAAGCTGCTAATATTCACACGCTGTTATTTTTTCATAATAAGAAGGACCCCAGGGAGGCCAAACTCTGACTAGGGGAAATCTCGACAGAAAGTTCACAGCTTGGAGTTGTGGGCTGGGGTGACTGCGTTTATTTTTCTCCTCAGCACTGCAGTGAAAGCCATTGATCTGCAGGATGAACGGCAGGAGCTGCTGCGTAGGGCTCCGTTGGAGCAAACAGGACTGGTCCTGCTCCATCCCTGCGGGAGAAAAGCCGCTTCTCGGGTTTTCCTTCCTCCTCGGGGAGTGGGAGCTCCCCAAGGGAGTGGGAGCCAGTGTTTGGGCACCCCAGGCGAGCAGATGAATCAGAGCGTGGGGCTCATCCCCTCCTCTTCCTCCTCCTCCTCCTCCTCCTCCTCCTCTGGCCGTGCGGAGCGACGTGCCAGGCTGGATGGCGGCGAGAGCCCGCGCGCGTTGGAGCGGTGGCAGGTGTTAAATAGTAACAGATGTTAATATTGACAAACTGAAGTGGCTAAATGTGGAAATACAGCACTGCTGAGACGTGTGAAGTGAGGCAATGACCTTCACACGTTACGGATCCAGGCAATAAAAAGGAGCGAAGCGATGCTGCGCGCGCGGCGGGGACGCCGGGAGGGCTGGGGGCTGCGTGGGGCGACGGCGTGTCTTCCAGGGGCCAGGGCTGATGGGGAGGAGGATCTGTATGAAAAAGGCAACAAATGCCAAAAAGCCTAGACTTCAGCAAACCTGTTTTCAGCACCCGGTGACCGTGTGAACTTGGTGTTTGTCCTCCAGTGCCATTTCAGGGCACCAGAAGAAGAGGCAGCTGTTAAGCACCGGGTCCCTCTGCGGCTTTAGCCCCTTTTATCCACATTTTCTCTTTTGTTTGCAGAGATCAAGGATGCTGATGTACGGTCTGTTCGTGCTGCAAGAGAAGCTTTTCTGCTAACTTGTGTTCTATCAGACCCCAAGGTGTTCAGGGTCAAAGCCTGCTTTTCATGGCTTAAGCCGGGGGCTTCAGTGGGAAAAGGTTTTGATCTCTTTTGTTCCAGGGAAGGACAGCAATTTCTACTGCTCTAAGTGACATTCTTCTGAAATTTCTGAGAGGAGGAGGAGATACTTGCTGCATTAAAGGGAGACGGGTTTTGTTTTGAAGCTCCCCTTTATCCAGTCCATGCTCTGTATCAGCAGATATTTCATCCCTTGAATGACTCCTCATCCTCAGGGTAAGCCGTGGGAGCTTCTGCCAGCTTGTGCCATGCGCCGGCCATCTGAGATCTGGGGAAGCAGCCCAGAGTGGTGGAAACCCCTTTGTGCACCTCGCAGACCCAAACTGACAGTGGTAGAGAGGGAAGGTTTTCATAGAATCATAGAGTTATTATGGTTGGAAGAGACCTTTAAGATCATCAAGTGCAACCATTAACCCAGCACTGCCAAGTTGCCACTAAACCATGTCCCTCAGCACCACGTCCACCTGTCTTCTAAATACGTTCAGGGATGGTGACTCCACCACTTCCCTGGGAAGCTTGTTCCAGTGTTTGATAACCCTTTCGGTAAAGAAATTTTTCTTACTATCCATCTTAAACTTCCCCTGGAGCTGCTTGAGGCCATTTCTTCTTGTCCCATGGCCTGTTCCTTGGGAGAAGAGACCGACCTCCCCTGGCTACACCCTCCTTTCAGGGAGTTGGAGAGAGCAATAAGGTCTCCCCTCAGCCTCCTTTTCTCCAGGTTGAACACCCCCAGCTCCCTCAGCCTCTCCTCAGGAGACTTGTGCTCCAGACCCCTCACCAGCTCCATTGCCCTTCTCTGGACCCGCTCCAGCCCCTCAATGTCTTTCTTGAGGGGCCCAAAACTGGACACAGTGTTTGAGGTGGGGCCTCACCGGTGCCGAGCACAGGGGGACCATCACTGCCCTGGTCCTGCTGGCCATTTCCTGACTGAAGGAAAGGGATGCTTCATATGCCAGGTTTTTCACAGAATCACAGAATCTTCTAGGTTGGAAGGGACCTTAAAGATCATCTTGTCCAACCGTCAACCTAACTGACAAAAATAGACACCCGCACACCAAACAAGAAGCATCATCATCACTAAACAGTATCTCCCAGCACTACATCAACCCATCTTTTGAACACCTCCAGGGATGGTGCCTCAACCACCTCCCTGGGCAGCCCATTCCAATGTCTGAGAACCCTTTCAGTGAAAAAACGTTTCCTAATATCCAGCCTGAACCTCCCCTGGCGCAACTTGAGGCCATTTCCTCTCGTCCTGTCGCCTGTGACTTGGGAGAAGAGACCGACCCCCACCTCTCTACACCCTCCTTTCAGGGAGTTGGAGAGAGCAATAAGGTCTCTTTTCTTAATGTATGCCTTCGAGTGGGAGCCAGTTTGAAACCAAACATTGAAGATATTGGCTTAAACACACTGGGTTTGTTTCTGCATTATGGGTTTTGGAGAGCTTTGCCCTGAGGCCGGACAGGGCTGTGCTCCATCGGGGAGCTCGTACTGGGGGGATCCACTGGGGCCTACCAGCCTGACAGGGTTTTTTAGTGGCGTGAGCTCCCCCAGGCAGCAGCACGCATATAGATCACAGCCAGGAGACAGCGCAGTGATGTTCAGTGACAATATTAGTGGTGGAAATCAGCTTTAATTTTTCACTTTCCATTTCTCGGCAGATCAAAAGTGAATAGGCACCGTCTTCATTAGCAAGGCAAATACCTCCGCACGCAGGAACCGGTGCCGGTCCCTTCCCTTCCCAAGTGCAGGGCAGCAGATAAGCACACATCAAAGGGGGAACTAGGGATTTTTATGAAAGGATCCTGATCTGAACTGGAAGGCTCCTGCACAGGGCCCAACCCCACCTGACAGGCCTCAAGTGAAAATTACGACTTTTCCTGGTGTTGGCTGATTTTGGGGTGGGATTCTTCGTCTTAGTATTGCTGAGGGAAGGGCCCCACAACGGCCCCAACAACTGCATTTTTTGATTTGTGGATGAAATAATAACTATGGTAACTGGCGTTCAGCTCCGCGTCTGCGTAATTCCGCTCCTCTGGAAATGAGGCATCCGGGCTCCCTCGGGAGGGCTCAGCAGGCTCTGAGCGTGACTCGTCCCCTCCCGAAATCCGTGACTGAGGGGCTGAATCGCCCACTGATTTGGCAGGGGGGGAGGTGTCTAAGCAGGTCATTCAAGCAGGACATTTGTCCCTCAGATGCCAACAGCGGGCGACCTGGTGAATGCTCTCTGGTTCTTGCTCCTTCGTGAGCAGGGCTTTTTGCAGGACACCTTTGAGGTTCCCTTTCCTAATCAGTGCCAGATTAATTTGATATATGGAGTAGCAAAATTTTGGGAGCTGGCAGAGAGCTGTTGGGCAGGTTTTGGTGTCAAGGAAGGAGACCTGCAGCCACCCCAAGCAGGAGTCACATTCCTTCCCCTCTTCAAAGCCAACTGAAGGCTGTTGTGCTCAGCTGGCACTGAGAGATGGACCTCCCCTATGGGGCAGGGGCTGCAGCTGGGGTAGTAATTAACAGACAGGCGTGATGGCTTTTAAAACCTTCCCAGCTTCAAAAGTGCATCTATCTGAACCTTTCGTTCCTGCCATAGGCAAGGAAATTCGTGTGTGCAGTCCTGATAGCCTGAGCTGGTCAACTATTTGTTTTCCTTTCCTGAGATCATCTAACACATACTTTAAAAAATGCCTCAGCCTGTTAGAAGCTATGTAAGCTACAGCATGTTAACATGTTTTCCACCAGACCCTGGTCTCTGAGGTGAGATACGGGCAAGGCACGGGGTGGCTGGCAGTTATTTTCCAACACGTCGCCTTTTCTACAGCAGCTGTAGGGAGGTGGAAAGATTTGTGGGAGGTCAGAGGTACCACCAGCCCCCGGGCGTTCCCCTGCCAAGTTTCCAAGACAAGGCATCCCCCACATTTGCTCTGTTTGAACCCACAGAACTGCCCAGATTGCTGGAAATAAAAAGACCTCCAAAGGACGAAACCCTGTGGACTTCAGGACAGACAGGACTTCAAACTGGATGCTGGTTTTTTCAAGAATTATGCTGAATCAGAGCTTTGATTTGCTGGCTTTGTATTTCCAGAGCAATAGAAGCAAGGTGATTTCTGGCCTGCCATTTTTTAAGCTTATTTGTTCTCATCAGAGGCTTTTACCATTAACCTGTAAGCATTGCAACTTTTTAATGTGACGGCACAGACAGCTTCAAATTGGCAGAGGTCAGTTTTCAAGGATTTTAGCCTCAAGGAACCTACTGATTTTTAATGGGAGTCACACAACTAAATCCCTGCATATGGTTTTGAAATTCATTCTGTAAAGCCAGAGTCTTTCCAAGCCTTTGTTTCAGCTAACATCATTATAAATACTTGAATGACTTTTGGAGATCATATAGGATATATCACCAGTCAAAATGAGTTAGAAACAAATTGACGTGTTCTTGCATCGGGGGAAGTACTGGCTTTCCTTGGGTTTTGTTGTTTTCTTTCATTTGTAATTAAATTATTTGCTCTAAAACTTGATTGGTATTGACAAAGAGTACATTTTCTCTACACTGAATGCAATTTTTTCTTTACCTTGTGAGGCAGATATGAAAAATTTACCACTCTGATAGTAAGGTGAAAAAACCTACACGCTTGATGTCAGTGAGCCCATGTCTCTTAAAGAGCAGAGAGCTACGAGCAGCCCCTCTGTACCTGATGCTGAACCAGAGGTTCAGGGAAAGCTTGAATTACAGAGAAGAACCTATATAAAAGGTGTTAATGGGGAACTTTTAATAGGAAGGCCTCCCATGCACTGAAGACAGCAGTGCATAAAATCCATCTCACTCTGGTAGATGCAGAATAACATTTTCAAAGCCCCTTAGTGACCAAGGAGCCCAAGACCTATTAGCTGAACATTTGAAACCGTTATCCAGCTTTACTGCCAAAATGTAGGACACTCATTTTCCTGGATCACTGAGCTAAATGATTTTTCTTAACTCAGACCTAAGGGCAGAAACACAGGCTCTTGACTCCCAGTCCGACGCTCTAAATATTTCTCCTTTGTCAGGAAGACAAGAGCTGCGAATAAATTCACGCAAGCCCTTGACACAAAGAGCACGTGTGGGGAGTGTGGGGAGGCACTGCCAAATATTACATACTTAATTCAATTAAGGAGTTACTATCTTTTTATAGTCAATGGGGATTTAAGGACATATTCCTCAAATGTGCTCTGAATTTCCCCCTGGAGAAGCCCTTCCCTCTCCCGTTGCAGGACTGAGATGTCTAAAACCTTGTCCATCTTCCCTGAGCCCCTGAACCAGCCTGGCCAGTCTCTACCAGTCCTGCTTCATTTCTGTGGTGAGATTACCAGTGCCTCAGCAAACTCTTTCATTGACAGCTTTTGCCAGCAGGGTCACAGATTATTTCCAGATGTAGATTTTTCCTTCTGCTAAAATTGTCACCTACTTCTAGCAAGAAGGAAACCTGGTTGTCATCTTTCACTGCTGATGTCTGCCAAAAGCCAAACTTTTGACACTGACACCAAGCTCACGGCACTCAAGGAGCTCTCAGAAGTTCTTCAGTGCAGTGAAATCACCCATATTGTAATTCTGCTCCAGGTGGGGGGGTGTGGGTGGAGGGGAAGAGCCCAAAGGAGGCTTCAGATTTGTCTTGACACAGAGTGTGGGGCTTGGGAGGGAGTGGGTGTATGTAGAGGGTCTGTCTGGTGAGTGTCTCAGGTTGTCTGTGCTCTTCCTAGTTAAGGGTTTTGCACATCGAGGTTGTAAAATTGAAGACTAACTTTTGCCTAATAGGCTGTTAATTATATGTTTATTTCTGTTTCTCTTAATTTGAAAAATAAGTTTATTTGTATTGACCTGAAGTGGTGTTTAGGTGGGATTTGGGGTTTTTTTGCTAAGCTGAGCGTTGCTTCCTCCAATGTTTCTCTGTTTCTGAAGGTTGCAAGTTTGAGCTTTCTGCCTGGGCTGTGCAGAAAGTTTGTTTTTTTGCCCAACTGATGGCTTTCATGAACATCTCACTGTAGCACAGTGCTTCCCTCTGGTCCCTGGCCTTGCTCCAACCAGGCAGCAGCAGAGGTGGCTCTTGCTGCTGGAGAGTCCCACTGCTCAGCTGCCTGCCCTGGTTCCTGTGCTGCTTGATGCTAATGTGGCTCTAATTAACTTGAGTTTGGGGAGTTTGTATTGTGGGTGCTGCTCCTGTGGGGTTTTGTTGGTGTTGGATGGGCGATGGCAAAACACGGGTGGCAGCAGCTGGCTTGTCCCCAGGCTCTTATGTGGCTGTGCCCTGCAGATGTTACAGAGCAGCCCTTTGAGGTTCTGCATCCCCTGCACCAGGGCCCTGCCATGGATCTTGCTTTTCCAAGAAAGACTTTTTAGGATGAAAGGTATCATTTTTATTTTTTTTACTTCCTCCTCCCACCCCAAAATGAAACTTTTCCATGAAGAAGGAAAATACTTCTTTATAAGGTCTGTTTTCCAGCTCTTAATTTTTTTTTTATATCTATTCATGTAACAGCTGACTCGTTCCTCTGTATTAACGTCTGCTTCGTTGTGCCTGTTTCTCAGGGGCACCGAATCTGTCTTATATTAAACTCTAGTCCTTGCATTATTTTAACTCAGCCTTTTAGAAGGTGGTTCATTTCTAGTGGCAGGTGTAACAAATCTGTGTTTCCCTGCCAGGTCTGGCCCAGAGATCCTGAGCTGGGCAGGATCAGGCTCTCCCCCATCCTTGTGGTTGGTACTACCCATCCCTCCCCGGTGAGACCCGGTGGTTTCTTGTGTTGGTTTCAAAGTGACCCTCCTGAGGATCACCAGGCAGCAGCCACCGCCGCAGCGCTGCGCCGTGACATTGATAAACCACAACATATTGTTTAACATATTGTTCCCAGTCCAACATATTGTTCGCATTCATCATGGAAGCAATCAGTACAGACCATTTTATTGCAAACCTGTTTCCTGGTGCTCATCATTAGGTCATTAACCTTAACAATGTCAACATGTTCTCGGTATGCAGTTTAATTGGAGTGCAGCGCAGAGCAGTTGCACGGGCTGTACCACGTACGGTTTAAGAGTAATAGAAATGCTGTATCAGTGCGGCGCTGATGCTAAATAAAGTCAAGTCTGGACAGGAGATGCAAATTAAAGAAGAAAGTACCTGTATGTACAGGGACCCAAAGAATTTCTCAGCAGAAGCTTAATATCCTGTGAGCACTTGTGCCGGGTGAAGGTTTTCTTTTTATGGTGTCCTGGTTTTGTAGTTCTTTTCCCTTTTGCCATTCCCAAGGGAAAGAGATGGGCAGCCCAGTGACTTTTGCTGCTCTGGCTGCAAAGACTGATGTTGGCCAGGCTCTCCTCTGACAGTGCTTGTTAAAGAAGCAAAGCTCCTGTCTCCTGGGGCCGGCTGCTCCCAGCCTATGTCATGCCAGGACAGAAATTCAACAAACAATTTGGTTACAGGGGAGGCTGGTAGGAACAAGTAAATTCAGGAAGATGTCCTGGTTTGTGTACTAAGCTTTGGGGGAAGATCTTTTCTTACGAGACTTGCTCAGTCAGTTATAAGGAATTGTTTCTCTATATGAACTCTGCTTGGTTATTAAGGAGATTATTAGGATGTCACCACCTTTGTTAGTGTCGATGATCAAACCCTTCAGAGAAGGGCCTGTCTCTTCCTGCATGCGGGTAAATAGCCTCGTACAGCTGGGGCCAGGTCTTGGCAGTGACATCTAGATCTTCTCGTAATGCTATCAAATGCTCATAACCTGTGGTTTGGATGCTAAGGTTGAAATTTAAGGTATCTGTGGGATGTCAGCTTCCATTTTGTGTTGATTTTTATTGGCAATTAGGTAGATGTGAACATTTCAGTCTCAAGTTCTGCTGGGTTTCGATTGCCCTGCAGCACTATATAGGTGGGGTCTAATTAACTGCTGTGCATATGACTGAAAAAAGCATCACTTTCCTCGCTGCTCCAGGTGAAAGCACAAATTGCTCATCACTGTGAAGCCAAGGGCCATGTGTGCTGTGCTACAGGAAAGGAAAAGATGTGGCAGGAAAAGCAGAAGTGACTGGTAGGTCTTTAGGGGGGAAACTGAGGATGGGGCAGTGTCTCCACTGCGCTGCTTCCATTCTTCTTCCCTTGCTGCCTCCTTTCTTATAAAACACAAGTCCCTTTTCCTGCCAGCCTGGGCTACTTCTGCTGTCTCATATTTTTGTGCTTTAGCTTGGAGCACTGCGCTGCCTTGACAGGAAAGTCCAAAGGTCTGATTGACACCCTGTTTCTTCCCCATTACAAAATAAACTAATTTCTTTAGCTTTGCACAATATTCTTCTGAAAACGGATATTGATCTATGCAAGTCTGTTGACTGGGTAATCGATATCCACCAGTTTGGGAAAAATAAATAAATAAAGGGACAGAAAATGATGGATGAGAATACCATTGAGTGCTTTTTGAACTGATGCTATGTTCTGATCACTCAGCTGCTGAAAGGGTGGGCTGGGTTTGTTTTGCAGAAGCAAACTGATGTGAAAGCTTTCAGGTTCCCAACGTCAAATTAACCTCGTCGTTAGGTGTTACTGAATGACTTTGAACCCGTGATGCTTTCCAGTCTGACTCTCGTATCCAGTTAAAGACAACAGCTCGTGAAGAGGGAGAGGCTTCCCTTTGTCCCTCTGTGGCATTTATAAAGTGTAATCGAGCTTAGTGGTTTGACATTTGTGTGTATCTGAGCCTGTCTGCATGGATCAGTCAGAGCCAGGTTGGAGGGCAAGAGGAAAGACTTCATCAGCAGGAAAGCACTGGAGTGCTTCAGTCCTGGAAATCCAGAGAAGCTGCTGCCTTACCCTTTCTCTGCATTCCCTGTGCACCTCACACAGAACTTGCACAAAGCATGTTCAACCCCTAAAATACAGTCTAAGTGGCAGGCAACTGGAGTGTGAGCTTTCTGTGGGATTTCTGTATGGGGAAGCATACAGCTGTAGGGCTGGGTGAACAATACACTGTGGTCACAAATCAGAAATCTCCCTTTTGGCTTGTAAATGCCAGAATTGGCAATCTTCCCCCAGATGCCTGTTGTCCCACCGCATCTTGTGTTCTTTGCTGGCTGGATCCAGTCCCCAATCAGACCTGGCTGGTCCTGGTTCATGCTTAACACTGGGAGTCTGGGATCTGAAAGCTTCTGGAAGGGGGCAAGAGCTGCTCCAACCTGTGGTGCAGCAAGCTCTTTTCATCCTCAGCCTGCTCTTCTGTACCTTTGGGATACTAAGACCTTCTGGGGAGCTAATTACCAGTCTTTAAACCAGTAATCAAAAGGCCAGGTAACCAGTTAACCAGTTAACAGTCTTACTGCAGACAAGAAGGCCAGTCTAAGGTGGCCTAAACTTTCTCTGGAGCAGCAGACACGGGGAAGCAGTGGTCCTCTGTAAGGTGCAGGTCTTCCAGATGATGAAGAAACAGATGCAGCTCAGATGCAGTTTCGGGCAAATGAGAACAGCCCCCAGGAGGTGGAGAGGAGGGACAGTGGTATTGATCAGGCTGCATAGCCTGCTGGAATCAAACGCAGCTCATTCAAGGAGATGACCTTATTTCGGAAGCTGGTGAAATAGGAGGAGAGTTTGGAAAACTCCGTTTGATGGAAATGGAGAGGAAATCAGGCCGTGCTTTCAAAGCAATGTGTTTTTTCTCTCCCCATCCATTGAATGTAGTTTCTTGAATAGACTTTAGCTGTCATTTCCTGAATGCTCGGGGAGCAGCTGGTCTGAGATTTTCTGTGTATTAAGGGGGATCAAACAGCATGAGAGTAGCTGTGGTTTAGCTGGCGGAAGAGAGAAGGGGCTTGAACATGCCACATGCTGCAGAGGGGACACCAGCCTCCTTGTCCTCTTTGTCCATGTACTTCTCAAACCAGGCCTGGTGAAAACCCCAGGAGTACTGTGTAAGAGACGTGTGTGTTTGTCTGGGAGGTGAGAGATCAGGATCTGCGGAGCCAGGATGTTAATTTGCTTGTAGAGCATCCTCTCCCTGAGAAGGTCCATGTATGAGGCATCCAGCTGCAATGTATTTTCCTTCTCTTTGGGGTGGCAAAGAGCATCTCTGTAAGATCTAGCAGAAGGCTGTTTTCTGTAGGATCTATTACTCTTTAGAGTAATTGTTTTCTCTGTTAAGAAGTTGTGGTGTAACTTTGCAGAACTGCTCTGGTTTTCTGCCTTAATTCTTACTCAGATCCTTTGAGATGGATCTTTTAGGTTCCCAGAAATTCTTTGCTTCTTTGTTATAATTAAAGAACTCTCGGTGGTCAGGGTAGATCTGTGAGCATGAGGAAGCCTGTCAAATCAATACAAATCATTGCCAGACATAAGCTTAACAAGCCTGACCGGGAAGTACAAAGGGGCCCTCTCTCATTTAAAGAAATAAACAGGAGGCAGAGAACTTAATTCAGCTCAAATCAGCTGCTAAGCCTGGTCTGACAAGGAGCCTTCAGGGACCCCTTCCCCTGACTCCAAGGTTTAGCTGAATCAGCAGTTTTCCCTTTTCCCTACGAGGAACCTGGCTTCCCACATGGATCAGCCAAGGGATAGAAAGGCTGGACACGCTGCTGTGCTGGAGCAACCTTGGCTTGAGGGCACAGGGTGAAAGTGATCTGGGTACTTGCAGCTGTTGGATGGGGAGGCAACTCTTTGAGTTGAAGACTGAATCCATGTGTGTGTTTGAACTGATGTCAGCTGCCTAAGGTTGATGTTTTGAAAGAAAATAGCAGTTGTAAGTGAAAAAGAGTTGGTCAACTGGCTGATGCCAACAAGGATAAAGAGAAGGGATCCAGAGGGAGATGAAAGTTGAGAAGGTGAATGGAGGAAATGGCAAGGCAGAAATCAAGGACTCAGATTCTGCTTCTGGCTCCTTCCCTGCCCTTGGCCAAGGTGATCAAGCTAAATAAATGTTTGGGAGTTTAAGGAACAAAGGAGTGATTTTAGGCACTGAATTCCAGATACTGAGGTCTAAAAACAAAGTCCTGCATGATCCAGGTCTTCCAAGAGAAATCATGTTGTCAGTGTCATCCCTACAGTTTCCCATCCTGACGTGGTGGTAACACTTTCTGACTATTGAGTTTCCACCAAGCAACGCCCAAAATAGTCTTATAATGAAAAAGAGTTTAAACCTCCACTACAGTCAAGTTCTGGGCCAACAGTTTTAACTAATGTCTTTTAGAGGGACCACAGTGGGGTCCTGATGAACGTTATCATCCCCACATACAGGCATTGTAGGGAATCTGATGGTTTATGTATCTCTGAGTGCCCAGCTGTGTGCTGGGACAGCTATGCACAGTTTTGGGACTGGGGATGTGTGTCGGATCTCACTTCAGTTTGTCCATCCCAGACACTCGACCCGATCTCAGTTCGGGGTGGCTGGTTGTGTAGACCTGGAATGAGCTGAAGTGTCTGTACATCGCAGGTACAGGAGGAGCACAGCTGGCCCTTTTGATTTGTATATGTTTATGTAAATGCCTCATAAAATATCCCCTGTTGGGACAAGCCGAAGTCACGCATCATAAAGATCAGCTCCTGTAATGGCTTCTTTACAACTGCATTTGCCAAGGTAGTGAAAAAAAATATGCCTGTGTTTATAGGAAATTAATTTCTGCCCCTTCAGTGATCAGCCCTGAGCAAGCAAAAGAGCTGAATTATCCCAGTGGCTTCACTCTGGCAGAGAACTGCTCTTCGGAGCCTCCTGCAGTGTAATCCGGTGGGGATGTTTAATCAGAAAAGCTTAAAGCAGCGAGGTCCCAATCCAACAAGCCTTGTGCTCGTGCAGCAAGCGGTCCTCCCTCAGCAAAGCACTAAATCACACCCTTAATTTTACACCTGCACAAGGCTCCTGATGCTGGACTGGATTCGGGAAGGTGTGTACGTCTTTTGCTGAAGAAGAATGCATTTTTGGCCTTTGGGCTTACATTAGCATACAAAGAGTGAAGTGCCTTCAGAGGCAGATCAGCAAGGTTATTTAAAACATAAAACAACCCAGGCATGACAGGACCTACCAAGGGAGGAAGACTTCTTGGTGCCAGAAAGTGCTCTGCAAGCTGCCATTACGGGTGAAGTCCCCAGTGATCCCAGTTTCAGCAGCACCCCAAAGTCCTTATGGCTTAGTGCTGCTCCCATTGCAGAGGAGAGCTTTGTGACTTTGCCGAGAGACAGCCTAAGGGAGGTCTGCAGAAAGCAGTTGGATTTCACAGGAGTCTTCAGCTGAGTTTCAGCCTTCAGGTAAGGTCTTTGTAGCAAGAACATAACTGCTGAATGCTGTGGATGAACCAAACCTGAGCAACCTAGTTCTGTAGGGTTGATTCTTGAGAGCTGGAAAGAGTAGTTGGAATCCTTGTTCACACTGAAGCCAGCTGGAAATTTGTCTATAAATTCATTAAACTTAGGTTTTTCTCCTGAGAATTGATACATTTTTATTATTTTAAGATTCTGGCAGAGTGGACAGTGTTGCTGCAATGGGCAGATCCAGCGTCAGGACAAATGCTGCTTCTGCTCCAGCTAAATCTGCTTCAGGTCCCCAGCCACGCTGGTCTCACTTGGTTTGGTGCTGGTCAGAGGCATTTCTGCACTGGTGACCTGTTCTACAGCAGAAGCAAACCCCTGTGTAGTTCCTGCCAATGAAAGTATGGCTTGCATCTGTCCCTTTGTAGCCAAAGATTAATCCTGGAAGAGATAAAAAGCAGCACATATGGGCATCTGTTCAAATTAAGTGGTTTCTTCTCTATGTGCCCACCCCACCGTGTGTGTTGAATCCAGCCTTGGCTGTTGCAGCTCATCTAGCCCAGTCGATGAAAGAGAAGTATGTTTTCTTGCACATCCCCCTTAAAATTTGAAGAGTTGCCCTGACAGAGTGATGCATAGTTATAGTCTCAGTAAAAGGTAGAATGATTTATGGGTCACAGGCTGTAAATCAATAAAAAGAATCACAGACATTGACAGCACGTTCACAGCCCATTTCTTTAAATGGAAGGCACTTTTCTGTCCTTCCCATTTCAGACTGGTTCGCGCATGGGGAGGTTCCTGCCACTAACAAGTGCTAAGAGAGTCTTTATAAAGCTTGTAAAACCTACATCTTATGTAATACTTCTCCTTATGTGCCCTTTCTTGCTGGATCATCATTTCCAGTCATAGAAAGTACCGTGTCCTCCACCCTGGTTGATGTGATTACCTTCTCCTGTGGGGTATATGAACAAAACACATTAAAAACCTGCTGGTTTTTAAGCTCCTCCAGACCAGTCCACTAACCTCTGACTTTCCAGCCTTGGCATAAATCCTAATTAAACTGGTTGGCATGAGTCTTGGCATGAGGTAGGGCATGTGCTGCTAGCCCGGGGAGCAGCAGGTAGGGGTATCTCCCCTGCTCAGCCAGGCTGTGGTGCTGCCCATGAGTTTCGGGTGCTGCAGGATGGTTTTCAAATTAAAAAGGGGTGCTGATGAGTGAGTCTCATGCAGAGCTCTCTTAGGAGGGTGCTGCTCCCCAGCTCTGGTGCCCCAAGTCCGGTGTGGGTGGCTTTAGGGCTCGGGGCTGTGCAGGCCAGCTTGCCATAACGGGGTGGTGGGGATGGGGACCTTGGGTGCCAGCCAAGCACAACTTCCTTTATTTACATATAGATACCAGTCCTGGAATATGTTTAACTGCTTTGTTGAAATAGGCCATAAAAGGGCCATAAAAGTTAGCCATTTAAGTCTGGAGAAGCATTAAGAGTCTTTTCAGCGGTGGATGGGTTATAAATAGTCCACAGTGAGCCACACTTCAACAAATGCCTGGTTACTGGCTGCTCGGAGAGAGCCCTCTCCAAATATCCACCATCTGCTCCTTCCGAGGGCAGCCGTGAAACGAAACAGGACAATTGCACAGGATTTCTTCACCCAAGTTTCTCAGGCTCGTTGGAGCGCTAACGGCGGTCAACAAGGGGTTAAAAGTTACAGGCTAAAGGATAATGTCTTTTAGAAACCCAGATTTTTCATTAAAGCTTCCATTTGCCTTTAAAGGCAACGCGTATTACAGGTGTGCTTGTCCCTTGGGAACGCAGCCTGAGCTTAGATATTCTCTGGGTGAGCTGGAGACTGCGCTCAGTCAGGCTAAAATTGAAATTTTAGCAGCTTAAGGCGGTTTAATGTCTCTCTTGTCTCTTCTGATGAGAGAATGGGATACATGCTTTGCACAATTGGCATTATCTGTAGGATTGCAGCCCTGCATACTGCAACCAACACCTTGTCTTGGTGTGCAAAAGTAAATGAAAAGGCAGCAGTGATTCTAATTACCGTATGCTAATTGGGCTGCATTCAGGCTTCATTGATGATGCTATTATGCTGCAAGAAAACAATGGCAGCATATGTACTTACCTTGCTCTACTTATCCTATGATTATTCTCTGTTAGTACAGAAACATACTGGAAGTATCAGCCTGCACACAAATTAGTCCATGAAATGGACCACTAGAAGTTCAGCCCTGGAGCACATTCATTCTCTCTTGTTTTGCATGGAAAGCAATATCGCGGGTGCCACAGCAGCTCTAAGCGCTTTTATCTTGAATTGGGCTTCGGTTGTAATAGCATTTGCAGTCTTGTGTTGCCTCCCAAGAAAACGCTTTGGTACTCCCACTCAATCCATCCTGATGTCCTTATCCGACAGGATCTCCCATGCCAAGTTTTACGGTGGGGGCCTGGGGAAGCATCGCCCAGCAAAGCGCATCCAGCAGCGCTCCTGGGCCAGTGCTTGCCAATTAGCTGTAGGCTCAATTTGATAAGGGAGAGGGGGGGCTGTATTACTGACTGACTGCTGCTTTGGTAACATGAGCATAACTTGTTTTGTTTTTTTACTGTAAACCGGACTCAGACATTTGCATATTGTTTTTTACAGTAGTATCTAATATGCTGAAAGCTGCCGGAGTCATTACAGAATCATCAGTGCTCGTTCCAGTGTGATATATTCTGTTTGTGTAGCTGGCTGTTTTGCTACCATATGTATTTATTGAAGCTGGCTGAGTATCTTATTCCGTGATGTTTTGCTTGTTTATTCAAGAACGAGTTCATCAAAATTCAGCCAAGCTCTCTGTCCTCAACATACACAAATCTAATCTAGCGTTTTGAACACACCCATGGCAATAGCCACCGAATGCAAAGCTGAATGGGATTCAAAAACTGAATGCAAACTTGATGGGAGCGATGGAAAAAAAATAAGCCTGGCTTCCCACAAATCCATCCCAGATATTACCCCGCAATATTGTGGTGGGCTCTGAGAGGAGAAGGCACCAACCTTGCCTGGTAACTCCAACCAAACTCAAGTGCAGAGTCCCCGGGGGGTTTCTGGCAGGTGCCTGTCTCAGGGCCCATCAACTAGTAAAATGGTCATGATGTCATGTACAATATTGTGGTCTCATCGGGGAGACTGATTTGTGTTGCATTAAGCAAGACAGAGTTGCTAATCTCCACTGAGGTTTACATGGGAAAATTTAAAGCCTATTCCAGTATATTAAATGAGGCTGAAAAGCTTCGATCAATAATTTCCCTTGTATGAAAAATAAGAGATGAAAATGGTGGTAGATTGATTCAAAATACTTAATGCCAGATACCAGCTGATGGAAGTACCTTGTAAATAGCATTTTGTACGGTTGCCAATGAATTAGTCTAAATTGTGAGGGTGATTGAAACGTATTTTATAATGTTCATCTCTACTTTAGTGGCCATTTACAAAATTTAGAAGAATATGAAATCCCCAAAGAGTAAGTGAGCAGCCCGAGTAGCTACAGTGGTAGTTTGCAAATGAGATCTTGGAGTACTTTAGAAGACAAAAAGCCAGAGTTCTTTACAAGCAAGAAGAATCAGCGCTAGTAGCATTTTAAATTTTAAAATGTGTTTTCTAAGTACCTCTTTTTTCATCAACCCTCTCTTTCACATGGAGATTATTATCTTTGATGTGGAAAGTGAAATGGATGGGTTTTTTTAAAGTTAATTTGGTAATAAAAGAACACTGCCTTCTCTGAGCAGCCCTAGGCTCAACTGGGGCGTTTTGTAGGACTCGGTTGTATCTCATCACGCTGATTTCTGCGGGGAATTAAGAGAATTCTGCTCCTTTGCTGGCTGACCGGAGCAGATGGTGACCTTGGGCAGTGGTGTGATGACTCTTGGGGACAGCCCAAGGTCACAGCTAGACGAGGATGCCCAAAGGGACCTCAGGATTGAGACCAGCGACACAGTCCATTAACAGCCCGTCTCTCCCTGTCATTGACAACAGCTCTGCAGGTCTCCTCCCCTTTCTCTGAAAGGTTTTCTGGTTCCCAGTTGCTCTCTGAGTTGTCCCAGGGCTGTTCCCACCAGTCCTTGGGGAAGGCTGCAGCATGGGTCAAGGTTTTTGCATGTCCTCCAAGATAACAAACAGCTGGACAATCCAGCCAGAGTCGCTCCAGAAAGATCCATCTGTGTTGAAACCCTTTGGGAATTTGGGTTTTGTTCAGAAACAGGACTGAACGACACTTTTTGCTCGTGTCCTCTTATAGGGGGTGTGGAACCACTGGGGAAAGGGCACTGCAATCTGTAAATTTGGGCCTTAACTTCTTCGAGAACTTTATTTTGTGGTGGTTTTTTGCTGCTTAAATGTATTGTGGCACAATGGTACTGATGCTGGAGTTGGTTTCTCTGCTAGCTGAAGCCAAGGCTTTATGGAGATGGATCCCACTCGAGCAATTCAAACAACACATGGGTGATGGCCAGGCTGTGTGTTGGCCACCTGCACGGGGTTCACTTCCACGCTCTCTCCCCAGGTTTTGTCCCCTGAGGTTCCCATCTTTGTGAGCTGTTCAAAGTTCTGCTTGGGTTGGCTGCTATTCTTTTTTTAAATCTCTGTAATGAATTTAGTGAAGAAAGTCTCTGCTTCAAAGTTCTCTTGGGTGGAGCTGGGTCTTTTTAGCAAAGCATTTTAGGTGCACTCCCACCCTCCTGCTCTGTGATGGTATAATCTAGAGGAAAAAGACAGTGTGCAGCTACTGGTGCGATAACAGGAATGGCTAATGATCAATTTTCTCCTTTACCTTATTGTGTTTATTAGAATAGGAAGGAAATGCCACCAAGGAGAGGCTGTGGAGTACCCACGGGTAATGTTGCTCACCAGTGCCAAAGGAAAAGTGCTAGAAAAGTAATATCTTCTTGTGAGTAACAGGAAAACAGCATTTTTTTTTCTGGTGATTCAGTCTACTAATTAGTTTCCAATACTCAGTTCACAGGCTTTTTGCAGGAAATAGTTCTATTTATAAATTGTTGTTCTGTCAAGTCACAATTAGCAATTTTTTCCTGGTGATTCAGTCTACTAATTAGTTTCCAATACTCAGTTCACAGGCTTTTTGCAGGAAATAGTTCTATTTATAAATTGTTGTTCTGTCAAGTCACAATTTTTAATTTCTGGCCTTGAGGACTTTTAATTTCCTCCTTGTCAGGTGAATTTTAACTAAGCCATGTTCTGTCAGCACTAAATGTGCTGCTGCCAAAACTGCCCTCGGTGCAGGTCTCTGCAGGGAGGAGAGGAGCCAGAACAGGGCTGAGCCCCTCGGAGACCCCTTGGTGCCTAGAAGTGACCATGAGCTTCACTTGTTGGCTTTTCTGCTTCCCCTTGTGGCTGGTGTGGACCGAGTCCAGAGGAGACCACGGAGATGCTGGGAGGGCTGGAGCCCCTCTGCTGTGAGGGGGGGGGCTGAGAGAGTTGGGGGGTTCAGCCTGGAGAAGAGAAGGCTCCGGGGAGACCTTAGAGCCCCTTCCAGTCCCTAAAGGGGCTCCAGGAGAGATGGGGAGGGACTCTGGATCAGGGAGGGGAGCCATAGAATGAGGAGGAAGGGTTTTACACTGAAAGAGGGGAGATTGAGATGAGATCTCAGGAAGAACTTTCTTTGGTGTGAGGGTGGTGAGAGCCTGGCCCGGGTTGCCCAGAGAAGCTGTGGCTGCCCCATCCCTGGAGGGGTTCAAGGCCAGGTTGGAGGGGGCTTGGAGCAACCTGGTCTGGTGGGAGGTGTCCCTGCCCAGGGCAGGGGGTGGGACTAGGTGATCTTCAAGGTCCCTTCCAACCTGAACCGTTCTATGATTCTGTGATGACCTCTGTGGCCAGGACACGCTGTGGTTGCTTTCTCTCAGTTCCTGTTCAGTGGACACACGTAGGGGACCATGGCTCAGCTTATTGTGCCGCTCACACCAGAGACTCATTAAAACCTGGCAATCAGCAAAATCCATATAAGCCCTGAAGGACTGGCTGGCTCTCCACAGGTGATGTCTGACCTATTAATATTGATGAAGGTGAGTAGGACAAAGAGATTTCCCTTGAATCTCAGGTCTTTGGTTAGAGAAGCTCAATCCTCTGCCTCCCACCCGAGCGTGTTTCATCGAAAGCTGTTCCCTGAGCTCGGTGCTCCCCTCCTGCCCCCCTCTTTGGAGGACGTTGTGTTACTGGCTCCGTACCTCTGTGCGGGCAAAGGGGGCACAAACCAATATACACAAATACTGTGTGATTCCCAGAGCCACCAGCTGAGGAGACGTGAGTTTTGGTACCCCCTGGGTCCTGATGAGGCACTAGCCTTTCCCTCATGGAGTTGATCATTACCTGTGTCGAGGCAGCTTGTGTACCCAGCTGCTTGTCTTCCTGAAATTCATGTATATATACATATATATACACACACATTACTTTGGGGCCCTTGTTCTTTTCTCAGGTGTCTCTAAAATCAGCTGTGGGGTTCAAAAATCTACATTAGAATGTTCTTTAAAAGCTAAGTCAAAAAGAAAAAAAACTCAAAGGTTTAAGAAAACACAGATTCTCTTGCCAGAAGAGAGACAGCAAGTACAGAGTTGACTCTTGCGTCATTAGATTTCTTTTTTACTTTGTATTGCCAAGTTTGGGAGGAGAAGTTGAGGATGGAATTAAATGTCAAAATGGGGCTTGGAATCAGGGTCTCTATTTTAAATCCTTTCCAGGTTTGGGTTGTTGTGGGGTTTTTATTTTACGTCACTATAAACAAGTGACAAGCTTTTTTATTCAATGTTGGTGGTGTGAATACAGAGATTCAAAGAGGACATTTCCTCAAAGCTCTCACTGCGAGTTAAAAAACACAGTAACATTCTGCGTAATTTCTCCATCTGTTTTATTGATATAAGAAACTTGTGATAAAAGAGAAGAGACTTGTATTTTCTCTCTGGCGCTGCTTGCTGTGTTTCACAACCCTGTCTGGTGTTTGCAACTGCACATTTAAACTAGGCTCTTTGTGTTCATTCATAATTTTTCTTGGGGGCTATTAAGGGTAATAAAGTCTTGTGGAATGCATTTCTGAAAGCTAGGTGCACTGTAGGAGCTTTTGAAATATTTATTAACGTTCCTACGTGTTCCTTGCAGAGGAGAGGGAGGTGAGGATTAATGTACATCACTTGGGGCATCTGGCCTGATGGAACACATTGAGCTCATCTGAAGGCTGAGCCACATCCTTGGTATTTCCCAGGACCTGGGATCCCGATTTGGAGTTTACAGAAGCCACTTGCATAGCAGTGGAGGTCTTGATATAAATCATAGAGTCATAGAATGGTTTGGGTTGGAAGGGACTTTAAAGATCATCCAGTTCCAACAC
>NW_015090977.1:7338197-7419284 GCF_001431845.1 Calidris pugnax
CTGTGAGGGGGGGGGCTGAGAGAGTTGGGGGGTTCAGCCTGGAGAAGAGAAGGCTCCGGGGAGACCTTAGAGCCCCTTCCAGTCCCTAAAGGGGCTCCAGGAGAGATGGGGAGGGACTCTGGATCAGGGAGGGGAGCCATAGAATGAGGAGGAAGGGTTTTACACTGAAAGAGGGGAGATTGAGATGAGATCTCAGGAAGAACTTTCTTTGGTGTGAGGGTGGTGAGAGCCTGGCCCGGGTTGCCCAGAGAAGCTGTGGCTGCCCCATCCCTGGAGGGGTTCAAGGCCAGGTTGGAGGGGGCTTGGAGCAACCTGGTCTGGTGGGAGGTGTCCCTGCCCAGGGCAGGGGGTGGGACTAGGTGATCTTCAAGGTCCCTTCCAACCTGAACCGTTCTATGATTCTGTGATGACCTCTGTGGCCAGGACACGCTGTGGTTGCTTTCTCTCAGTTCCCGTTCAGTGGGCACACGTAGGGGACCATGGCTCAGCTTATTGTGCCGCTCACACCAGAGACTCATTAAAACCTGGCAATCAGCAAAATCCATATAAGCCCTGAAGGACTGGCTGGCTCTCCACAGGTGATGTCTGACCTATTAATATTGATGAAGGTGAGTAGGACAAAGAGATTTCCCTTGAATCTCAGGTCTTTGGTTAGAGAAGCTCAATCCTCTGCCTCCCACCCGAGCGTGTTTCATCGAAAGCTGTTCCCTGAGCACGGTGCTCCCCTCCTGCCCCCCTCTTTGGAGGACGTTGTGTTACTGGCTCCGTACCTCTGTGCGGGCAAAGGGGGCACAAACCAATATACACAAATACTGTGTGATTCCCAGAGCCACCAGCTGAGGAGACGTGAGTTTTGGTACCCCCTGGGTCCTGATGAGGCACTAGCCTTTCCCTCATGGAGTTGATCATTACCTGTGTCGAGGCAGCTTGTGTACCCAGCTGCTTGTCTTCCTGAAATTCATGTATATATACATATATATACACACACTTTTCTTTGGGGCCCTTGTTCTCTCAGGTGTCTCTAAAATCGGCTGTGGGGTTCAAAAATCTACATTAAAATGTTCTTTAAAAGCTAAGTCAAAAAGAAAAAAAACTCAAAGGTTTAAGAAAACACAGATTCTCTTGCCAGAAGAGAGACAGCAAGTACAGAGTTGACTCTTGCGTCATTAGATTTCTTTTTTACTTTGTATTGCCAAGTTTGGGAGGAGAAGTTGAGGATGGAATTAAATGTCAAAATGGGGCTTGGAATCAGGGTCTCTATTTTAAATCCTTTCCAGGTTTGGGTTGTTGTGGGGTTTTTATTTTACGTCACTATAAACAAGTGACAAGCTTTTTTATTCAATGTTGGTGGTGTGAATACAGAGATTCAAAGAGGACATTTCCTCAAAGCTCTCACTGCGAGTTAAAAAACACAGTAACATTCTGCGTAATTTCTCCATCTGTTTTATTGATATAAGAAACTTGTGATAAAAGAGAAGAGACTTGTATTTTCTCTCTGGCGCTGCTTGCTGTGTTTCACAACCCTGTCTGGTGTTTGCAACTGCACATTTAAACTAGGCTCTTTGTGTTCATTCATAATTTTTCTTGGGGGCTATTAAGGGTAATAAAGTCTTGTGGAATGCATTTCTGAAAGCTAGGTGCACTGTAGGAGCTTTTGAAATATTTATTAACGTTCCTACGTGTTCCTTGCAGAGGAGAGGGAGGTGAGGATTAATGTACATCACTTGGGGCATCTGGCCTGACGGAACACATTGAGCTCATCTGAAGGCTGAGCCACATCCTTGGTATTTCCCAGGACCTGGGATCCCGATTTGGAGTTTACAGAAGCCACTTGCATAGCGGTGGAGGTCTTGATATAAACCATAGAGTCATAGAATGGTTTGGATTGGAAGAGTGGAGGTCTTGATATAAATCATAGAGTCATAGAATGGTTTGGGTTGGAAGGGACTTTAAAGATCATCCAGTTCCAACCCCCTGCCCTGGGCAGGGACACCTCCCACCAGACCAGGCTGCTCAAAGCCCCATCCAGCCTGCTCATGGCTCTGGCCTCTGATGGGACCACCATCAGTTCTGGTTCAGCAGACAAACCTGGGATGAGGAACGTTGCCCTGGCTCTTCTTCCAAAGCTTGGCAGTGACTTTTGAAGATAAAACCCCATGCAATTTTACAAGCCATGACGTGGGAGAAGGTGTTTCCATAGGCATCAAGTGACAACCCTTTGAAAGGTAATGAATGTCTGGCACCATTTCCCAGCACTGGGGGGAAATACAGGGATAACTGCAGATGTTTCTGCCGTGGAGAAGGGGGAGCAGAAGCAGGAGGAATAAGAGAGATGTTCCACTGCCGTTGCTCTAAACAGCAAACAAATAAGCACTAATCAGTAAATCAGCCCATTACATTTTCCCCCAGACGCTGTCCTCAGATGGCCTGTTTGTGCTAATCCTCCTCAGCGCTGGATCACATGCAGAGCGAAAAAAAACCACCCCAAAACCTCTGAGCAAGAGATTTTAAATTTACACTGTCTAGGAGGAAACTTCTCACCAGGGCTGGTTTATAGATTGTAACAAATAATACCAGGCCCGGGGCTGAATGCTAAGGCTGCGGCTGCATTTTGAATCTGCTGCTAATTCATAAACATCACAAGCAGTTGATTTCAGCAGAACCCCTTGATTTAATTACACTCTTGTATACAATGGGGACCTTGCGTTTTCCTATATGTAATGAATATTAAGCTGATAGCACTGTAATTTCCTGTGCCGGGCTTGCTCTCATTTTTTGCATATTGATACCACATTTGGTTTGTTATTTTCCAATTTTCCAGTCTTCTAGACTTGTGCTCAGCGAGTTCTCCATAGTAATTGCTGTTGGCACACACATTTCCTTCCTCAAATCTGCTCTAACACCCTGGAATGAATTTTGTCTCATCCTAGAGATTTGCTTGGGTTTGAATTTCCCTTATTTATTCATTGCCTTTAACTTGGCAACCCTGGAATCATGCAGGACGCTGGATATAATTTCATATTCCGCAGTTTTAATTTCCTCCTTTATCCCAGGCAACCCCCCCCTTCCCCTCCATGTGTGCATGTGGCTGGTTTTTATCTGACCCTGTGACTTTCTGCTGTTCCTAAGCCACTTTCCAGCGGTGCTTCCTCAGAAACTCCTATGCAAATCTGAACACCAGGAGGGATTTAAATGCAGCAGCATCATAAATCGAGCTGGTATTTACTAAATCTCCCTCCCCTCTTGGTGCATTTGATGTCTTGTCTGTTCAACTTGCTTTTCTCTCTATCTTTGGGGTTGTTCACCTGGGTACATCCTACCTTGCCTCTAGAGGGGGCAGGAATAATCTTTCTTTAGAAAAGATTATAGTGGTTGGAAGTCACTAAGATTTAGCCACTGGAAGAGGTGCAGGGTGAGGTCTGTGTGCAGGGTGCGAGGTTGCCTTTGATTCGAGTGGTTTTGTAAGGGCTAGTATGGAATTAAAACAAAAAAGGAGTTGACAACGTACTTGAACCTTTATTTGAACTAGAAAGCAGACCTTCCTTAAGTGTTAATCACACAGGATATATCAGCTGAGTGTCTATAAATGCCATCCCCAGCCTGCTGCTCGGGAGCGCTGGGGACAAACACTTGGCCCTGAAAGGGTGAGTGTTTGATGCCTTTGACTGTCGCCATTCTCAGAAATTGCAGCAACTTAGGAGAAAAAAAAAAAAACAGAGAAGGGAAAAAGGAAGAAAAGAAAAGCGTTAACTGACTTCTCTCCATTTCCCAAGGTTCTGTGTGAAAATCAGCTTTCTCAAATATGCCCTAAGGAGGGCACCCACTTACTGAAGCCCTTGAGCTTATGGTTTGTGTTGAAAAAAAATTTAGTCAAATCGACTCTTGCCCGTGGTGATGCCAGGCAGGCTGTGCTCGCTGCGGGTGCCTCTGGCTTTTCAGACTCCTAGGCCCATTCCTGTCTCAGAGATGCTCAGCTCATGTGGCCGTGACACAAGTCGAGGTGCTCTTTCACTGTGGGTTCGTGGCACGGCTTTTTCATCCTGGGTATGATTTCACTGGCTGTAAAAGGAAAGCCAGATGCCTTCTCTGTATTTCCTTGTTACTTCTTTCCAGGAATATTTACCAAGAGGAGTACTCCCGTGGCGAGTAATGATATTTGTCAGAACAAACAAAAAAACCCCGATGTGCCTATATCACAAACCTTCACCCAGCACATGAGGATGTGTGTCTGTACTGATGGCAGGGATGGAAGTTGGCTTTGTCTTTGCTTATCCCAGGTAAGCACCTGCCTTTCTCCTAAATACATCCCAGCCTTGCTGACTGATTTTTATATTTGAAGTTGTATGAAGGCCAGGTTCTTTCTCAGGACTGAGTATATAATGTTGTTTTTATCTCATGTTCCTGCTTTCTCTACCCATCCCTCAGAGGAATGACAATCCTGCAGCTCCATCTATTTTAACCAGTAAATGTTTTGCTCTAGTTTGTACAGTAGCTTTCCAGTTTGGTCATCATCATAGTGCCCAAGAGGAGCAGCAGGGCCTGAGGCAGGCACCAGTGTGGATGAAGTAGGCACGTTTATGGTGGTGTTGCTGTGTGATGATGCAAATTTTTCTGTTTTTATCAGAAATGAGAGTCTTGATGAACCAGAGTCTAGATCAAAGATACCGTGGTTTGAATTCTGCTTATTTTGTCACCTCTTTCTGCAGAGTAACCTACTTCCTGGTGCTACCTGATGTAATCAGAAGCAATCTATGCAATTAAGAGCGTGAGAGACATCTTTGGATGGGAAAACTGTCAGGTTACAGTCTTCCCCAGTTGAGTTTTATTTTCCTTACTGCTCTCGAGGTCTCTTAGTTCCTTTCAAGAGACGGTTCGTACTCTCAGGCTCAGCAATTATTGATGGCTTCCTTTGTCAGACAAACTGAGGATGTGAGCATGTGTGTATCGCTCACTAGGTGCATTCCACTGTCCTAAATGCATCGCTGAACATCTTAAAATTAGAAGCAAAAACAACATTCCTCACTGAAAACCTTGGTTTTTTCAAAGCAGAGTTAATTGCACCAACTGCTCACCCACGTGTATAAAAAAAAAAAGGAACATGGCCCATTTTTTTCCCCACCGTTGTGGATTGCTCTTATTCCTGATGAGAAGGCTGATCAGGAGGGACATGTTTGCTCTGTTCTTCCTTCATGACGTCCCTGAGGTGGTGAGCTAGGAGATAAGCGCATGCTGGAGCGCCCATGGTGAGCCAGGATGAGCTGAAGCCCATGCTCAGGGGCTTTGCTCCACCTGACCCAGGTGGTTGGTTCACCTGGGGATGCTGCAGCCAGAACACGAGGTGTGAGGAGCCTCCTGGACCCAACTTTCCCTCCCACTTGTCACCACCCGCTTAGATCTGCCAGTGCAGTGTCTGTGGCCATCCCTTCCCTACCCAATGCAGTCATATTGAGCCAAGTTCACCTAAAAACCTGTGGGTAGCTACATTTTTGCTATTTTTGCCTTGCTGGCTGACTCTGGATCAATTGTACACATGGTGACACTGGCAGACAGGAAAGGGGTCACTCTCAGCTCAGCACCAAGCCCCGGCAAACCAGAAATGAATGAGATCTTTATCAACTGGGCTGCCTTGCACAGAGGAGATGCTAATCAGCTGGTGAGTTCTCTCCTGAAAGGCTCATTGTGGGTGTCACAGCGGGGCATCCCAGGCACCATTAGCTGTAGAGATGCCACTGGTAGACAGCTTTGCTTCAGCAAAAGTGGAGACTTTTCTGAGACAGCTTTGTGATGAGTAGGCAGTTTGTGTTCTATAGATTTCCGAGTGTATTTTGAATGGTGGGACTGTGTGATCCTGGCTCAGATTCAGTTTGATACCTCGGAGGTGGATTGATGGTTTATATTTTACATTTATACGGGGCCCAAATCATCCTTCTGGCTGCAGCTGGTTTAAATAATGGCTGTTTCTGCAACGGTAAAGGGTGAAACTGGTTCTCCTGCACTTCCCATTCTGAGAAGAGAGCAGAAAGTGGCTGAGCAAGCGGCACGTACGGTTCCAGCAGTCTTGGAGCAGGAGCTTCAGAGTTATTCATAACAGTTGAGCACGCAATTGTGCATAATGCAGCAGAAACGGTTCTCTTCTTGTGATTGAAAGGCATTTGCCTTTGACGGGTGTGTAACTGTTCTACCTGGGAGTACCTAGGGGCTGTGCATCTGAAACACTTCAGGCAGGAGTGCTTATCAGTCACATCTGAACACACCGGAGCAAAATGGCCTGGTGACAAACACAAGCAGGGCAAATAACGACCTTTACAAGACAGTTTTATAGAGCAGGATAAACATCAGGGGCTGGATCCTCAGCTGCAGTAAAGCATCCTGTCTGCGCTGCCGCTGCGGGCGGAGGTGCCGATCCTCAGAGATCTATGGAAATGTCAACACCAGAGCAGCTGCCTCTTTGCTTTGTGGCACCAGGGAAGCTGCTCCGAGCAGGTCCAAGAGCTGGGCTGCCAGGAAGGGGATACCATCCACCTCTGTGCTGGGGAGCTGGGGAGAAATGCTTCCTACCAGCAAACCTTTCTCTGTCTAGAATCATGGAGCTGGGAAAGCCAATGAGCTTGGACACCGTGCAAAGGATGCTATGTCAATGGCTGTTTGCCATCACTACAAACCAGGGGCTGGTTATTTCCTTTAATTTTCCTTTCTAATTAAAATCTTGACCAGCAGGTTGGGAGCACCCACTCTTTTGGGGCAGTGGGACAAAAGCATCTGAAAGGGCTGTGGAGGGAATGCTGACACAGTCCTACGGGACAAAAGCCTGTAGATGCAGTGACTCATTAACTTGTACACCTTGCCCACCCTCCCAGTATAAAACTTGAGATCTGAGTTGGTGCAGGGGCCAAATTATGTTTAGCTGAGCTGAGATTTCAATCACAGAGGAATCGCAGAATCACAGAATCTTCTAGGTTGGAAGGGACCTTAAAGATCATCTTGTCCAACCGTCAACCTAACTGACAAAAATAGACACCCGCACAACAAACAAGAAGCATCACCATCACTAAACCATACCTCCCAGCACTAAAACCTGAAAAAAACCCTAAAAAACTAAAAACTGAAACCTGTGCTGCTCCTTTTACCAGGTTTGTATTCAGGTGAGGAGTCCAGTCCACAGAGCTGCTGATTTGAGACTCCTACCTGTGTGAAATTCACTTTGGAAGAGTAATATCGTTAAAAAGGGAAGGTGGCTGGCTCTCCTAAATTAAGCAATTACTCTTAGACACAGCCCTCTCTGTGAAGTAGATGGAAGTTCATCCTCAGGCTGAGATGGAAGGTGGTTTAACAAGGTGTTTTACAAAGTGTAGGTGGATAAATTTCTGAAGCATATCTGTATAAACCTGCTGTAAAGGCTGCACAGAGGTTAAGCAGATAGATAACTTTATAGAAGCTGAATAATCGCGCTATTACTCTATATAATCTTGCTGGAAAGCATATTTTTCTACAGAGCAATGATACAGAAGATATTTGTGTCTAGTGATTACAGCAGCAGAAATCAATTGCACACAGTAAATAATTTGTTAGCACAGGGGTGCACATTATATCATCAATAAAGGGATTAGTTTGTTGAACTATAATGAGGGTGAGAAGAAAGCAAACTTCACGCTGGTATAACTAGTCCAGTCATAATATTGGCAAGAAATACATCTAGTGCACGTACATCCCTCTGAAGATTAATATGGTCTTGTGAGGTTTCCTTAGTGCCCACGAGCTCTATACATTCTTTGCATCTTCAGGATAGGCCACAAGTATCTACTCATTAGCTCATTAAAAATAATACTTAGCCTGATTTTAAGGAACATAGACAAGCTCACTGCTACATTTACCACTACAAAAGAAAAAGCTATCACCCTGATGTCACTGCATCTATTAAGATACCTTCTGTTAAGACCCAGGTAGGGTAATTGGTTTCTTTTTTCTGTTCGTTAGGAGCCCTGTCGTCTTGGATTAGATATTCCCAAAGGCAGGCACGGTCCCTTATCCTTCTCTTGGATGGGGCCCTGGAGGTGCTAATCTCAGCTGAGCTCCTCTTACACAAATCCCACTCCCTCGTTGCACGTACGCTGTGCTGACAGTCACAAATCACTGCGGAGGAGAAGCCTCCCCAACACCTGTGAGGTGGGTTGGTTTAATTATCCTCACGGCAGAGTGGATTTTTCCGAGTGTGCTGCTGATGGCACACGCTCAAGGTCACCTGAAGAGAGCATGGCTGCTTGGCTGACAACCAGATGTTGGGCTCTGCCTCTTCTCCCAGCTCCTCATCAGCCACATGTCCCCACTCCTCTTCCCAGCCGCAGCAGAAAATCCCTCCTTGAGACCCTCCAAAAGGTGTCTTTAAGCCCTGCCTGCAACTCCCTGCTGCGTGTAACTGCTTTGCAGAGGGATAGAGGACATCAGTCAGGGCGTGATGTCCTCTCTTAGAGAGGCCCTTTGGTTCTCAGCGAGTAGCAAGGTCAGGGCCAACACCAGCATGATGCTCTGTGGGGACCGGTGGTGCTGAAGGCTGAAATTTGTCTTGCTACAAATCCTACACGTTAGGTAGGAATGAGTCTTGCCTTACTGCAGGTGTGAGGATGAGTTGAAAACCAAACCCCTCTGGAGGAGAGCCAGAAAACAAGGAGGCAGCTGAAGAGGCAAGTTGTGCATCAACGGGGGAAAATAATCCCTCCTGATTCCGGCAGGTAACTACAAGTCCCAAAGCGTGGGATTAATGCTATATTAATGCTATATAATGCATATTAATGCTATATAAATAAGGTATAAACAAACTCAATGGCAGTAGAATACCTAAATCCTTTAGCCCTCTTGCAAATCAAACCTGTTCTGGAAGGATTCAATTATTTCTGAGATCTCACCTTAGCTAGGGATTAACTGACACCAGAGATCAGGAAACCCGTTATGTTTGAATCTGTGTAGACACTTGCTGGGCTTAGTTTTTGCTGCAAATGGTATAGGGAAGATGCAAGGCCTTAATGCATTAGCTGTCGGGGTCACCGTGAGACCCGTTTGGTGTTTGTAGCCAGCCAATGGTCCCTTTGGATTCTGCTGGAGCAACTGGAGGTTGTAGTTTCTTGGCAACTAAAAAAGGGTAATATGACACATCCCGGCGTATATCGGGAGCTGGGAGAGCAGTGAAGAATGTCTGATGAGCCTTGCATTGTGTGGAGATGTTTTCTGCAAGCTAATGAATTATCCTCGGGATCAGAATTGGCTCATTCCTTGGCCCGTTTCTGTGATGGCTGAAGCAAAAAGGCCATTTGTTGAGGCTATTTTGGGAACTGCTCTGCTTCCAATGTCTTGCTGTGTGCTCCCTACCATCGTGGGCACCTCAACACCAGTTCCCCCAGTTGCAGAGTGTGTGACATGGGGTGGGAAGGCAGGAGAGTGGCAACAGCAAAGTCTCTGACCTAGATATAAAGAAAGAAGAGGAAAATCACAGCCGAGTTATTACTGAAAACAGAAACACATGTTAATTCTACCTCGGCTGGCCTATTCTGGGTAGCTTCCAGGCACTTAATTGGCTAAGACAGATAGATAGCACTGTCACGATCTGCTGGGGACCCACATAAATCCTCAGTGATGGTTTCTTTTGCCATTTCATGTAGCCATGCCTGGTGGCTTGAGCGTTACAGGATGGAAGCAAAATACAACTCATCCTGTCAAGAGCTGCTCTGTATTGTAATTGCAGTATCTATAAGGAGTGTCAGGGTTGGATTATTGGAGATGTCAGAAACAAAATGGGAGAGATTAAACGGCTACAAAGAGCTGCAAAATGAGGAGGTAATTGCACTTGGGGAGAGTGCAAAGATAACACGGGGAATGTAGATCTCAACCAGCGTTGTGTGGAGCTGAAAGGCTGTGCCTTGTGTCCCCTCGTCTCCCAGTGCCCTCCTGGGAGCACATTTCAGGGCCTGGCCTGGAGGAGCTGAGGGCTCGGTGAGGATGGCCCTGCTGAACTTCCCAGGGAGACACGGTGTTCCCCTTGGGAGAGACGGCTCAGAGGGGTGAACTCCACTGCAGCATGAGTGCATTTTAGCAGCAGCGTGTTACCTAGCCTTTTAAATGAAGAAAACAGCTCCCAGCTGAATACAGAAGAAGGGAAGACACGTAGGCAATTCTGCATGAAAGGTCTGGACAGGCAGAGCATCTCCAGATGAAGTGGCAAGCGCGCTGCCTGGTGCACACCCCTCGGCACGGGGCCAGGTCTGGGCTTATCCATCACCTTCATCAGCCTCTCAAATGCTGCCCCAGGTGAGCAAACCTGAGCTTACCAGGGGCTGGTGGGAAGCCGTGAGGTCTTTGAGGAGGGAGGCAGAGCCTGAGCTTTTTGCCTTCTGGCAGATGCCAGCTACCATCCTGAAACGGCTCTCAGGCAGCAGGAGAGCTCTCCTGGCTGTCAGTTATCTGTGGTCGCTTCTCATTACTGAAATCCTCTGTCTGCAGAAAGGCTTCTGAGCGCTGCTGTGCCGATATTGGACAGATGTATTTGTTTTCTCTCAGCTCCTGTTTTCTCCATTGTCTCTGCATGCACTTGAGGGGGATCTCCAGGCTGGCTGTGGAGCCACCTGCACAGCCAGAGGATGTCTGTGGTGGCTTCTCGACTGCGAGGAGCCATTTAGTGTCCCTTTATAATTGATGGGGAACACCAGGCCCCTCCAGGGTTCTGTTTACAGGGCTGTAAGGTGGGTTGAGCTGCCCTGGGGGGTTTCCCTGGGCTCTGCTGGCTGTAGAGGGAGTCAGCAGCTCACTTGTACTTCAATCACTGCAAGGGGTGAGATGAATGTGACCCTAGTGGATGCCAAGCTGTATGATGGAGTTGTTGGGTACCTCTACGGTGCAGCTGCCATCCCAACCCCTATGTGAATAGGCTGCTAGCCCTTTAAGAGTTACATAGACTTAGTGTAGCTGCCCTCCCAGCCTCTGTGAATAAGCTGCTAGCCCTTTAAGAGTTACATAGACTTAGTCTTCTCCCTCTCTGAGATAAATATCTTTTTTTTTTTGTTTAGGATTTGGCCCTCTTATTGCGATACTTGGGTTAAAATCCCTTCCAACTCTACCCATTCTCTAATTCTATGATCTTGAATAGTAGAGTCTCCAATGAAACTGCTTGTGCGATGCTGCAGCAAAGCTGAGGGCTGGCATCACGTTTCTTGTCCAGGTGAGGAGGTGGGAGTAGCCTCCAGGTCAGGAATAAAAGTGTGAGCAAAGGAATTCAGGTGCTTGATAATCAATGAAATTAGCTTTCCTGCAAGACGTCAGGGACTGTGGGACATGGTGAAAGTCAGAGAATACAGGGTGGGTTCTCATTTCCATCACTATTCAAATCCTGTAGAGTTGGGCTAACAGAGAATACAGGGTGGGTTCTTGTTTTCATCACTATTCAAATCCTGTAGAGTTGGGCTTTGCAGAAAAGAAGGAATTTGGCCACATGCCTCTCCTATGTTGCCAATTTGGACAAATCGATGTTTGATGTACGCAGGTAGCACTACCAAGTCAACTGGAGTGGGCAAAGGTTAAGTGTGCACTGCAGGCAATTATCCATTAGTGTAAAAGCTCAGTGGTATAATATTTATACATTGAAATGCCAGAAAACTGGATACGATAACTTTTGCAACACTGTGTAATTCATACATTATAGGTCTGCTTTTCATGTTTAATATTTCAGAAATAATGGAACACATTTCGTTGGGAAATGCAACATGTGAAGTGCAGTGGGTATAAATAAGCACTTAGCTGAAGCAGAGTTCTCCATTGCCTGTGGTGAATCTCTTCCCAACTTTATAAAAGTCTTGGGATATTTGATATTAGAAGGTCTTTGAAAAGGCATCCCTGAGAAAACCAGTTGGTTTGGAGATCTCTGCAGCTCACGTGGGGAGGTGAAGTCATGTCCCCATGAGAGGCAGGGACAGAGTTCCCCAGCACTGCCATGAGAGCAGGATTTCTCCTGCAATCTCTAGTGCTTGGCTTCAGTGACTTACCTGTCAGAGATGTCTATGCTACCTAGAAAATCCAATTTATGCTTGAAAGGATTAATAACTTGCTATTACTCCACATTATCTGACAAAATAGGTCTGTCTTGTGTGTATTAAACAAGAGGTTCTTGGGCATTGGTGTGTTTGATGCTTGTGAAACTTGCTTGTGAAACTTGCTTATAAAACTTGCGATGCTTGTGAGGATTCTCTGATACTGGTGATCAATACAGTATTATGGTTTCTTCCAGCAGAGGCAGTAATTTGGGATGTGCCCACATAGAAGACCACTTGTTCGGGTGCTCCACACCTTCAAACCTTTGAGGTTTTGGTACTTCAACACCCACCTCCAAATTCCTTGAAATTGGGTGGGTTTTTTTACAATATCAGGATGATACTGTAAAGGCTTATCCTCATGGTACCCCATGGACAGATTGGGAGGGGCAGAAACCAATTTGTAACTGTACACTTTTCCAAATCCACTTTAGAGCTGTGAGTTTGTGGTTGGCTGATTTATCTTACTGTGCTTGTGTCCTAGGTGCCTTAAGAACCACTGTTCAAACATTTCAATAATCTTAACAGACCAGGAGGTCCAGTCTTATGAAGAAGGAAGCCAACAAGACATGCTGAGGGCAATTCACAGGGCCACCTGGAACCCCATGTGTGTCTGTCCTATCCCAGCACCATAGTGCATCTACTGGAACTGTTGTCATCTCAGGTGGGATTTATCTTCTCTAATCTACTCTACTGGTATTTCTCATTAAAGCTCAGTTCCTGAAGTTGAGCACATTAAAATCTCAGATATCACTTTTTCCTGTAAAACTAGTAGTTCGTATAAAAAGTTGCAAGTAGTAAATCCTAAAGGGTCAGGAAACACCAGGAAAATACAGTAATTCAGGGAGTGTTTATTTAAATTGTGTCTGCTCTTAAAGCCAGTTTCATGACCCTTGGGAAAGGTGGGGTTGGTGAAGCTGCAGTCAGAAATTGTGGCCACTGAGGTGCATTTTTACCACACTAAGAGTGTAAAAAAAAAGAGATAGTGTACGTGAGAATTAGCCTTTCCAGGGTTTAATAACTCTCAGGGTGTTTACTGGTCTGTCTATGATCCTTCCATAATCTTTGGAAAGTTAAGGACCCTGGTAATATACCCATTGAAATCGATGAGTTGTTTTGTGCACCTCTGCAGCCACCAGATGAGATCCGGCCTAAATACCCCATCTACATTTTCATGAGTCATTGTGGGAGCGAGGAGTGTACCAGGAGAGGTATAATTTTCAGTTTCAGTGTGAATTTTGCTACCTTTGCTCCAGCTCTAGCCCGGTCAATCTACATTTCCATTACGGACAAAGTTTATCTTATATCCCTACGGCACATTCCTCAAATTATACGCAAACACAGTAGCCATAAACCATTTTCCAATGACTCAGGCCCTGATATTAAAGCATGTATGGTTCATGCATCTGCTCTATTGTAAATCTGCTAGTGCTTCCACACAGACTGCTCAAGAAGCAGGAAAGACACAGAAACATCTGTTTAGAGTTTTAAGCAGCTTGTTAGATGAATTCAGCACCTGGGTTTCCTGCGGTGCATCGGCTCTGCTCTCCTTGGCATGTATGAGAAACTGAGAAATACAATACTCCGAGGGACCTGTGCTCTCTTCAGTTCATGGTGGATGCTCTGGGTAATTTCTGCTGGTGCCAATGGGAACCGCCTGTGCAAAACCTCTGAAAGTAAATAGGGGAATAGCACTGCGAGAGGGGGAAGGTTTACTCTGCTAAATGCCAATAAACCAGATTCTATCTGTGGAATTGAGCCAGAGGAGAATATGGCTCTTTAATTCTGGCTTATGCCTGTTTCCTGGGGTTGTGGTGCTTTCCACCTTACTGCCACCCCAGGTACCTCCATGATAGAACCTACTGATGTGCTGCAGTTCTGAAAAAAATCACTGTATCTGGTCAGGGAGTCCCAGTCCTGAAAGTTTGCTTCCCAAGCCCTTTCCTTCCCTTCCCCACAACTGAAAAGGACCTCTCTGGTTTTGATAAACATTACCCAAATCAATGGAAATCTCATTTTAGTGGAAGTTTCTGGCCTTGCTGTGAAACCAGCACAAGGGGCTCAGCTCTGGAAAGGAGATGCAAAGTAAGTAACTGCACGGGGACAGGTTGCTTCTGTTTTGACAATCCTCTGTTTTCCTGCCTGGGTGTAATGTGTTAGACATGAGCCCGATGTCAAGGGCTAATTTGCCACAGCAAGGAGATTTTCCATGTAAGGAAATTAATTTTTAAGCTACCCGGGGAATCCAGGAGCACACCTGCTCTGCCTGCTGAAAGGGCCTGGTGTCCGTGGAACAGAAGAAATGGGCTCATGAGACAAACTGTTGGGTAAGACTGTCTGAACAGTGTGCTAATGCACTCCTCTGGCAGCCCACGCACAGAAATACACAACTAGAATAATTTTGGCTGTGCCTAGAGCACGCTGTACCTTACCCTAAAGCCAGTCTGCCTGTTGCAGACCCACAGACTCACCAGGAGCCCCCAGTTTTGGTCTTTTATGGGCTGAAGTCCCTGGTTCCCTTTGGGCTCATCCTTTGCACTAGCACCAACATTTGGGGATAAACAGGGCTGCGATCTCTGGTCCCTTCCCACCCTTCTGTGATGGGCAAAGGCCTCGGTAACCCGGACATTATGTGTTTCATCTCATGTAGTTACAATCATCACTGAGCTATTTCTCTCTCTTTTCTGAGTGATTTTGATTATTATGTATAACAGCGCATGGTCTCCAGTGGATAAAAGCCTCTAATTCTATTTTATCCAATTCAGAGAGCAATCTCAGCAACTGGCTGTTGCCTATATTATTCAGTAGGAGCTATGGTATGTATTATTGCATACAATATGAAGGACTTTGTAATAAATATTTAGTGTTCCTTTAATCTGTCTGTTCTTGTATCGTGTTCTCCAGATAATCCCCTACTCTACCATGTACTATTTAATAATTCTTTTTCTGCCAATCTGTTCTTCTTTTTCATACAGGTGCACGTGCCCGCCTGCCCTGGGACACGCTTTCCATTGCTCTCTCTTCCTGAGCTTTCTTCAAAGTCTTGGCTTTCTGTGACTGTGTCGTTAAAAGGCAGAACATTTGTTTCTTGTGTGAATTTGGGAGTAGCAGTAAATTGTCTTGTGTTTAGACCCCAGCCATTCGGTGCACAGGAATGAGTATTTTTTTTGCCTGAATGGAGGCAAAAGGCCTCCAGGAGACAATGAGCTTTGGTGCAGCAGGTACCAGCACAGGGTTAGTGATGTTTCTGGTTCTGCTGCTGACTGATCCCAATTGCTTTGTGCCTATTGTTTCTGCTCAGCTATTGCATGGGTGGACTGTCACCCTTCAGGGAAGGGGCTCTTCTAGGTGGGAACATGAGCTCTGGGCTACCTGCTCTGGTGTGCAGGTATCAAGAGGTCTGGTTCTCCCAAGGGTCTCTCTTTGGCTCCAGCCACTTTGCAAGGGCCAAGCAGAAATGAGTAGAGCTGGGAAGAAGACAGGGACCAAGGGGTCACCTACACCACTCTGAGCCTGCCCTGGTTCTGGCATCACTTCCAGTCGTGTGCATCTGTGTAGCTGTCCTTTCCCAGCACACACCAGCAGCTCCCTCTGAGCAGCAAGTTAGGTACCATATGAACCAAAAGATGCGTCCAGTCCACCATGGTTAACATGCAGCAAACAATGTGTCTGTTAATTGGGCTTTTCCCTCTCTGAGTCCATATATAACCCTTGGCAATGTGGTCCATGTTTAAAACAGCACAGGGCTTCTCACTTGCGTTTCCCCTGGAGCAAGGACCACATGAAGACACAGGTGGCCATAAATCAGGATACGCACTTTTCTGGAGTTGTCTTCCCCTGGCCAGGCCTGACTTGCAAAATCAGAGGAACCCATCTGATGTTTTCTTGGCTCCTGTAAATTGGAGCTGCTGTAAATTAACCCCCAAGGAACAGAGCCCAAGAGGCGAGGAGGCGATGTCATCGGGAAAGGAACGGTGAAAGAACTTAAATGGAAAAGTAGCGTATCTGTAACGGTACCGTGCTTCGCTGCTTGAAAGTTAGTTACTTTTACTGCAAGTCATGATTTATTAGAACTATTCTACAAAACCTACTAATGAAACCATGCCCGTGTTTCTTAAAGCAGGCAATAATGCTGAACCAAAGATGACATGAAAAGAGTTCTGATCATCTATTAATAGTGTAGTAGTCCTATTTTGAAAAAGATCCCCAAATTCATGTGGTGGCATTAAACACTAACCTCCTTAAAGAACACTTAGTGCACCTTAGTAGTATCTATTATAGTATATGGGATTTTAATTGCTTTATTATAAAAGAAAGCAATATTCACCCTTTTATGAATTTTGATTTAATGACTTTAGCACATTCATTATTAGTTCATTATGGTTCTGTGGAATTGAGGCCTCCTGAGTTAAAAGGATGTCCCCACACTAAGCTGGCCTCAATTAAAATGTAATCATATTGTGGTTAATCTCAAGGACTTGCTCTGTGAGCGCAGGGGTATGTGAGGGAGAGAGGCAGTGGGGGGCACGAGGAGGAGATGTGAAAGCAAAGAGGCAGGATGAAAAGCTATTTAAGTCCACTTCGGAAAACGTCCCAGCCTATAATCTGAAATTGCTTTCTTAGCTTGAGCCATAACATCACGTGCTCAAAGGCACAACTGGAACTTCTTGAAATAAATAAAACACCACTGATCTTTAGCAATAGAGGAAAGTCCATTTTGTGACAGTTTGGCCGGTTCCTCATCAGGGCCTGGAGCCACAAAGGTCCCTGACAAAAGGTCCATTGATGGTCCAACAGGTATCGGTGAGATTTGGGGGGGACTGGAGGTGGATCCTTGCACAAACTCACTGCTGGATTGGGGCCCACGTGTGTGTGCAAATGGGAAGAAGAGGGGAGCCCCTTGCAGAGGAAAATAGTGGTGTCCAGAATGCTACAGGAAATAGCAGTGCGGGGATACGAGTGGAATAGGAGTTTTTCTGGGGAAGGGCAGCTGCATCGTTTACAGTTCTGCATCTGTCCCCGTCTCTCCTAGGCTGGATGCACAAGAAAGCCAGCTCCTCTTGAGCTTTATGCTCCATGTTTGACCACAGGGCCACGTTAAGAAAACCAGCAAGTTGTGATGATCTGGAAGAAGATGAGAAATTCAGCTCACAAGTAATTTGGTTGAAATATTCCCTCTTTGATGTTTTGCCATACTGAACAGTATAATAACTCTTCCAGAAGAACACTCCAAACAGAGCTATTTTAGGATTACTTTTCTCCTTTAGCTTTTATCCTGTGGTTTTCCTGTGTCTTCTTTTTATCTCCCACATCTCATTGAAAATGTCTCGAGCTCTCACCAGCTACTTCTGATGTTTCAAGATCCCTTCAAGCTTAGATCTTGGGTATAAATAAGAGTTCTTGTTAGTAAAGCTGGAGTGCTTTGCAACGACTGTTTGAAAGGCTTTATGATGTATTTTTGACTCTACAGTGGAGCCAAACCTGGAATCCGTGAGGCCCAAAACTGAGGAGAATGGGGAGAGGCCAGGTTTCTGTGTGTTGCAAAGCAAGTGTTTGTAATGCAGGGGTCAGGGAGGATTCCCACAATAGCTTCCCATTTAGAAAATCAGATCCCCAGTGAGCCTTCAATTTCAGTCCATAATTTGATATAATTTCAGCTAAATAAATAAATAAAAAAATAAAAAAACCCCAAAACCTAAGATCTAGAAGCCTGCTTTCACATTATGTCTTTGTTAATATTAAGTCCAGTGAACGTTTTGAAGAAGAGCAATTTTTAGACACTAAAAGGAGATGTTTTTTTTCTGTAAGAGTGGAAAGTAAATTAAGTCTAAAAGGTTAGTTATCAGGAACAATCCTCACCAGATATTGTGCCATATTGTTTAATTATTATGAAAGATAATTGCTATGGGAATATCAGTAATGCCAGTAATGTCAATATTTCACAAAGCTTTTATAGATTACAGGAATTCATTGAAAAGTGTTGTATTTCATGAAGTAACAAAAGCTGTTTGGGGAAAATGATGTTTTTATGGCAGTGAATTATGTCTAGAGTTTTACACCGTCTTTTCAGGCTATAGTGGTCCCTTTGTCAGTTTACAGCAGCAATGAGGCTTTCGTTTCCCAAATTTCACGAGTCTCTTTAAATCACTGTTACATGTTGCTGGCGATCAAAGGCCAGGCCAGGCCCATTAGCTTTGCCAAGGGAAACTCCACGCTCAGCGACGTTGACTCTGCGCTCAGGGAGCTGCAGGGCTCCCTAAATTGAGGCACATCCCTTTGCCCTGAGAAGTTATCTTCTCTTCTTATGCCATTTAGAGCATTATCTTGCAAATGATTAATCGCGAAGGACCCGGCCACTGAGTTCTTGTGCAGAAAATACTCACTATGGACACTAGTCCATAGTGTAGATGTCCATATGATATGGACATCTCATATGTAGATATTTACAGATATGTAGATGTCTATAGTAGAAAATACTACTATGGACAAAGTTCATAGAGAAAACAGCTTAAGAAATTTCTTCATTGCTCTGAAAATATGCACATACTTATGAGAGGAGCTAGCTCTGGCACCCTCGCAGAGCTCCACGCTGCAAAAGCTGTAATCTTTGGAGCAATTCAGTAGCCAGTCGTGTTAAGCACCGACACAAAAGTGTTACTACTGACAGAAAATAAGAACCCCAAGAAATGAAAGGGAAGTGCTATTCAATGAGAACAAAACACACTCCAGAGAGCAGGAACATATCGGTTCCTTGTCCCAGGTGTCCTGCTGAAGGGGGGTTGGGGTAAATTCACCCTCGGACATGTGGGGCCAAATCCAAAAGGAAATCTGCAGAGATGGAACTCACTTCTGTGTCAGCACAACAATGATGTATCATTCACATCAACACACCCTCGTTGTCATTAACGTGTTTGGTTCCTGAACTGATTTAGAGAGATACACACACACACTGCAGTGTACAAGTCTGTTGGAAGTGGCTTGAAAATTTCTTTTACTCATCTAGATTTTCATCCTGCTGTTTCTACATCTGGCCGTGGTGGTTTCCAGTCTTGTGGCTTCCGAGATACCTGTCCCAGATCCCCATGGTGTGGGTACTAAGGTGGATGGTTCTTCCTGCTGACATGCGTGTGCAAGTAAGTGCAAGACTCTTGCTTTCTTTTTCTGAAAACACTCTTGCGGAGCAAATTTTGACTACAAATGCTTTGGTGGAAGAAGACCAATTTTAACAAAAGAAGCCAGTGAGGTTTCATAATTATTGAAAAAAAAAAAAAAAAAGCTATATTTGTCATGTACTGTGTGCTTTTTGATGCTAATGGGTATAGCTGCCTCTAAGAATTAATTCTCACAATAATCAGAAGGCAGCAAAGCTGACTGGGTGTCCAGCACCCAGGAATCAAACCGGAGGTGTGTTTGCAGAGAGCAGTTCCCCGTGGCAGGCTCCTGTTTCAGAGAGGAGCCAGACCAACGTCCTTCTCCTCTGTCCTGCTGTACCCCCAGCCAGGAGCTGCTGTGGGGGCACCTGCAGCCTGGGACACTAAAGCAGCCTCTCTTACTCTCAGGCTTTGAGACAGCTTTCCAGCCTGTGTGTGCCTGCAGATAGAGCCTGGAGAGTAGCTGTATAGGAGACCAGCACCTTCCACGTGCCACCAAGTGGTCCCTAAAGTCCCCCAAAGAGAAATTGATATCTCACCCTGTGTTTGCATGCGAGTATATCGTAGGTAGAGTGAGATCCCTGTGTTTGATGGGGTTAGAGGAGCAGGTAGAGAAGAAGATGCTGGTGAGAGATGAACTCTGTCAAGCACTATCTCCGCTTTTGATTAGTTTGCAAAGACGAGTAATTGAATCCCAACAACCTTCCTGCACTATAGTCATCTTTGTCTTTTGTCTTTCCCTGGGAGCCCCTTATGAAGTATACACAAACCTACACTCTGGTCAATAAAGTATAGCCTTTAAAGTAATTTCTAGAGAGAGATTGTACTGTCTTTTCCCTCAGTAAGCTTGAAAAAGGTAAAAATTATCATATTATGGGTGCTTTGGTCATGAAGAGAAAATGATGCTAGATATGAACAGAAGAAATTCCTCTTATCCCTGGAAATTTTAACGCATTAAATTAATTCCCCTATCTCTTGGCGTGTTAATGGGAAGGCTTTCAGCTCTGTGTTAGGCAGAGGTCTACATTTGCATTTAGATGGAGCTATTTTAAGGATTGTAGTATATACATAGGGGCCTGTATCCCATTTACAATAGAACCTGCAAGATAAAATTAATATCTAGTAAGTGGTTGTTTTTCCAGTTTTGTTATAATCTGAACCAGTAACTGAAGTGGTATAATCTGACATAATAAATACTAGAGCCATTCACTCGAGAGATATCTTATCCACCCACAAGGAGGAATACACCCCTTAACCAGTGAAGTGGGTTGTATTTTTTCCCTTTCACGAGACAGCCGGGAAGTCCCTGCAGCCAGGGCTGTTCCTGCCAATGGTACCCAGAAGACTTTTTTTTTTTTTTCCTTTTTTCCCTAACTTGTGTAAAACAACCTGCTGCCTCAGGGGGAGAAACAGGGCGGGTCCTGGTGGACAGCAAAATGACAATGAGCAAGCAGTGTGCTCTTGTGGCCAGGAAGGCCAACAGAATCCTGGGCTGCATAGGGAAGAGTGTGGCCAGTCGGTCGAGGGAGGTCATTCTCCCCCTCTGCTCTGCACTGGGGAGGCCACAACTGGAATCCTGCATCCAGTTCTGGGCTCCCCAGTTCAAGAGGGACAGGGAACTACTGGAGAGAGTCCAGCGAAGGGCAACGGAGATGATTCAAGGATTGGAGCATCTCCCTTATGAAGAAAGGCTGAGAGAGCTGGGGCTCTTTAGCCTGGAGAAGAGAAGGCTGAGGGGAGGCCTTATTAATGCTGACAAGTATCTCAAGGGAGGGTTGAAGGAGGAGGGAGCCAGACTCTTTTCAGTGTTTCCCAGTGAGAGGACGAGGGGCAATGGGCACAAGTTGGAACAGAAGAGGTTCCACTCAAATATGAGGAAAAACTTCTTCATGGTGAGGGTGGCAGATCCCTAGAACAGGCTGCCCAGGGAGGGTGTGGAGTCCCCTTCCTTGGAGATTTTCAAGACCCACCTGGATGCTCCTGAGTAACATGCTCTAGCTCTAGGCAATCCTGCTTCAGCAGGGGAGTTGGACTGGATGATCTCTATGGTCCCTTCCAACTCTAAAAATTCAGTGAAATTCAGTGAAACGCAGTTCCCCGTGAGGTTCCCCAGTGCAGAGGGAACCCCAGTGGGGAGTGGTGTGGCCCTCGGGTGAGACAGTGCAGGGACCTCAAATCCTTCTGGCCCACAGGTGGGTTCTCACCGGTGTTCCTCATACACGCAGAGCTCCACGCTGATTTATTGCTGCTGGTTTTGCACACTGCTAATTTCCAGAAACACCCTAAAACACTGGTTTTTGTAGGACTTGGGCAAATGCTCGGTGCTTCTCTGAGCTGCTGCTGGAGGGGGTTGCGACAGGATGATGTATGAAGCCCGGTTTGGGGGTTTCAGCCTGGTCTGCACCACCCTTAAACTGCGATTCCTCTGGCAGCTGCCAGCGGGGATGAAGGAGAGCCCCAGAGTCCAGGGAGTGATGGTTCTGCCTCGTTCCCCTGCCAAGGGAGGACCGAGGAGCCGCGGTTCCATTTGCCGTGCATTAATTCTGGTGGCAGGGCTGGTGCGAAGCCGTGATGTAAAATCAATGGGTTTTGTTTCAAATCCAGTCCACTTTCACTGACATAAATTAGTCATCAGTGTAAAGCCTCTGCATCCAGCGACGCAGGGTAGCCCTGAAATAATTCACTCCTGCAGCTGGAGCCACACAAACCCACCGGTCATTTGATGGAGCGAGCACCCCTGCATGAGAGGAGCCCCTCAGGTGCTGCTGAAGGGGCTTTTTAAGGGGGGCTTTTAAGTGCCATTTCCTAAAATTGCCCTGTTAAGCTAGAAGGAAATTTTGCTGATTTTACTGCCTCTCTTTTTAGGTAAAACTCAGCCAGGTTTTCACACTAAACGTGCTGTACTTTGCAACTCCTTGTCAAAGATGGAAATAGCATTGGTCACTTAAGGTAACGTCCAAGACTGCTTGTAAATGGATTTTTTTTTTACATTGTAGGGAGTTCTGAAAAGTCCCTTTTTTCCTCATGCCAGAAAATTTGAACACTTGAACCAAAATTTCCTGAAAAATTTCAGTAAAAAAAAAACCATTTCAAGTGAATCGAAACCCCTTTCTTAACTAAGTTGAAATGTTTCGTATTGGTGTGACTGTATTTCTTATTCCTGGTTACATTTTATAATGGCTACACAATGAGAATATTTTTAAGGATATCAGAATATCAGAATCTCTTTTGACTTAAGTCTAAAAATTAATTTCATGTAAAATTGTGAAGTTGCCACAAGAAATGCCCCCCATACAATGTGCAGGCGTTGCCTCATGGAAAATCCTGGTGGGAACAATTCAGTGTATCGTGGGGCTCTGTGCTCTGTCTCACCAGAAATTACTCAGATGATGGGGGAGAATTAAAAATTTATCTCCCAGGACCGCATTATCAGCGTTCCCAGGAGCTGCACCTAGCCTAGTTTGCCAACTCCCGTTGTTACTTCTCATGTTGACAGCTATGAGAGGGCTTCTATTTTAGGGGGAGACCCATTTCCCAGTCTTTCCGACTGCTCCGTGCCTGCTGCTGAGACTCAGCTGAAGGAGAGCTACCACCACCCCAGAGACCAGATCTTGGATTGAAACCTAGATCAAAAGCCTGTTATATTTTTTTTCCGAGTTAACCCGTATCTATTAAGAATTGGACTAGTGAGCAGTAATCCTCTAGTCTTACATGAAAGATCAAATGAATGGATGGGAAAAGATAGATAACAGGGGAAAAGCTTGTTTTGGACTAGTTTCTCTAACAAGAATGGAAGAATAGTGAGACATGTCAAATTGACTTTTACAGAGCAGGTTAATGCCAGATACTTGTTTATCCTTGGAGATTCCTCAAATCCGGCAGATTTCAGCATTGCCTAATGAAAGCTTAGGGAAGAGCGGGAAATGGAGCATGTACAGTTCAGAGGAGGGGAAGATGCAGATGAAAACAAATGAAAAGTCTCTCTCCTTCGTGTTTCAAGTGCCAAATTATGCTTGACATTTCAAATTTCCCCAAGGCGCGCTGCCGTAAAATCGTCTTGAACTCTCCTCAAAGTGTTAAAGCTTCCATCAGCTCCTCCAGTGGCATCAAACAGGTCTGATTCAGCTCTGTCGCGGGTGTGAAATGGAATCATTGTCGTAGCACTGCACGACCAACGTCCAGAAGGAGCACCGAGTGTCTCTGGGGTTTTCATGGATGGGATTTTCACGGATGGGCTTCACGATGGGCTTTGCAATAGGGCAGGATGCAAACGCCGCGTCCAACCCGTTGCTGCTCAGGTGGGAGATGATGGGGTTTGGTGACTTGAGCGTGGCTTTGTTCCGTGATGTTTCTGGGATTTCGGGATGTTTACCGTTTGCGTGGGGCTTGTTTCACATGAGGAGCCCCATGTTATGTGTCCGTAGCTGGAAGGTCTTGAGTCCTTTGGGAAGATCTGCAGAAGAAATCTGCAACCACTAAAATTCTCATTAGTTCTCGATGTTCCAACATTTTTAGAAAGTTTGAAAGCCTGAATTTTTGAAGTGCTTTGACCACGTCCCCAGTGAAAAACACTGAGAGCAGGGAAATGACAGAAATGCTGTGTTTTTCCCAATCTGTTCTATTGACGTGTTTTGTTTTTCCTTAGCTTGTTTTCTTCTAAAGGTCAGTGAAATTTTGAGTTGCATAAATTTTATTGACTTTACTCATTGCAGTCAGACTTTTGAGGGAGATGCTGGGCTTACGTGTGCTGTCAGTGCCAGACAGTCAGAGGAAACCCTCCTCCCGTGTGAGTGGGAATAATGGTGACCCAGCTTTGGAGAGACCTCACTGAATTGAATTCTTTGAAAAATATACCCTTGGGCTGTGGTTGCTGAGCACTTGAGAAGGCCTGTGATTGATGACATGGTCATTATGAACATGATTAAGAGCAGCCAGGATTTACATTTACCACCTTGGCCTTTTCCAGGCTCTGCTAAACTTGTGGTCTCGAGACCACCACTGATGCACACAACGTGACTGCGTGTGCGGAGGCGGGGGGGGAACGGGGGAGCTGTGATTAATTTGGCTGGCAACATGATGCTGGCTCTCTTCTTTGATTGCAGCTGATGAATAGTATTTTAAAAGCTAAGAATACATTAAACACTTTGCTATAGCTCCTATACAGTCTGAGGGCCAGAACCACAGCTGTGCTCCGTTTACAATGGGTGCAGCTGAAGAAAGAAGAGGAAGGAGAAGAGACAGCTTTTAGCTTAACTTGAGCTATCGATTCTTGTTAAAATAACAAGTTGTTGTGTGAGCAAGGGATCTGTGTCCCATGCCCTCTCCCTGCCCTACGTGGCCCTTTCCCTCTTGCTCAGCCTGGAGCTCCCCGGGTGCCCGTGAACACCCTGCTCCCCGCCTGGCAGAACATCTCTGTGGGTCTTTGGGGGGTGCCAGTCCCCCATGGGGGTGGGAAATGTCTGTGCATTCTTGCCCCCCTGTCCCAACACAGCGGGCACCCCTCTGGCTCACTCATGGTTCTGATTTCCCTCTGTGGGGTGGGAATGTGGGGGTCTCACCCTCACAAAGCCTGCACGAGCTTTATATTTAACCCCTGCCTCTGCCAAATTTGCTTGGGATTAGCAATCTGGCTGAGGTTTTTTTGGGGAAGAGGCAGTGAAAGAGGGCTGGATGGAAAGCTCAGACTCATGAGCCCTGTTTCCTTTGGACACCAGAGTCCTGCTGGAGAGGGGAGGCAGCAGCTCTGTGGGTCTGCGTGCAAGGAGCAGAGCAGGCTCCAGTGCTGCACTTCATGGTCAACGTCCATGAAGTCACCCAGGTTGAGGAGTGCACCTTGAGCATATCTAATTTTTGTGTAATCATAGAATGGTTTGGATTGGAAGGGACTCCTCCACCTCAAGCATATCTATTTTTGTGTAATCATAGAATCATAGAATGGTTCAGATTGGAAGGGACTGTAAAGATCATTCAGTGCCACCCCCTGCCCTGGGCAGGGACACCTCCCACCAGAACAGGTTGCTTCAAGCCCCCTCCAACCTGGCCTTGAACCCCTCCAGGGATGGGGCAGCCACAGCTTCTCTGGCCAACCTGGGCCAGGCTCTCACCACCCTCACAGCAAAGAATTTCTTCCTGGGATCTCATCCAAATCTCCCCTTTTTCAGTTTAAAACCGTTTCCCCTCCTCCTTTGGCTCTCCTCCCTTATCACGAGTCCCTCCCCATTTCTCCTGTTGCCTGTTTAGGGACGATCTCGTCCAAATCTCCCCTTTTTCAGTTTAAAACCGTTTCCCCTCCTCCTTTGGCTCTCCTCCCTTATCACGAGTCCCTCCCCATTTCTCCTGTTGCCTGTTTAGGGACTGGAAGGGGCTCGAAGGTCTCCCCGGAGCCTTCTCTTCTCCAGGCTGAACACCCCTGTCCCTCTCAGCCTGTTCCAACAGGTCCATATCCCTTAACACAGCAGCTCTTCTCTAACGATCTGTTTTTTATTTCTTCATAACACTGGCTGTTAATAACAAGTAAAACTTTCATTGCAGAACCCCTGACTTGATGTTCGTGCCAGGACATTCATTGCAATTGCCCTGATTTGATGGCAACCATTGAAGGAGATAAAAATGACAGCCTTGGAGCAGTCCTGTTGTGTAGTGCGATGACTCTTGGCAGCAGCAGACTCAGTCACCTTCTTGAAGACTGCGGTTTGGCTGCGGGTCTCAACAGACAAGGTACCTAATAATTCTGTTTTCCCCCTCAATGGGGTAAGCAGGAGGGCTGCCAGGACCCCGTGGGAAGGGGGACCATCAGTGAGAGACACTCCACCTTCACGCCAGGAGTTCTTGACTGATGTGATTGCCAGCCAAGTCCCACGACGTGCCCTGCTTGCTCCCTTCCACGAGGAAGATTTGGGTGTGTTCCCCACGATGTGGGAGACTGGGAATTTGCTCCTTGTGGTAAAGCATGGGAAGTTCCTTCTGCTGCTTCTCGCCTATCTTCTCTCCATTACTTGTGAGCTTCAATACCCTTTGCTCTCTCCAGCCACCCCTCCTGCCCCCAAAAGCTCACTCCGGACAGGTTGGCTCGGCACGGAGCAGCCGTGACAAATCTTTACACTATAATGATGAATTATGCTCCGTTGCTCAGTCCTTCTGGAAAGAGATTTTTATGTGGATTAAAATAAAAGAGGTTTGATAGATGCTGGAAATGTCTCCCTTTGGCTGTTAAGAAAAAAATCTGAATGCCTGTAATATTTCTGCCGAGAATTACAATAATTGGTATTTAAATAGTATTCTGAGCAGAGCTGCGATTGCCTAGGAAAGCCAACCCCAGGAGCAAGATCTCTTGTCTTTAAGAGCTCAGCCAGGCTTGGGAACTTAAAAAGAAACTCGAATTATTGGGAATTTAAAACATGCCCTTGCTTTGGCTTGAATGGAACATCAAAGCAGGAGCCTGTGTGTTCCTGAAAAAAATATGCTTCTTTCCCCTCCCAGCTGCTAAATGTTGTTTTTCCGCTGATTTTATTAGCATCCCAGCATCATCTCCATCCACAAATGCCATTTCAGTGCTCTCACAGGAAGGAGTCAATTTTGCCCTCTCGGAGAAGGAATTACCCACAACCCAAACTAGTGCCAGGAGCTAAAAAAAGGTGATGATCTTAGAGACAGCCCTGCTTCCCTTTGGAGCAGTGGGCACAGGGATGCTCTGTGCTGAGAGGGCCTCTTGCATCCAAGGACGTGTTAAATCCATCACCCAGCTTGTGTCACACTGGATCCCATCACCGTGGTGGGACTTGTGTGCAGGAGCCACTGAGCAAAGTCTGTCTGGCTTCCCCAGGACCCAGCAGTTTCAGAGGGATGCTGTGTTCTCCTCTGCCTCCTGCTCTCATCTGCTCTTCAGTGCTCAGAAAAGCTACTGTGCATCTGCAATTTCCACCCAAGAAAGGCCAAATCACTGTTTCACAGTAAGTTGCACAAAACACATTTTATAATTAAAGGGTTTCCTTGAGACAAGCATCACTATCTTTGTACATGTAAGATACTTCTGCTTTCTTTCCTGCCCCATCCCAAATCCAACATATTTCAGTAGCACACCATCCCACCTGTCTCCCACATAGATTTGGTATTTAAGTCTCTGCAAGTTAAGCCTCTTAGTAAGTTGTGCAAAACACGTTTTATAATTCAAGAGTTTCTTTGAGACAAGCCTCACTATCTTCGTAAGATACTTCTGCTTTCTTTCCTGTCCCTTCCCAAATCCAACATATTTCAGTACCACGCCATCCCACCTGTATCCCACATCGATCTGGTATTTAAGTCTCTGCAAGTTAAGCCTCTTTGAATACTGCTATTTCCACACTTGGGCTTTTCTCTATGGTCGTTCAGCTCTCCAGTGCGTGTTTGTGACCCCAGCAGATGACTCCACTAACAGGAGCCCGTTGGTGCTGGAAGATCTGAGGGTGTTATTCACAAGCTTCAGACCAACACAGTTCACTGACCTGACAATGAATGTCTTCTGTTTTTTTCCTCTTCCTACCAAAGCCCCCATTACCTGTACAAGATTTGAGATTCAGTAGGACTGGGCAGTTCTGGGAGTATCACACATCACACAACAGTGTGGAAATGGCCAAACTAATGTGGGATGAACAGGGGCAGCAGAGCTGAGAGCTCCTTCTGGTAGCGGAGCTACATCCTGCATCTGTGTGCAGCACAGAGGGGTATGGGCATAGCTGACATTTCTAATGTCAGCAATAACTGCTGTGAAATGTCTCCCTTTGCCTTGAAATCATTACAGTTTTATGTGACAGCAGCAGCTCTAGTCCCCAGCTGAGATTAGAAGTCCATTAAGTGCTTGAAATTGTGTGAATGCATAGCGTGAGGATGTGCCCTCCTGACCAGCTCTCTATTGCCGGTTGCCCGGCTAATCCAGTTAACCCAGTCTTGCTCAGGTGTCTCTCCATCCATAGGTACCCACCTGCACAGGCAGAGGCCTCTCCAGCAGAGTATCTGCTTGGGGTAGTAGATATTTGGCTGCTTTAATCCTTGGATTGTGTCTGGGCATGTTTAGTTTGGAGAAGAGGAGGCTGAGGGGAGACCTCATTGCCCTCGACAACTCCCTAAAAGGAGGGTGTAGAGAGGTGGGGGTTGGCCTCTTCTCCCAAGGGAATAATGACAGGAGCAGAGGAAATGGTCTGAAGTTGCAGCAGGGGAGGTTTAGATTAGATATTAGGAAGAATTACTTTACTGAGAGAGTGGTCAGCACCTGCCCAGGGAGGTGGTGGAGTCACCATCCCTGGAGGTATTTAAGAAACGTGTAGACATGGCTCTTCAGGGCATGCTCTAGTGCCCAAGATTGTTGGTTTGGGTCTGGATGTAGGGGTTTTTTGGGGGGGGGCTTTTTGTGGTTTTCGGTTTTTGGGGTTTTTTTGTGGTTGGACTCTATGATCTCAAAGGTCCCTTCCAGCCATGAAGATCCTGTGTGATTTTGTGATCCTCTGAGAGGAAAGGAACGGTGTTTAACCTCACAGAGCTACTACTAGCTGAATTTATAGATTAAACCTAGGAATTGCAATTGAATTCATTATTAGTTCAAATGGGAAATAATTCCACTGAAGACAGTGGAAATTATTAACACCGGGAAGTGGTTAGTTATCTAACATTTCCTCTCTAAGGAAATAAAGAAATAAACCTTTTTTTCTCCCGTGACATCTGTTGCTTTTTCCCCCCAGTGTAATTCTAGTGATTTCTGCAGGGTTATTTCTGGGACTGAAAAAGTGGAAATGCACAAGTGCTCCGTTCATGGTGAAGTGGCTATATAAACTTAGACTAAAGTCAAGTCAACAGACAGGAGGAAAAAAAAAACAAAAAGAATTGTGAGTTAGATAAATAGTCCTGAAGAGGAAATGTCAATGAAGAGGTTTGTGGAAGTAGGAGCACAAGAGTTAGCAAACCATTGAATTGTAGGAGATACTGTAGTTTCTCTAGCCAGTGCCTGCCAATGGCTAGAGAAGTGAGTTACTGCTTATAGAAGGTTAAACACCCATCAGGTTTTCTGCTGGTCATACTGAGGGAAAAAAATCAAGAACAAAACCCCTTCCTGGGACTGTTCAGCAGCTCCAGTGGATGCGGGATTGTCATGAGAGAAGGGCAACCAGTCTGTGCTTGAAAATACAAACAGATCTCTCCTCAGATCTTAATGATTACTATGAATATTTCACTGTGCACACTCAGGGGATTAATTGATCCACACCGGATTGAGATCCCTAATTCACACTTAGGGGTAATGTATTTGCATGTCAATGAGATTCCCAATTCTGGTTCTTAATAACTAAAAATACCGTCATTTTAGATTCTTGGTAGTCCTCAGGGAGCTGAGTCTCTGTAGCTGCATTAACAGCTTGGGGAAATGAATCCCAGAGCCTCAGAGAAGTAGTTTCAAGTTGCCATATTAACCAGCCGAAGGGGAGCTGTAGACCTGTAGCAACCTGGTTCCCAGCCCCATCCTTCACCTCACAGTGGATCACAGAAAATCTAAATAATGACTTCTAACTCCTGAAATGTCGATGTCACCTTTTGCACGGGGGGCACATCCCATGCTCCAGTGGTCATGGGCTCTTATTAACTCAGATCTCTCCCATTTTCAGTCTAGACCATCCTTGACACCAGGATATCAAGCAAAGTAAGGAAGAAGCTCCACTGCCACCAGCTTTTTGCCTTCTCCTGAGCACGTTGCCTTGCCCGAGAGCCAAAAGCCGTGACCATAAGAGGCTTCAGATGCTGGGGGAGCAGCAGGGATCATTACAACTGAATAGAGCCATACACAGAGGTGGAAAGATCCTCTTAGCGCTCATTAATTGTAATTTTCAGGATTAATGCAAAAGATTTGGCAGCTTGACAGAAGAGAGTTTTAACACAGATAATTCACTGCGGCTCGCTGGAGCTGAGGGAAGGGTCAGTGGCTCCCCACAACCCTCGCAGCGAGAGGTAAAGAGAAGGACAGAAGGAACTAGACAAGGAACAGGGATATAAAGCACCCGATAAGTCAAAAGATGTATTTTACACAAGGCAGTGTAAATATTCATGTGATTTATTACAGTAGCAGACTTTTCATTGATGACTGTATTGAGTTGAGGGTTATTTAGAAGCCGAGGGGATCAATACAGGAGCTGGGAGCCAAAGCCTCTGAAAGCAACTCAAGTAAAAGTGTATTTTGCAGAGTTGCACTTCTGTGGGAAGTCCCTTAACTGCCTCTTAGGCCTTAGAGTAAAATTTACCCTATATACATATATACGGTCCAGTGGGAGGTGTCCTTGCCCGTGGCAGGCAGATTGGAACTAGGTGATCTTTAAGGGTCCCTTCCAACCTAATCCATTCTATGATTAGGGCTGCATCCCCAGCAGCATGGCCAGTAGGTTGAGGGATGTGGTTCTGCTCCTCTGCTTTGCTTTGGGGAGACCTGGCTGCAGTACTTCCTCCAGCTCTGGGGCCCACCAACAGCAGAAGGACACGGAGCTGTTGGAGCGGAGACAGAGGAGGCCATGGAGATGCTGGGAGGGCTGGAGCCCCTCTGCTGGGAGGGGGGGCTGAGAGAGTTGGGGGGATTCAGCCTGGAGAAGAGAAGGCTCCGGGGAGACCTTCGAGCCCCTTCCAGTCCCTAAAGGGGCTCCAGGAAAGCTGGGGAGGGACTCTGGATCAGGGTGGCGAGTCATAGGATGAGGGGGAACAGTTTTACACTGAAAGAGGGGAGATTGGGATGAGATCTCAGGAAGAAATTCTTTGCTGTGAGGGTGGTGAGAGCCTGGCCCAGGTTGCCCAGAGAAACTGTGGCTGCCCCATCCCTGGAGGGGTTCAAGGCCAGGTTGGAGGGGGCTTGGAGGAACCTGGTCTGGTGGGAGGTGTCCCTGCCCAGGGCAGGGGGATTGGAACTGAATGATCTTTAAGGTCCCTTCCAACTCTAACCATTCTATGTTTCTATGATTTTTATGAGATTGAGACATATCTCTACATATATTTATATTAGTGCTGGAGCAATGGACATCCTTCCAGAGGCCTGGCCCAAGGCTGTGCAGTGAGCCCAGCTTCTGACAAGCTGTTGAGAAGTTTAATTTCTGTTGTACAGTGTCACGTCCAGTTCCATGCAGAGTGCCAAGCCAAACCCTGTACATCTCCTGTCAGAGATCCAGCTTTGTGCTGGCTCAAATCCACACCTTCATGTCCATCCTCAGTACCCAGGTTTCAGGCAAGTGGAAAGCAGGGCCAGGCTGAGGGGAGCTGCACCCCAGCCTTTGACTAGCAAGCTGGAGGTCTCCAGGTCAGCAGAACCAAACTGGTGGCGTCAGGAAGAGTGTGACCAGCAGGTGAAGGGAGGTCGTCCTCCCCCTCTACTCTGCCCTGGTGAGGCCCCATCTGGAGCACTGTGTCCAGTTCTGGGTTCAAGTAGGACAGGGAACTGCTGGAGAGGGTACAGCAGAGGACTACAAAGATGATGATGGGTCTAGAACATCTCTCTTATGAGGAAAGGCTGAGGGACTTGGGTCTTTTTAGTCTGGAGAAGACTGAGGAGGGATCTGATCAATGCACATAAATACTTAAAGGAAAGGTGTCAAGAGGATGGGGTTGGTCTTTTCTCAGTGGTGCTCAGTGACAGGACAAGAGGAAATGGGCATAAACTTGTACATAAGAAGTTCCATCTAAACATGAGGAGGAACTTCTTTCCTGTGAGGGTGGCAGAGCCCTGGAAGAGGCTGCCCAGAGAGGTGGTGGAGTCTCCTTCTCTGGAGACATTCAAACCCTGTCTGGACACGTTCCTGTGCAACCTGCTCTGGGTGGACCTGCTCTGGCAGGGGGTTGGACTAGATGATCTCCAGAGGTGCCTTCCAACCCCTTAGCATTCTGTGATTCTGTATCTCTTCCCCTACCCATCGCATCCCTGCTGGCACCTTGGAGGTAGGTGAAAATGTGTGACCAAGACTTTATAAATGCGATGTCTTTCTGATGGCAAGCGAAAACTGATAAGGAAGACGACTTTGTATATAAAACAGGTTATTCTGAAGTACATCGAGATCTACTCAACGCTTTCTAACCACAGTTCATCTCATGTGTGTTTGTAAGTAATGGTTTTACTCCCCATCACTTTTTATTACATTTATTCCTTCAGAAGAAAAATAACTCAAATGTCCCTAATCTTTTTAGCATGGAATTTTAGATTTTAATGGGCTTGTTTTAATTTGCACATATTCTTGTTAATAATGAAATCTGTTTAACGAGAGTTAAACCAAAAAGCCTGTAATGGTAATTCGAAACATAAAACTCTAGTGCATTTCTGTAAGAATTCCCTGTTAATATTCTTAAGGCTTTTTAACGGATATTTTAAGTAGGCATTGGTATTAGCAGAAACATCACACAAATTAAAATTAGGCTCTTGGTGACTATTTTAAAATGAATATTCACAGACTCTTCAGCATGAAATTAAATCTGGTTGCATTTGAGGCTGCTGGTATATTTTAAGGAAGCATACTTTCCTGAAGAAAGATAGTGTTGGCTTTGAACTTATTACTGATAGTTAATTTAATTTATTACAACTTGTTGAATGTAACAATTGGATTTCTTATAGCATAGCCTAGGAGCCTGTGTCAGGCTTTAAGTCTATGGAGATGGAGCCCGAGCCAGTGGTTAAATGATGGAATTAGGAATGGCCAGGACTCTTGTCTCAGCTTGGGTAGATCGTAAACCTGCCATGGTTACTCCACGCATCATGATATTCTGAAATGGGAAATCTGCCTTTGAGGATTTGGGGTTTCCCAACAATTGGAAATCTTAGAAATCTCTTAGAAATCTTAGAATTTTTTTTTTTCCTGTTTAAACCCAGGACTTTGTATTGGAATCATCTGTTTCACAAGCACTTTAGGACCTTGCAGAGGTACTTGCAGCCCCCTCTCTGTGCTCTATCACTGACTGTGCTTTCACCCACTGGTAAGGGCTGGTGGAGCCCCCTCTGCAGCTCCACGCCTCTTCTTAAGCATATGCTGGAGTTGGCTTCTCTGATGCCAGTGGGATGTATAAAATATCAGCGAGTAGACAAATGTGTTCGTTCTTCACAGATCAGTCATTCCTCACTCTTTGCTGCTCTTTTTACTGAATTATTTCCCTATTCTTCTGAGCGTACGGAACTCAGCTCAGCATTGTAAAATCCAGCAACTAGTGTGGCAACAAAACATTTGTTTAAAATTAAACAGGTGCAAATCCACTGAAAGTCCATGGGATTGAAGCATATGGTAAAACTTAAGCAAAAAGCTAAATCCTGAACGCATAGCTTTAGGAGTACACTTTCAGTCTGAACCAATGAAGTGATGAGGAAACATCCCAATTCACCACAAGAAGGTGCTTCCATGACCCCCCGCCTGTTGCTGTCATTGTGAGATAGTCAGATTCCAAATGTGACCTAGTTTTTCTGTTTTATTTTGACAATAACACCTTGTGCCTGCCTCCAGGTTCCAGGAATCAGACAGCACTTTCCATGATATATCTTGGAGCCATTAAAACACAAAAAGAGAGTGTCATCTTCCTGTTGATGTACACCACAAGGACCTGTCATTCCCCTGATATAGTACAGCGTGAGAATGGTCTCCCTTCAAAATACATCACTGGGGCAACGGCGTTTTGAGTTATATGGTGCCAGGATGGCAAGTATTTGAACCATTCACAGATGTAGACAAGACAGGGTCACAGCACGTCTTTCGTTCTCATGTGGGCAGCTGGACTGTCTGAAGTGATAAAAATTGGTTTAAAGTCATCATTTAATGGGCTGCAACGAAGTGATGCTGGATTAAAGGGCTTCGCTGGTTTGGGTTCCTAATTCCCGTTTGCCAGAGCAGCTGAGGACGGCACGGGCTGCCCACCACCACCTGGAGGAACGTGCTGCCTGGGATGCACATCCTCTGTATTATTAAAAAAGCAAACAGTGAATGTTTTCTGCTCTGTGAGGCCTCAGCTTCACACACGCTGTATCCCCTGGCTCCCTCCGCTGCCGCGAGCGGTCTCGCCGGTGCCAGTAACGCCGCCTGCAACAGCAACACTCTTCAGTGCTTAAATATTTGCAGGATCACTGTCTGGATTGGCATTCTTTGCCAAAACTATCCGGGCTCCATGAAGAACTGGTGGAATAAACATGCTAACGCGGGGCCAGCTTTTCAGCTAGCACGAGCTGGCGTGGGTCTGTGGAAGCTGAATTGAGGATCTGCTTTTCCTCGGTGTCTGCATTAGATATGCAAGGGAGATGAACAATGCCAGCAACTCTGTATGCAGTTTAGTGATGAATTGGTGCATCTTTTCATTTTGATTTTGCTGTTTGCTGCTGCTGGGAAATTATGCAAATTCTTCTTGTACAGGAAAAGAATACTGATAATTAAGAAATGTGCAGCTTGGATTTAAGATAATCTTATAAATCCACACTCGTGTTCTCACACCAGCAGCACATTAATAGCTGTGGCAACCACTGTCTGACGGCCAGGGCCAGGTTCTCAGCCCTCCAGAAGGTCACTTGGCACATTTCTCACTGAGCATTTTAGATGGGAATGGGGTGTTTGCTTGAGAAGAACAAGCCAGCAGAGAAAAAGGTCAGGACTACAAGGCAGAAGGTCCTGGCCACCTTTCAGGCCTAGTTCTGTGGGTGTAGCTAAACAGCCTTGCCTGTTGAGGAGAAAAGAAGGAGAAGACCAAGCGTCTCTGATAGTATGACGTCTCAGAGCAGAGATGTCACCTTTTTGTCTTCAGGGGGACAGGCACTGACTGGCAGGGATGGCAAATAAGCCTTTTCCTGCAGGTAACCTCCTGTAAGGCCTTTAAAGATTAGACCATTTCAATCTAGAACTCAGAATCAGACCTACTGAGATATAACCTCCAATCTATTCTGAAAGGGTTGGGCCAGGCACTAAAGGTGGCTGTGTCCCAGGGGTGAGAGGCAGGGAACTCAGCAGTATTTTAGGCCATCTGCAACTCTCGTGCAAGTGATGCACAAATCTGCTCCAAAGGGACAAGTCTCACCCCAGGTGGACAGTGTCACCAAGAGAAGAATGCTTCTCTGTTGTTGAGCTTCTTGGGCAGCTGTAAGGGCTTGATCTGAACTGGCAGGTACCTTGTTAACCATGAATGGCTAGAGGACCTCAATCTGCTTCTCTTTGATAGCAATATTTGAAAAAACCTTGTACCAGTAAGCTCCTTGACCTCAAAGGGTACCTGACTTAAAATCCTCGAGGACAGACGTTAGCAAAGAGGTGTAGGAAGTCTCACAGCGTGACAGAGACTGTCCTTGAAGGAGGTTCATGCTCCTCTCAAGACCCTAATGTTCAGCACATCGAGTGAGCAAAGACAGTCCAGAGAGCTTCTCAGTGTGAGTTCTTGCTGCAGTATCCCACACGGGTGCCATGTCCTAGTTCCTCAGCCCTTCCAATTCTGGGTGTTATCACAGGATGCCAGGTCAAACTTCTGGTCCAGAGGGAGCCATAGGCAGTATGGACCTCAACTTTAGCACTGTTTGAGTCTAGAGGCAGCTACTTTGATTTCCAGGTATTGCAATTTCTACCAAAGGGGAAAAAAACCCTAAAATCCTAAGTTGCTTGTTATTTGAAAGAAGAGAAAGGAGATTTACTGATCAGCTTCAGGACCAGCATTCTGGGGGCTCATGGCTGGGGTTGGGTGGTCAGTGAAATTCCAGCTCCTTGCACTGTGCTGCCAAAAATCCCTGGCCATGCTGGTGTGCAGGTCTTCTGAAAATCCAGTAGTTAATGACAGCTGAAAATCTAGCCCTAGTTATTGAAGTGGAGTAGGTCAGAGCCTAGCCCTAGATAGAAGTAGCACAAGGGTAAGGAGGGTAGGTTATTTTCAACTGCAGCAGACTGCCTTATTTGCATAGTCTCCATACAATTTATTGAAATCCTGCAAGAATCTCAACCAGGGAGTCACATTAGCAGAATTAACCTGGGAACCTCCACAAAAAAAGCTTTACCTTGACTTTCTGCTATATATATTTTTCACTCGATACAGTACTGTCGCTGAGCAATTTCATTCTCTTCTGGGCACAATTGTCAACCTGGTTTCCAGAAGGGACACATGCCCCAGGATTTATTTTATTCCATTTAAGTAACTATGACCAGTTTTCATAAATTGAGGAGTGGAAATTGCCCATTCCCTAAGGCTCTCTAACAAATGAGATCAGAAGTCCAATGAACACATGTCTTGCAAAGCTTTTCAGTTCAATTACATATATCCATGTGCAACTGGTAACGCTGCAATCAGTTCAAATAGTGTCTTTGCAGGTGTGAAAGACCGCAAATTGAAGTCTATTTCACATCAGTATCCAACATGTTACTGGAAAGATTAAAAGAAAAAATTTCAAGGGACAAGGGATGAACAATTAATGAGCCCTGGAGTGACTCTGAAACAGGTAGCAAAGAAAAACAACTGTAAAAGGAGAAACCGTCAGAAGTGAGCAGTTTGGTGCCAAGTTTCAGGAGGAAATTAGTGGAGAGTTTCAGTAGATCCATTAGTGTTTGCGAAGTACTTGTGGAGTGGATCAATGAGCATCACAGAAACTCTCAGGAGGAAGTGAATTAAAAGCTTTTGCTTTTTTTCCTTTTTTTTTTTTTTTAATAGCGGGAAGCAAATAAAGCGGAGCTCACACACTTGCTGATGAGACTAAAACAAGGCATTGGATGGACATCTGGTCAAGCGAGTGCTCTCTGTCACTACCCCAGTTGGGGTAAGGTCAGTTGGAAAAATACGTGGCCATGATAAAAGTTGGTGACGATGGCCAGCAGAGGCCAAATAGGTGATTTTTAAAGTGACCTTATGTCAATCTTTTTTGAGCTTTGGGTTTTTCGATCTTAGATTCTGACCGTTTAGTGGGGGGTGGCTATTTGGATGTGGGCAGTAAATTCTGTGACTTGGTTTTGGCGGAAGCAATAAGAAGGTACTAAAATCCTGAGAACCACCTTAAAAACGCAGCGCCAGATCTTCAAATGATTCCGCCAGCACAGCACCACTGAAGCTTCCCGAGTGCTATTGATTTACACCAGTTGAACATCTGGCCCATATGCTTTGTATTATTAAATACTTCTGCGATTATTATGTGAACAATTAAGATTCATGGAAATGAAAAAGCAGGCTATGAATTGTGCCTTCACTGCAATCCGGGAGGAGGAACTGCTCAGGGAATGTGCTGCCTTTTACTGTAGCTACACAGTTTATCTGTGTGTTTTTCTAGAAACCAGACAGTGAATGGGACCTCAGGAGATTTTCCAGCCGTCTTCTTCCTCCAGGGAAGAATCAGCTTCAGCCCTGTGATGTTTGTTCAATGTGTTCTTAAAACTCAGACACTTGAGACCCCACAGTGTATCCCAACACTCCGTACTGGTGCAGAAGAACTGCGGGAAGCTTTCCACCCTCCATCCTACCTCTCTCCCTGCTCTCTCAAGGTCTCTGACTTCTCGTCCTGTCCACCAGTGCCACGGAGAAGAACATAGTCCCTTCCTCAGCCTGGCAGCCCTCCTTTGTACACAAAGCTTGTTATTTTGTTTGTCTCTTCTGTGTAACGTTCAGTCTGGTCAATCATTTTGGATTTCAATGCTGAGAAAGTCCAAACAAGCCCAAGTAAATGTTAACACTGCGAATTCTTTATGTTTTTTTTTTTTTTTTTTTTTTCCATAGCCTGATTCCCTTTCATGGTTTGCTGCTGAAGTATAGAAGTACATCCAGCCATAAGAGAAAAAGATCCATCTTTCAGCATCAGGAGATTAAAGGAATAGAGTGAGATAACATTTTGCAAACCTGAAAGGATTTGAAAATCCCTCTCCTGCTATTTCTGGAAAAAAGTCAATGGCAGGGCAAGATTATCTTCATTAATAGTGTGAGAATGAGTGTTGGCTGCAAGTTTTGTTTAACCTGAAAAGCAGCGTTCAGCAGCTGGGTTTCCACATCTAAAATAATATCCGGAGAATCAAAAATTCTTTGCTGCACATAAAATCATCCTCCGGTTGTGTGTAATGGAGCTCAGCAGCATAATGTGCGGGAGAGAAGGATAACCTTTTAACATCTCCGCAATCCCCGGGGACTGGCGCGTTGCTGATTAACAGATGCTTGGTGACTTGGAGTTCCCGAAGTTAAAGCTTTGCATGTATTGCACAAGTCACTGGTTTTATTGAGGGCTTGGGAGAGACATATTTTTTTGGCTTTTATCCCACTTTTCAGACGTGGCATGATGTAAGTGACTGCTCTGAAGCGAAGGCAACTGTTCTTCGGAGAGAGAGAGAGCTAAAGCAGCGTTGTGGGAGCTGCTCTGCAGGGTCTGACCTGTCTCCTGCCTCTGATGGGGGCCATGGGCACCTTCTTCAGGAGGTGTTTTGGGGGCTCACCTCAGCAGCGTGAAGCATGAGAGCAGGGATGCCCTTTCCAAAACACCTCGCTCTCTTTAGATATTTGGCACATGTGGTGGGGAGAGTTGTTACTTGGGGGTTTGTTTTTAGTGGTTCCATCAGGGCTTCAATTTCTTCGTAGAGCTGTGGAGGAGCTGCTACAACTCCCTGTCTCCTGTACAGCCTTGTGTGAGACAGGAAGGGCAATGCCTTTGAGGTAAGGCTCCCTGAGAGGTCTCTCTCTGTTTGAAAAACTGTCCAGCCAAGCAGCTCCCGCGTAGGACCATGTTGCTAAGCTGACTGCAGCCAAACCTGGGTTGCCCACCCAACAGACGCCGTTCTCCAGTTCCCTGACCAGCAAAAGCTGGGTTGATACAGTGCTTAGAGACATGGTTTAGTAATGTGGGCATGTTTTGGGTTTTTTGTTGGGTTTTTGGTTGGTTTTTTTTCTTTTTTCTCAGAGTTAGGTTGATGGTTGGACTAGATGATCTTAAAGGTCCCTTCCAACCTAGACAGTTCTGTGATTCTAAAGCCTTGTCAGGCCACAGACTCGATTTGCAAACCTCAGTTGCTTTGTCCTCACTGAGATTTCAAGTAGTATTAGCTCAAGTCAAAAATGTACATTTCTATGCTAAAGACAAGGCTGTAGGTAACTCAATTAGCCAAAGTGATATGGGTCAGTGGCAAAATTAGGAAAAGTACCCGGAATCAGCCACGGACACCCCCCACAAAGATTGAGACCTTCACCTGAGGCCGTGCAAGGTTTTTTTCCCCACTGACTCTTGTGGTTTTGGATTAGGCAGGTCTTTCTGGAGGACTTTCATTTGTATGTCTTGAAGTCAGGCAGCTGTTATCTGTTCTCCTCCTGGAAGCATCCAACGCTCAGTCGATGGCTGCGTCTCTGCCACAGGAGCTGCGCGGAGAGCCGGGGCTGTGTGCAGGAAGAAGGTCTAATTAACAAAATCTACACTCCAAGAATTTGCTATTTTCAGGGCACTTCTTCTCCACCTGCCAAGCTGTGCTAATGTTAGCAGTGCATGGCGAGAGGAGTTTTAAAACAAGTGCTGGAAAAAACCCAAACCCTGTCCCTGAACAAAACGCCGCCAGCTCCCGAAAGACTTGTATGACAGACTGAGAGCCCTGGTGCTGTCAGTTCTTCATGCCTTTTGGGGGCCTGCTTATTATTTTTGAATACTTTACCTCTCCAGTGGTTCTACTGGCAAAGTGTCAGCTGTACAAGTTTAAAAATAAGGGTCTTACCACGGCTGCCTTTAATTCTTGATATAAATAGCATAACTATGGCTTCTGGTGTTGTTATAATGATAATTATCTATGTCTGATGTACATTTTGTAGGAATGTAAGAGGTATGTCTTAGAAGAAAGTTGTGTCATCATTCTGTGTATCCCAGCAAGGTGAGCACATGCGGGTCGGTGCCTTTTCCAGAGCCCTGCCGTGAAGCAGCAGAGAGGTGAAACTACTCAAAAATAGCCAAAGGCTGCGACACAGCCTTTCCCTTCCCAGCTTCGTCACTCACGCTCAGACCGGTGGCATTTCACGTGCAAAGGGCAAATAAATACATGAAAATTATTTGGAGATGGAAGTTCACAGAGGTGTGGAGAAGGAAGGATTTGGTGAGTGAAGGTTTTGTGAAGAGAATCACTGCCTGGGATTGCTTGACAGAATTATACTTCATTACTGACGCTTCACAGCCTTGATTTTCATATTTATTTGTGACTCTTCTTTTTTAAACCACGGGCTCTTTTGACATGAGAGTCATGCTGTGTAAAGCGCTATTGATTAGAGTTTCTAATTTCATGCCATTACAGCATGACCATTGGGGAATGAAATGTATTTTATTTTTTCCACCACGGCTATGCCAGCAGCGCTTGGGATGCAGCCACGGCGCAGGCTGTCAGCAGCAGGCATTTTCAGCTAAAGATCTTTGCTGTTTGAGCCAAAAGGCGAATTTGCCCAAGGTCTAAGCCTCAGCTCAGTGTGTTGTTCCTGGAATTAGAATAGATCAGTGGTAAAGTGTATTTTGAGGCCAGAGGTTTCCAGAAGGATGGCTGATTTGGGGGCTTTCCATTTTTTCACTCAGGCCTGCAAAAGGCCAGTTTCTTTCCCCTTCCAGAGGAATGGTTGCCATTTGCAGAAATACCTGCTCTCTTTCCAGCATCTCTGGTTGGGTCAAAAAAGCAAAGGAACCTGGAATCACTGAAGGCATAGGAAAATCCCAGACAGCGTCTGTTGTGATCATGTAACATATATAATCTCGGTTGTGTACAAGCTGCAAAAACAAACCTGTAAACCTGAAAAAGACCTGTCCCAACCATATTATAAATAGTTTTTTCCTCTCACATGCTGGATTTGGGCCCTTCTGGAATTTCCCAAGGAGAGGGCTCCTGGTGAGACAGGGGAATTGGTGCATTAATAGCATGTCACCCTGTTGGTGCTGCCTGGGGGCATCTTCCCCTTCCCTCTTCCTCCAGGTATCCCCCAGACCCCTCAGGTTTTTTGGCCTGTGTCAAAACCAATCCGTAAGAGGATTCCTTTAGCCTCTTGCAAAAAAATCACCGCCCTTTTTTTTTTTTTTTTTCCCACTGTAACAAAGGCTTGTGCTATCCTGAGGTAAAGACACCAGGAAGATAAAGTCAGCCTAAGTCTGCAGCTGAGCTTGACTCTAATGAGTTTCCCTCCCGGTATAACTAACGTGGCTTGTCTTACACTCTGGTTTTACCTCTGAACAGTAGATATGCACTAGCTGTCCTGAACTAATGAAGCTTTCCAGCAGTGAAGACAAGCTCTAACGGAGCGGCTATAGACGTGTGAACCCCTTACAAATAGCCAGATGAGAGAAGAGTGAATGCTTGAAATCTGTCAAAGGGGAACCAGCCGAGAAGGTTCTCCGACTTCTGCTTTATTCCAGGAGCTACTGACACCCGCCGGCGGGTGATGAATTAGTGCAGCACAGCTGGAGCTACTCGAGGGCTGCAGATACCCATCCCAGAGCTGTTCCTACTCATACTTGAGCACTGGAGGTAGCATGGTGGGTCTGGAGCTTCCCATGCAGAAAGGAATCAATGTACTGGAGCAAGGCTGAGGAAAAACTGGGGTTTTGAGGAGGCAAAGGGGACATCTTGTTGCTGGCTGTGACTGTTAATAGGAGGGTGTGCAGAAGACAGAGCCAGACTGTCCTCGGAGATGCACAGTGAGAGGGCAAGAGGCACAAATTGCAGCATGGGCAATTCTGGTTAGATATAATGTAAATTGTGTCCAGCCTGAGGATGGTCAAATGCTGGATGGGGGACCCAAAGAGGCTGTAGGATCTCCAGCAGTGGAGATGTTCAAAGCCTAGTTGAACGGGGCAACCCAGCAGGTTGGCCCTGTTTGGACTGGTGGTTGTGATTTTAACTGTGGCTACGTGGCTTGTGTGTGACTCCGGGGATGACACTGCTGACTTCAGGCTGTAGTGATGCATTCGGTTCAAGCTTTCCAAGCAGCAGCCCATCCCAGCCCTAGTTAAATCTTTCAGGTGAGTCTACTTACTTCTCAATGACATTGATCTGATTAATCATTGCAGGATGCACCTTGCTGCCACTGTCCTTGCTCTCAACGGAGGTTGCAAGTGCAGCCCTTCGACATAGGAATCAGGAGTGGGACCCTAGCTATGAAGCTCAACTGAAAAGCTGTTCCCAAAGCCAGCAGGAGAAACCTCTGCCACCACCCTATGACCACCCACTTCCCAACGGCAGCTCCATGTGGACCCCAGGGAACAGGTTGGTGATGTTTCTTGATTTCGCTGTCAGATATGCTGAGATGTTCCATCTTGCTCACCTGCATGGGGTGATTAGCCAGCATCCCTCTGGGCACGGGGCACAGCAGCCCCTGGATAGACAGATGGCTTGGCAGGCTGGGAGGTTCCTTCAGTGCCATGCCAGTCATGCCCTTTCGTTTCTGGAAGGTGCCCCAACTGGCAGCTGTATTTTAGAATTCAAAAAGCTGTGTGCCTTCGTGGAGTGAGCAAAAGGCTTTTTGGCTTCAGGTGGAGCTCAGGCTGGTCTGTAACTTCTTAGAGCCTCAATGGAAAGGGGTCGTCCTTGTGCCGTTGTCATCACTTCACACGTGTGACTTCACACGTGTCCCCGCTCCACGTCCCACAGTGATACAGAGGCTTCAAACAAGGGTCTGTCTCTGTCTCCTGCAGTTCTTTAGCTTCACCCACCACCTGCACACATTAGATTGGTTTTGCTGGAAATAAAAGCGAGAGATGCCAACACTTACGGTCCATCGCCTGCCACTGCCCGGCATCGGGCTTCCCTGAGGATCACAGAATCATAGAATCATAGACTGGTTTGGGTTGGAAGGGCCCTCAGAGATCATCGAGTTCCAACCCCCCTTCCCTGGGCAGGGACACCTCCCACTAGAGCAGGTTGCTCAAGGCCACATCCAGCCTGGTCTTGAACCCCTCCAGGGATGGGGCAGCCACAACTTCCCTGGGCAACCTGTTCCAGTGCCTCACCACCCTCATAGTAAAAAATTTCTTCCTGAGATCTAATCTGAATCTTTTTTCTTCCAATTTAAAACCGTTTCCCCTTGTCCTATCATTACACCTCCTGGCAAAGAGTCCCTCCCCAGCTCTTCTATAGGCACCCTTCAGATATTGAAAGGCCACTATAAGGTCTCCCCGGAGCCTTCTCTTCTCCAGGCTGAACAACCCCAGCTCCCTCAGCCTGTCTTCACAGCAGAGGTGCTCCATCCCTCTGAGCATCTTCCTGGCCCTCCGCTGCACCTGTTCCAGCCGGTCCATGTCCTTTCTGTGTTGAGGACTCCAAAGCTGGACACAGAGCTCCAGGTGGGGTCTCACGAGTGCAGAGCAGAGGGGCAGAATCACCTCCTGCAATCCCCTCCAGCAACCTGCAACGCAGCCAAGAAGCCCTGGGAGGGGAGTGCTTTCCCCGGTGCTTGGGTTTCAGTGTAAGGCAATCCCGGTGAACTCCACACCTACCCGCTGCCAGCAGAGTCCTGTGGGCTTTTGCTGCCTTGCTGATATTTATATACATTTCTAAATATCACCCAAGTATTGCTGGGAGAGGGAAACATGGAATGAGTGACACAGACTTGCAGGCAGCGAAGGGAAAAAGGTGGTTGAAAGTTTGATTGTAGTAACCATGCCAATACCCCCCGAGGAACGAAGCCTCCTACAGGCACGGAGCCTTTTCCAGGAGATGAAATGAATTTCTTCAGGCTTAGCCCTAAGTAAACGGCGGTCCAGCTTATAAAACATCCAGAAGTGCAGAACTGTTTGCAGACTTTATTTGTCTTGAGCCTTGTGCTTTGTGAGATCAGAGGCAATTTTATTACCCAACTTTGTGCAATGTCATTCCAGAAACGATCACAAATGCCATGTGAATGTTTACCGTAATGAGGAAATACATTCCAGCCTGAAAGGATGGCAGCCTCTAATAGAAATATACTTCTAGAGCAGCAGAGGGCCAATCCCAAGGATGGATGCTTCCCTGCTTCTCTTTACTCTGATTTTCACCTTCCTCTTAGCTAGAGCTGAATGAGGGGACAAATCCTGACCCTGGTGCTCCCTGACACCCAGGCTCCCTCTCCCTGCAGCTGGATGCTCCCTGCAGCTGGATGCTCCCCACAGCTGGACACCAAGTGAAGCCAAAGGGGCAGGACAGAGCCTTCCCTCCCCAGAGGGACATGGCTTTTGGGGAGCAGTTCCCCATGGTGAGTTAGAGCCAGGGCTGCACGGTGGAGGGGGGAGCAGCGGCGATGCGCAGCCAGCTTGGATTGCACATAAAATGGAGCTTGGTCAGCTTCCAGTATTGGAATTTAGCCTTGGTTTGGTTTTTTTTTTTCCAAGGAAGATGCAAGCAATTTGTCTTTAGGATGCTATAAAAGGCGCCTTCAAGAATATCATATAGTCTGCTAATGCTACAGAGAACCTCTTAAAAACTTAATTGCCTGTGTCACCAAATGAGAAGAGACTAGTCCCTTGAAAGATCCTGTGTTTTGAAAACACACAGTCAGTTCTAAATACTTTCAAATGCTACATGCTTCTTTACTCCTGCTGACAATAAGAGTAATTGCTGAGCACAGGATAAAGGAGATTGTCTGAAATGTTTCAGCACTATTTTCTTGTTCCGTGTTTTTTTTTCACAATGCAAAAAGACAGCAGCATTCTTGGTCTGTGACCAAACAAAAGGAGAGGTTTTCTCCTCGTGCCAAGAGGCAGGTAAGACATGGAGATCTCAATAAGTGACTTTTCAGCTTGAGAACATCTCAGCTCCCATCCCCAGTTCTCTTTGCCCCTTTCCTCGCCAGGTGTTCACAACCCTCTAATGTTTTAGGGATCATTAAAAGGCAGGTGAACAAAACCAATTAATCACAATTACAGCTGGTTTTTGGTATCAGCACCGGGCAGTAGGGCCCAAGAATCCTGGAGACACCATGGCTACTTGCGCCTGGTTGAAAGGACCTGACGTGGAGCGCTGGGATGAACGATGTGACTGAAGCTGCAGAGCGGTGGCGGCGGTGCTGAAATCCAGGTCCCATTGCCACCACAACACACTGCCTTTCTAACAGAGAAAAAACATGTAAAAACCCAAAGTCTGCTACCTACGCTTTAAAGAAAACAGGCTCCACCAAGCACGGCTTCCATAGAAGAGAGGTCCTTGAGCCAAGAAACTGTCACTGGAGCCAAGGTAGTTTTGGCTGAGCGATACCCTCCAGTTGTGGCCCTTCCACGTGTGATAGACTCAGCCTTGGTTCCTGCTGCCCAGGATGACAAATAGGGATATTTCTCCCCATCATTTACTCGTTGCATTGACTCACCATCATCTCTGTTAATTCTGGGGAACAGGAGACCTCAAGCATTTCAGTTTGGTTGCTCACCCACTGCTTTTATTTTATTTTGGCCATAATGTTTAGCATACAGGATTCTTTCATCTCCGTGTGGCCAGAGCTAATGTAGGTGTTTATCCACTAAGGACTTATGGCTTCAAGTTGCGCCAGGGGAGGTTCAGGCTGGATATTAGGAAAAATTTTTTCACCGAAAGGGTTATCAGCCATTGGAATGGGCTGCCCAGGGAGGTGGTTGAGGCACCATCCCTGGAGGTGTTCAAAAGACAGGTTGATGTAGTGCTGGGAGATATGGTTTAGTGATGGTGTTGCTTTTTGTTTATTGTGTGGGTGTTTATTCTTGTCAAAATTAGGTTGACGGTTGGACAAGATGATCTTTAAGTCCCTTCCAACCTAGAAGATTCTGTGATTCTATGACTTGTTTCACTCTGCATTTTTCTGCGTGGCCCATGATGGAACATAGTACATCACAAAGTAATATCCACTGTAACATGGTGTGACACCTCAAACCTCAAAGGAGGCACAGGCTTACGCTGACTGTCCTGTTGACATGCTTCCTGTGCACCTGCTCTGAAAGCAGGAGAAAAATGGGTATGATCTATAGCTTTAACAATTATTTTTTAAATTTAAGTATTCACTGTGGTTTTTTGTGGGCAAGCAGATATGCAAAGCACAGCAGATGTCTCAGACTTCAAGAGACAGGAACATTTCTTCTTGGTCCTTAGATGAAATGGACTGGGCTTTGCTCCAGAAAACAGGAACGATTAATCCATCATTGAACATGAACTTAAATGAGCTAATATCGGGTATTTTAGTTCTGATGTATGTGCTAAATGAAGTAATCATTCAGGGCATAAAAGCAATGGCTTTGGGAAAATGTTCTAAAGCGTGGTGGCTGAGGCACGTGGGGCTGAGGCAGGACCCAGCTGGGGTGGGCACTGGCACGGCTTTCGCTCCTGCGCGATTTCTGCGCTGGGTAGAGGAGCACCCCAGGGCTGAGCCACATGGAGCTGCACCGAGCATCCTCTGAGCACAGGAGGAGTCCATCCTGCTGAAGCCCAGGCAGTCTGCAAAGTCCTTCTAGTGCCTTGACACCCACTGCCTGCTCCAGCACCTGGCCTCGGCAGCTTCCTGATGAAGATGCCTCTGCGTTGTGCTTTACACGCCAGGGCGAGTCCTTCCTCGCGTTATCTGCCATCTGAGATGCTCTGCAAGTGCCACCAACCACAATTACACCCTTAAGCAAGAGCCAGCAATTGATATTTTATCATTGGGATTCTTTTTTTTTTTTTTTGCCGTGACTTTTGTACCCACCTGGAGTGAACAAACTATTACAAGTTTCATCCAATTATGTTAAGTGCAGTTGGACATACTGTGCCGAGCACAATCTCTTTTCAGTGGGAAAGAGGGGCAGTCCGTTATCAGCTCGAGGCACCATCATTCATTAAGACATCATTTGCCTCTCACCAGCAGAGCCGAAGCAGTAAATCTATAGGATGTCATAATAAGGTGTGCTAATGAAAGATAGGCAGAACAGGATTAACAAAAGGGTCCTCTCCACATTATACCTTCCTCTTACTACTTTGCTCAGTCCCTGTCTTTTATGATCTCCTGAGGGAACGTTTCAAAGGGGTGCGTGGAAGTGAGGCCCACAAATCCAATTAATTGCTGATGTGGTTTGTGCCTAGAATCACCATGCGCCACTTAAAAAAAACTGCCTGAGTGTAGCCGACTATAAAAAGGAAAATATTGGGCATACAGGGCTGTAAATAAGCCTCTCGTGCATCCCTGCCTGTTGTCCTTGCCCTGGGCTAGGAAAGTCTCTGATAACTAGTTCAGCACCTTTGCTCTCCTGGTCCAGTTCATCACATAAGACCACCCCTGCCCTTCTGAACCAGTCCAGTCGGGATCTTATTTTGGAATTGCTTGGTTGATGTACCAGGGGTTAAGAGGGAAAAAGAGCCTGCTTGCTCCCCAGGGTCACAACTCCTCAGGCAGGACTCGCTGGCTGCTTGTGGGGGGTCATCCTTCCTGGAGCAAGCACTGGGAAGTGATGATGTCCTCCATTCTCTCCTCCCCCCCCAACCCTGTGTTGGCCATCACGAGCGTGTCTGGGGAGGAAAGCCAGAGTTAAAGGTTGCAATTAGCTCCTAGGCCTAATCAAGGTGCAACTGGCATTCAACAAAGCATGTTCCTGACATGATGCTCCTTGGACTAGTCATCTGGGGACTGAACCTTATATTTTGTCCACCTGCAAAGCAGAGCTTTAACAACCTTCATGATTGGTTGCAGTGTGGGCAGCTCAAGGATTTTGTAAGCGTTAAGAGAAGGTGCTTCAGAGTTTATCAATTTTGCAACATATATACAACTACAGATCTCTGCAGGGGAGGAGAGAAGGACTTGCTTTTACCTATACATTTCTACATACATGCTTATAACCCCATTCGTAACTCTAATAAATGTATTATGGCTGTGATACAGACACAGTGATGCTGGTATTGAAGGTGCTTTTGTGAGTATCACATTATTCATACATGAGGGTAAGTTAGGTGTCTCTGAAACTGGTGATGGAGCTGGGCTGGACTGTAGAAGTGCCACCTATAAGCTCTCTCTGAGGCATCAGAGGAACAAACTGGTGGCAGAGGTTGCAGAAACCAGGCTTCAGAAGTCCCATTACTTATGGAAGAGCTGGAGTTAGAGCACTTACATTGATTTTGTGTTTCTAGTAACACATCCCTTATAATTCTCTCTACAGTAAAGCTCTCATGGATATAGAAATGTCACAAAAATTCGCATCTTAAGTCACTACACTGTCTCCTGGCCATAGTCTGTCCTATGAGTTACTTCTAGGAGGTGATAGCCAAGACCCATGGTCCTGAAGGAGTATTATTGTACATGGTGGGGCTGAACCAGTTGCATTTTCCAATCCAGCTCCACATCTGACAGCAGAAACTCTGCATTTCTCTACTGCTGTCCCTCAGGGCACAACTGAACCATGAGGACACGGGCGAAGCAGGACCAGCAGGTTGTCCTCTTCAACCAGCTGGCACCTCTCCAGCTTGGCAGCAGCCAGGGGAACGCGAAGCACTGCACACTGCGCCTGACAGGGAGAAACTTGGGTGAGAATGAGCTTAAACATGCATGGTAATAGCATCAACTTACAATTTTTGCAAATGATTAGTAATGCAGATCTCTTCCCTGCCTCGTGTGTGTATGGTACATAACTATGCACATTAAATTTAGCCTGTTCCTTGCAATTTCCTTCTTCCCGGAGAGCAGCCGCTACCTGTGGCACTGGGGACCCAAAATGCAGCTGAGAGTCAGCTAGTCCAATAACTCACCTACACAATGCTACACAATGCATCCCTGGGGAGAAGGAACCAGGCACCCGAGCACATGAGGGAATCTTATTTCTATCTATCTTCAGTACTGTTATGGCTTTTATCCAATTACCTGACTTTTTACCACCTCTAATGTGTTTTTCTTCCCAGCATGCCTGAAAGAAGCACTATACCCAGGTGCCTGAAAGGGAATTGCTGTGGAGACGGATGAAGTGACATGCCTAAGGTCACCCAAGGCCCGTGTTGGAGAAAGGAGCTGGACCAGCAGGGACTGAGCACTACAACGTAGGCTCTGGATGTCACTGAAGGAGAAGGATTTCCTGGTTGGAAAAGGGCCCACCGTAAGTCCTGCCCTACCTCTGAAGCCAGCGAGAACAGCAGGTCAGCAGAAGACATCTTCTAGTATTTTCCCTTCCCAGAGCATCTTTACCAGGAAAGGCACAGCATGCCCACAGCTGGACCAGATGTGCAGCTGATTCCTTCATTTGCCTTTGGATCCCCACCCTCGTGTTGGTACGGTATCAATCCAGCCCTGCGAAACTGAATTTTCTTTTTACTGTTCCCAGAAATACCATTTTCCTATGAGTTTGCCACTTCCAGAGTGGGTCAGACCGTCGTGGTCAGTGGCTCCGTTGTGGTCTGTAAGTGAATGAGGGAGGTGGCACAGGACGGTGGCAGAGTGGCATGGCCAGGAGACTGCCACCAGCACAGCAACCGCCAAGAGCTTTGTGTTCCCCAGAGAGTGTGTCAGGCTGCTGAGATTCAACACATTTCAACAGGATCCACGTACCAGGCAGGTGCCCAAGTTCACATTCCCATATGAAACTCTTCTAGAAAATCCCAAACTGAGCTTGAGCCGTAAGCGCAGGAGATGATCTTGTTTCAAATGCTGTTAGAAGAAGATCTCTTTGGCCAACATTTCTCTTGCTGTTTTCCTGCACTCCAGCAAACCTGGCTGCGGTCTCCAGCCTGGAGATGACTTCGTTTCCCTAAATTTCTCAGCCCAGGTTCTCTGTGCCTCAAAAGCAATTGTTTGTGCTGCAGTTGGAAAACGTGTAGCATCACAGTTGCCTTTTTTCCACTGCAGAGTAATTAATCGATATTTCTCATGGAGGGCAGTCAATTCTCATTACACTGGGCTTTCACAAAGTTGCTGCTTTTTTTTTTTTTTTTTTTCTTTCTCACAGAAGAGACGTGGAACGTCCAAGAGACACTTTGTGCTCAGGCTGAGGACTCTGCTTCGCACTCTTGCCGGCTTTGGGCTGTGAGAGCACGAAGGCAGATTTCCCATCGTGGGGGGCAGCTGCAGTTGCAGAACTCTTCACTGGTGTGAAATGAGTGAAGGTTTTCCCATATTTTTATCCGTGCAGCTCTGTGCCACCTGCTGTGTGCCTGTGAGACGGTGCCAAGGGCCGGGCAAGGAGTGATGGAGAGTGGAGGTCACAAGCCACCGGCAAATACAAGATCATGAGCCCCCGCCAGCTGTGGGAATTAGGGTGGCACCTTCCTCCCTGAGTGGGGTGTCCAAGGATCACCATCCCGGCAGCATTCCCATCTCCAATGCATGGCACAGGTTGAGTCTGCCCCTATATGCCCTCAAGCTGGAGGGGAACAGATTTAAACTGGAGATTAGGAGAGGGTTCTTCACTGTGAGGGTGGTGGAGCACGGGAACAGGTTGCCCAGGGAGGTGGTTGAGGCCCCTTCCCTGGAGATATTCAAGGTGAGGCTCAATGAAGCCCTGGGCAACCTGGTCTAGTTGGGGGTGTCCCTGCTGACTGCGGGGGGGTGGGACTAGATGGCCTTTGGAGGTCCCCTCCGGCCTGGGCAATTCTATGATTCTATGATTCTATATAATATATAATGAGTCATAACCTGGTGAGCTGAGGAGAAGGAAGGCACAGGCTGCTCCCTGCGCGATGGCAGCGGGTGAGAACCAAGCGCTGAGCAGCACCAACAAAACCCTTTGAGTCTTCCATTAGGCTCCTGAGTTCCTTCCTGACTCGGAGTATTTTACTGTACAATACAGTACTGGAAGTCATTATTATTACAAAGAATCACTAATTCAATAATGCCGCTCTCCTGCATGAATAACATCCATACAATATTAATGCGTTTCCTCCATCATATTCATTGCAGAACACAAAAGCTGTTAACGGAACGCGAGACGTCTAAAGGCAAGGACGCCGTCAGTGCGACAGTCGCTGTCGCCCGTGCATTGCTAACGCCCAACTGAAGCTCTGGAAATGGTGATTGCAAAGCACATTTTTGGATGCCGTTCACCAATAATGAAAAAAAAAAAAAAAAAAGAAGTCTAAAAGTTAAAACTTCAAACAGAAGTAGGAAAGCTGCCTGGCATTACACGATAACATGGCACTTTATTATCCCTCTTCAATTGTTTGACGTTTACGCCTCTGTTTAGCAAGTCTGTTCGTTATCGTTCTCCAATTAACAGAGACTTTTTTCAGATTATTTTTATGAAATTCTCATTTAATTAGCAATACAGCTGAGTCTCAAATGGCAGTTTTAAAAATATCCTTCTACCGATCAAGCAGCCAAATGGTCTTTCTGAGATATTTGCAGAATTGTAAACCTTCGTTTGTCTGCTAATTATCCCCCTGCTTAGATGATGGAAATGTGAACACCTGATAATGGCGGGTTATTCACCGGACGCTTTCATTTCAGACAGTGTTGAAAAATACAAATTTCACTTATTACGACCTTCTCATGGGCTTTTTTTTTAAAGTAAAGAATGGGATTTATCGAACGATTTTCAGATTCCGCACAATAGATGGGGAATTAAAATAATGGATGACAAATAATAGAAAACAGGTGTGATAGGAGACATCAGGCATTCTACAGGCACAGAGCAAAATGGGAGGAAATATGTCTATGGTACAATAATGAAAGCAAAAAGATTAAAAAAATAAAATCAACGGTAAAATCTCAATGAATGGGCCCTCCTGCTATACAGCTGGAGACCATTATGGTATTTAGCAACGAATACGCAAATAAGCTTAAAATACATTTTTGCCATATATTGATGGATCTATGTAGTTTGGGTAGAAAAAAATCCCTTAATCTGCCACTGAACTGCTTCCACATTTGCGAGGGAATGGGGCAGCTCTCCAGGTCTTTGCTCTCTCGTTGCACCGTGCTCTGTGGGACGCTGCTGCTCTCCTGCTCCTTGGGATGTCACCCGTCCTGGGCAGCTCATTGTGACACCACCACTGCCCGTGTCCATCCGAGGGATGGTTATGAGCTGGATAAAGGGGAAATTCCTGTTTTTGTAGCAAAGTGTTGCAGGGCAAAACGCTAAATTTGAGAAGAAAGGAAACATGGTATGTTTGAGGTTTTAAGTCTAATTCTAGCAGGGGATAACGAGACTTCTGCCCATGCCAGAGATGGTGTTTGGATGCTGTTGGTGTTACCCACAATCTGAAGGGACAGCGGATTCAGGCACAATGACCTCCCAGTGCTCCTGGTCTCATTTATATCCATGCAGTCCTCTGGGGCCCAGACAGGTAGGAAGAAGGTGAGATACAACACAGCCCTTTCAGCTGCCTGAAATGCACTTCAGCTTTGCAAGACCCCACCAACTCTAAGAAGCTCCAAGAAGTGCTTCCAAGTTGGCTTTTGGGGGGACAAGGCACTGATGCCTCCTCCCTGGCATTAAAGGGGAGTAATTAAATTGTCTGCTGCTGCCAGATGAGTGGAGAGGATGCCTTGGAGAGTCACTTTGGATCTCCAGCTGCAGTTACGTGTTGCTATGAATCTCTATCAGTGCACTTGTAGTGCAGCTGGAGAGTGTGTCTGACATTGCCTCCAGTGACCTTTTCAATATAGTCCAAGTGCTGCAGAGCTGGTGTTTCAAGAGGAATTCAAATCGAATTTACTCAGGCAGAAAGGATTGGCCTGGGGATAGCCCTGCCGCTCGCTTCGCGGTTCTCCTTGTCATTCTCATGGAAATTGCAATTCTTTATGCATGGTGCTTCTTGCTGTGCCACCACAAATGTGTCCCTTGAAACAAGAGGAACAGCCACCGTGCTTTTAAGGGAGGGTCCCTGGTGGCCTGGCAAGGGCGGGGGGGCATCGGGCCATGATCTGTGGTGTGCAGGGTGTTTGCAGGTGGTGGCGGCGGCAACAGAAGTCAGAGAACCAAAGTGTGAACTCGAACACAACCTGTCAGAAGGTCCCAAGGTGGCCGTGTGTGCTGGCACCCCGATCAGCTGCTGCGTGTCAAGCCCCCACCGTCGTGTTAAAAGATGCAGCTCGTTGCCACGGGATGTGAATAGCAGAGATTTGGATACGCTGGTAGAGACGTGCACGGGAGAGAAATTCATTCAGGGCTCTGCAAGGCACAAGCAGCTGAGGAGCAACATCGTGGTGAATAGCAGCCTTCCAGTCCCTGAAGGGGCTCCAGGAAAGCTGGGGAGGAACTCCTGATCGGGGAGGGGAGCCATAGGATGAGGGGTTTTAACCTGAAAGAGGGGAGATTGAGCTGAGATCTCAGGAAGAACTTTGCTGTGAGTGTGGTGAGAGCCTGGCCCAGGTTGCCCAGAGAAGCTGTGGCTGCCCCATCCCTGGAGGGGTTCAAGGCCAGGTTGGAGGGGGCTTGGAGCAACCTGGTCTGGTGGGAGGTGTCCCTGCCCAGGGCAGGGGGTGGCACTGGGATGGTCTTAAAGGTCCCTTCCAAGCAAAGCCATTCCATGATTCTACAACAGTGATGGTCCTGGAGTGAAGTCTGTGCCCTTCCAGGGGTAAAGTTGGCAGGGGTGGAGGGGGTATATTGGTTTTCTTCATGTGCTTTCCTGGCACAGGATGATTATTTCATACATGTTTGTATGAGGTGCTTTAAAATGTAATTTCTTTGATTAATTTGGTGTCTGTATTTTCACTGTTTTGTTCACTCCAATTTATGACAAAATTGAACAAAGTGGGTAACAAAATATAGCCCTGTCAGGCTCCTGTCTTCACGGATATAAAGAAAAATGTGAAACTGTCAGGCACACAAATGTGCCAAACCCCAAGGAAAATTATTACATTCTGCTTGACATTTACTTTAATTTTACTAAATTCTGTAATACCATTATAAATAATAATAATAAAAAGCGGCATGGAAATATTGTTAAGTGTATTTATTTTCATTTGCTAGCGTTGTGATTTATGGGTTTGTTTTATTTTGGTTTTTTCCTATCTCCCCAACAGAAAAGAGACCGAGTACCTTGAGCCGGGGCGCTGCCGCCTGCCTACCCGTGGGTCAGGGGGAAGGGGTGGCCAAAGTTGGATCATCTAAGGAAACATGCCCTGCTCATATGAACAGGAGAAGGTAACAGGGGATGTCTCTGCTTCTAAAAGCTCTGCAAGTGTTTAGGTGAACCCCTGTAAAGGGCTCTCTGAGGGACAGGAAACTGGGTCATTTCTGTAACTGCTCTAAGTCTATGCCAATCCAAGAAAGGTTGGAATCAATGATCTGAAAGGTCCCTTCCAGCCTGGATGGTGCTATGACTGTATGGTTCTAAAGTTGGTTTATACCAGCCAAGAGTCTAACTGGGGATGATGTGGTGGTGCCAAGTGGAAACAGGAGACAGGCACTCAAAATAAGCGTGGGAAGTGAGTAATCTAACCCACAGACTAGTAATGAAAGTGGAGAAAGAGTTGATCCTGGAGAAAAAAAGACACAAGAGGGTGGAAGCCAGCAGCACTCAGCTACAAGAAGGGTATGAGTGAAGGCTGTTGGAAAAAAATATGCATGAGGAATGGTGAGGGCCTGATCTACCACCCTGCTCATGTGAGCATTGCCATTCTATCCTTGGCTCTGTAGGCCATCCCATCCTTCAAGCTCCTGTGAAGAAGTCCCATAACACACAGTTTCTAGACAGGAGGCAGCTCTTTAGTCTTGCTTATTGATAGAGCTCCAAAGGCCATCAGGGCTTGTTCTCCCAACTCCTTTAATTGCTTCAGAAAATCCCACGTTCTCCTCCCTGCCAACCCTCAAAGTAGAGTCACACACCAAAGGAAGTGGGAGAAGAAAACCACTTCAAGACATCAAGGTGACTTTTCCTCTGACAGATGAAGACAAAGAAAAGCGTATGAAAATAATTGATGGGATGTAGCGAACAGAGCTGGCATCATTTACATACTGAACTGACAGCATGTGCCATTCACAGGCCCTTTCCACGATAAATAATGCTTTATAGTGACACAAAAAAGCCCTATTTATCTTGGAAGTTAAAAAGGCACCATCTGAGTGGACAGCCAGCTTCTGGACTCCCCAAGAAAATGTTTATATAGGAGACTGTGTTTTAGATAAAGATATATAACCTGGCTGATACAGGCATGGCTCTGTAACCAGGGAATTACAGCACTTTGGGGATTTCCAGCCCATATTCATGCTCCCTGCACTCGCCCCAAGGCCTGATGCAGTGCTTGGGACACAGGGCTAACCAGTAGCAGTCCAGAAACCTCAAAGAGCTTTGAGGGGTTGGTATTCACCACTTTTCCCCCCAACAACCCCATTGTCTCTCATTTCTGAGGTGCTCAGGTCTCCTTAGCAGCCTCCATCTGTGCTGGATTTGGAGGCAAGCACTCCCTGCTGCTCACAAAAACCCACTCTCACCTGTTTTGGTTGAAATGAGCTCGATATAAATAGCTGCACTTTGCTAATCTGGCTTTTTTCTTTTTTTTTTCTTTTACAGGAGTGAGTTGGAGAGCGCTCTGTGGGTTGGGATATGCAGGAGGAAGGTGCCCATGAACAGATGGGGCTGGTGACCTCCGCAGCCAAATGAGGACACAGGAACAAGCCCTTGTACATCTCCCACCCGCCCGGTGCCTGGTGGGGAGGTGTGCGGTGGTCATCACATCACACTGGAGTTTGTCACAGCGTTGGTCCTCTAAGTCCCAGGTAAGCCCTGATGTCCTTGGGTCACTGAGCTGGTGGGAACGGGGCTTTGCTGAGGAGTGGGATACTTGTGGAGGAAGAGGCTCTCCTGACTGGTGAGAGGTTTTGGTGAGCTTGAGTCTTCCTTCTAGCTTGTAAGCTTTAATTCCTTTCCACCTGTGAGGGATGGCTGCTGTCACGAGCTAAACCCAGCTGAAGCATGGAGGCTCTAGTCATCTGAAACAAGAAAGGAAGGTCTGTCCTGGGTCTCCAGGAGTGTTCACACGCTGCCAAAGGGCACGCTGGTTCGATGGCCAGCTCAACCTGGACCCTTCCGCGCGTGTACTGGAGTGAGTGGTGCTACTCCTTCATACCCACACCATCCATCTCCCCTCCCTCCCTCCGTGCCCACCTCGGCCTCTCAGGTCCATGCGCTGTTTTCCGCTCAAGCCTCTCCTTTATAAAGCCCTTCTGGGAAGCGAGACGCGCCGCCTGCCCAGGAAAAGGCGTTATAATGGGCAGGTACCTATAGAGGAAGATGGATCACCGAGTCAGAAATCAATCGAGAGGTTGTGATGGCATCATAAATCAGGGGATGCTGAGCGTTAAAAGAAACCCAACGCTTGATTTATAACTTGGCACAAGCCATTTGTCGCCAGCCAGGATTTTCAGAAAGAGAAACATTTTTGTAAGCTTAATTTAACATTATTTTTTTCTGCCGTGCTAAGCATTCCTGTAGGGTTTATTTTTCTGCCCCCTCCCAGATAAAACTGAATTTGCAGATAAAAGCTGCCAAACGATATCCAAAGATTTTGTGTCGCTTTGAAATGGTTGATGGGTTTGAGCTCTCTTTTCCCTAATCCAGGGTCATTCGTTCCTGAGCCTGGACTCCTTCACCATGTCTTTCACTATCTCCCAGTCTCACTGGGAGTCGGAGACTTTTGTCGGGAGGTGGCTGGTGCAAATCCAACTCCTGTTGCTGAGAAGTGTTACCAGTTAATCACTGATCTGCTTCTTGCCTGGAGCTCATTTTGGTACCAACAGCAGGTAGGCGGCCGCCTCACCTCCTCCTGCCCCTGCCCTCCGCATGTATAATTGCAGAAGAAGCTGAGGAATTAGCCACCATAGAAGGTTCTGGTGGGGTTGCACCCCTGAGCTGCAGTGACTGGCTGGAGGGGATGAGCTTGTGCTGCTGCTGCCCAGTGCCATGACTGGGAAAATGCAGTCCCTAATGCGTCCAACTGGGACTGGCGTATCTGTCCCCACATCTCAGTGAGGCCATCTCCTCTGTCACGCTGCCAGATGGTGCATAAGCAGTCATTTACAGGATTATTTATTAATTTTTTTTGGGTAATGATAATGAAAGTATTTGTTTTATTGTGAGGGTTTTTTTTAGAATTTAAAATTAAGCATCTGTTCAATGCCAGATTGATCTGAGCAACAGTGAGACTTGGTAAAATGTGGACAATGTTGCTCCTGAACTACTTCCTTTTTTTCCTTATTTTTTAAATTTTTTGGATTTTGGAATGGATGGTTTTGGGCACTTTAAACCACGGTGGACAAGCACAGGAGATGGGGGTTGTTCTGGAGTCTTCTGTTTGCATTGGTGATGCTGTACTTATATACAGGTTATATAAGTGTGTTCCTGGCTGAGGTGACCAGACACATCTCCCAACTATCTGTTGGGATTTCTGGGAGACCATGAAAGGCTGAGGACTTACCACGCTGGCCCCATAGCAACAGGTACGAAAAGAAGCTGATCACCACCAGCACTGCTGGGATGGGGGCATGGAGAGCTGCAAGGAACCCACCAAACCCACCTCTGCCCAAGAACGAGCCCAGGTGCTGGTCCTGGACATTCCCTTATGCAGGTTGTGTATCCACATTAATGCTATTGAAAGGTGTTCACAGATCCCCAGTTCTTGCCTGAGTAGGAGAAAGGCACCGTTTTCAGCTTCTCGGGGAAGAACTGGGCTGAGGAGGCCGTGACGAGGGGGTTTGGATTCAAAGCTGGAGAAAGCTCTTGCTCTGGGTCCCCCTCTGAGGCTGAGTGTTTCCCCCATCACTTTGACTTTCTCTAACTCAGTCCAGACTTGCTGAGGAATCTGCAAACCTCAGGGAAGCTCTTTGGCAAAGCTGATGTGCCTTTCGCCTGGTTTCGGATTTCATGTGAAAAAAAGCACCCAGCCCCCTAATCTACACGGTTCTTGTTTCAGCTAAGTTAAAATAATGACCAATTTGTACATGCCAGAACCACAGGATCACGCCACGGCACTTTTGTTAGCACTATTTGTCCATTCGACAAGCATATAATTGTGCCTCTTAATTGGAAGTATTTGTCAGCGCAAAGCATCATACTCGAGGCCATCGTGGGAGCGGGCTCAGGCGTGTGACTTGTCTCAGTCCAGAAGGTCCACGCCGGGCCAGGGAAGGAAAAAAAAGCAATACCCGTTTTTATTCACAGAAGGATAAAAAGTGATGCCCACCCGGTTCCAGGAGGGCCTGGTTAAAAATAATAATAGTAAAAATGTTTATGGTGCAGGTGAGGTCAAAGCGGTCTGTGGTGTGTGCTGCAAGAGGGCCCTCACGTTCTTGGTAAAGCTGGATTTAGCAGAGGTCTGTGGTGATGTTCAGCGTGAGCTCCTCTGGCAGCAAAGTCAGGACATCTAAAGTGTCTGACGTGGGTTTGAGAGAATCATAGAGTCATAGAATGGTTTGGGTTGGAAGGGACCTTAAAGATCATCTATTTCCAACGCCCCTGCCCTGGGCAGGGACACCTCCCACCACACCAAGTTGCTCCAAGCCCCATCCAGCCTGGCCTTGAACCCCTCCAGGGATGGGGCAGCCACGACCTCCCTGGGCAACCTGTTCCAGTGTCTCACCACCCTCACAGGAAAGAATTTCTTCCTGGTATCTAATCTAAATCTCCCCTCTTCCAGTTTAAAACTGTTACCCCTTGTCCTTTCACTACACTCCTTGACAGAGAGTCCCTCCCCAGCTCTGCTGTAGCTCCCTTCAGATATTGAAAGGCCGCTATAAGGTCTCCCTGGAGCCTTCTCTTCTCCAGGCTGAACAACCCCAGCTCTCTCAGCCTGTCCTCGTAGGAGGGGTGCTCCATCCCTCTGAGCATCTTCATGGCCCTCCGAGGAGGTTCTGCACAGGGGGTTTAGCAATGTCCTGCTTGCAGCTCCACGGAGAAGGTCTGCAGCAAACTCCTTGTAGGGCAAGATGCTCTGGCGGCTGCTAGTTTCCCCTTTCCTGTGTGGGATGAGCAGGGCTGACATGAAGCAGGTCATTTCAGAGTCCCCCAGGAGCTGGTGGGTTCCCTGGTCCCAGCACGAGTCTCTGATCCCTTGGTCCCCTCCTGGGGATGCCCAGGTTGCCCAGAGAAGCTGTGGCTGCCCCATCCCTGGAGGGGTTCAAGGCCAGGCTGGATGGGGCCTTGAGCAACCTGCTCTAGTGGGAGGTGTCCCTGTCCATGGCAGGGGGGTTGGAACTCGATGATCTTTGAGGTCCCTTCCAACCCAAACCATTCTATGATTCTATGCCTTTCCCCAGCAGTGCTGGGCTTGCAGAAAGCAGCGACCCAGGGCTTTCATTTCTGCTGATACAGACCAAGGGTCAAAGGGCTTCGGTGTCTCTGCGGGTCCAAATCCTTCCTCCATCCAGAAAAAGCCTTGTCCAGAAAAAGGTGGTTTCTCTGCTGCAGAACAGCCCTGGGTCTCGTGATGGCGAGGGGGACACAGTGTCCTGAGCTGGAGAAGCTGGCTCTGCAGAGCCTGTTCCTTTCCCCCTTCCCACTCTGTGGAGTCCCTGGTGCTGCCTGCCCAGCTCAGCTGGAAGGAGAGCCCTGGGATGGCAGCCTGCAATCCCGCCCGGCAGCCTCAAGGCTTGGTGGGCTCCCATTTCATTTTAAAGACCCCTCCTGCCTCCCCTTCTAATTGAAAGGCGAGCTTGTAGTACAGCGAGGATCCTAAATGGGTCAGAGCAGCAGGCGGGCTCCAAAACAAACATCGTTAACGCCAAACCACTGAACCATATAGTGCGAGCTGACAGTGCCTCTTTTGCCTGCTGACTTTGACCACACAGACACCGTCATCTTAAAGAAACAGCCGGGGCTGCGACAGGGGAGGGAAGGGGGGGATGCCAAGAGATGGGGTGCAGGCAGTGGTCCCCGCTCTGCACGATGGAGGGCTGAAGGGTAGGACACCCTCTGCAGAGCTGCGGCGAGGATTCAGCATCACCAGCATCGCTCTATGCCTGCTGAGCTTCCTTCTGTACCCCTCTGAAGTTTTTTTATTATTATTATTTCCTACATTTGCAGATAGAGCACAGTAGGACCACACCAGCTGCTTTGCTGCCTATTTTCTGGGTGCATCTGCATGACTTTGGGTTGAGCTGTTCTGGTTGGCATCTCCCGGAGGGCTGTGTGCCCGGGTCCTGCTGCTGCTCCTCTGCGTCCTGGGCTGTGGGTACAGCGCTGTGCCAGGGAGTACGTCCATCCCCCGGCAAGAAGGCATAAAAAAATATTAAACTCAAATATCCTCCGCTTACAAATGGTGCCTATGGTCCATTTAGTTTCACATACACAAAGTAATATCGTTCATAGGCAAAATCCCGCGAGCCTCCCAGAATACAGAGAGGATCGGTGTTGCTTAGTTACCGGCGGTACGCTGGCACGCCGAGATAAATCAAATCAATACAGCTCCAAATATTAAAGCCTTTAAAATAAAATCAAAGCCGTGTCCATAATCCCCAACGCTTCCTCTTTACCTTCGAACAAACATGGCGTGTGCTGGAGCCGTGCAGGAGGCAGCAAAGGACCCTGTTACTGCACAGGCTGCTGCTGCTGCTCCTTTTAATTATTTCTTTTTCCTTCCTCTCCACTAAAAGCCAAGCACAGGCTGTGCCATCCCAAAGGAGAGAGCGGGGCAGAGGGCAGGGGATGGGCAACCAGAGTTTTGTAGCAGACACGGAGGTGGGGGGTGACTTCTTGCATCTCCCCAGCTGCGTATTGTGATTATTCACCACTCTGAGCTGTGACACCACTGTGAAGCCCTTCGAGCGCCCGCCCCGCCTGCGCGAGCGAGTGGTCAGCCTCAGGCAGACACGTAGTAGCAGCAGATCTTGTCTTTGAGGGGTTTGCCCTGGGCAAGATGCTCTGGACCAGACCTGAAAGGAAGGACCACCGAGCCCTGAGGGGAGTCACACCGTATCCTGATGGTCAGTGCTACCTCTGCTGAGAAATGGTGGGAAATAGCTATAAAAATGGGGGGAAATAGCTAAAAAATAGCTTAAAAAAATGAAAAAAATGGGGGGAAATAGCTATAAAAAATACCAGAGCAGCCTGTTCCCCCAGAGAAGCACCTCAGCTGCCAGGATCATGGGTCCCTGTTCACCCCAGTGCTGAGGGTGGCAGATGCTGCTGGTTGTCACCGCGGGTTGGGACGGTGTCGTGCTTGGAGAGGAGGTTATGGGAGCTGATAACTTTAAGTCCTGCTCTTAATTAAGTAGGAAAGTGAGGAAATCATGTCCCAAAGATTGAAAGAGACCCAGCAAAGCATAGGAGAGAACTAACCCTCTTTGGCTCATTTACTAGAGTGAATAAAATCGGTGGGAAGTGGCGATTGACCCAAGTTGTTTATATAAATTAATTTGCAGAGGCTGATCTTTCTCACGGAGGCAGGGCGCCATGGGAAGGTCTTGCTCGGGTGCTGAATGCTGACAATGTCTAATGCCCAGAGGAGTTGGGGTGGGCTGCCAGGATCAGGTCTCCAGGCTCGATAATCCCGGAGAACCAGAGCTCAGGTTCTGAAATGCAAATTTAAAGCAAGCCAGAGACCTTGGTGCACGGGCACAGCGCTGAGATAAGTCACTTACGGGCGCCTGAGAGTGGGTTAAGCTGTCTATATAGACACAGCCGCTCAGAGTTTGTGTGACAGTAATACCTAGAGAAATCTGCCAGGATTAGATCACTTATATTAGATTTGGTAGATATGCACGTACAGCCTCCTCTCCCAAAAGATTGTAATGTAAGTAGACAAGTCAAAAGAGTGGTGAGAAAAAGGGCTGTAACCCTACTCCAGCTTGTAGAAGGCAAACTAAAGCACAGTGAGGTTTAGTCGCTTGCCCACAGGGACAAGAAAAATGTGTAGCTGAGCTGGAAACCGAACCCAGATTTTCTAAATTCCAGCCCCAGGCTGTGCTGGAAGGGCCGGGACCGCTTGGGGATGCTGAGCTGATCATTTGCTGGCACTGACCCTGCGGTCCCGGTGGCTGCTGGGGTTAAGGCAGCTCAGGACCGAGCTCCAGCCCTCGCAGCAGCAGCACAGCGTGTCCATACCTGTGCTCAGCAGCTTGTGGGATGTGTCAGAGCCACTGCTGTTCTCCAGCAGCTCCACAGAGCTGGTGAGGACGTGTTGGTGCTCCTCGGCATGGAGGAGGGACTCTTAAGTCCTGGCTCCTCTACAGGCTCCCTGCAGCTCTCAGAGGAGATGTTCGTGAGGAGTCATGGTACCATGGTGGGGCAGATAGCCCTGATGGGGAGAAAGGGGCATGTCTGGAGGATGATGTGGAGGTGTCTGCTATGGTTCACCCTCCAAGTTGCCCTCCGTGGGAGCCAGTCTCACCCCACTGCTGGGACCAGAGAGCTGGGGAGCTGGAGTTCCCCAGGCTGAGCTTGCTGTCATGGGTGATCCTCCACCCGCTGTGCCTCGGTGGCCTGGCCATGATGGGTGATGGCACGGCCTCATGGGGTGCTCTGGTGTGACTGGTGCTCCTGACAAGCTGCTGGAAGCCTTGCTCTGGCTGATTTCCAGGCTCACAGGGAAAAACTCGCACTTTCCTCACTCCTCTCTTCTTCCCAGGGCTCTGGGAGATCAGAGGCAATCAGGAGAGGCTTAGCAGGAGGGGAATAGCACTGAGAGAGGGTTCTTTTTTTCCCTACTGAGCCTCAGTGTCTCCTTCCACTTTACTTGCTGCAAACAGCCCAGCAGTACCTCCAGCCACAAGGTATCACGGTCTCTCTGAGGGGGACGCGGGGACTTTTCTCGACCATCACACAGGATGTGTTTTTTAGGACCACTAAGAGGAGAGGGAGGGATGGGACTCCAGGAAGCCTTGGTTTGGTGGGTGCTACCCTTCTGTACTTCATTTATCTCCCCTCTGTGAAACAGGATATTCAGAACTGCCAAATTCTTGCGGTTTTCGCCAGCCCTATGGTTCCTTGGAGAGCATGGGTTATTTTTTTTTCAAGAGGCTCTCACAAACAATCTCCCCTTTGTTTTCCTTTCTACTAAAAAATACTAGAAAGTCAGAAAATTGGCAGTCTCTGGCTATAATCCACACCAGCCGACTTTTTTGCGGATAAACTTTGCCCTTCCACCTCTCCCCTCTGCCGAACAGAGCAGCACACACCTTTGAGAAGAAACGGGATCGTTATGACACACAGCTCGTGTGGCACTAAAAGGAAAGGAGAAGCAATAAAACAGGCAGGCGTGCACAGCTGGCCACGTTATGATCCTTGTTCCAAGAGAAGGGCATCGTGTAGGTTTTAATTGATTTGCTTGAGTTATCGTTACATCTCAAGAGGCCTTTTCATTTCCCGTTGTGCCTTCTCCATGAAAAGCCACTCCAGCAGAGGCCTCTTTGGAGAGGATCGCCAAGCAGAAGAATTCGGATGGTGGTTGTCCAAACCCAGGTGAGAAAACACATTTCCACCGAGAGCAGCCAGCTTAGATTAGCAGGCAGCGGCGTGGGATGTGAGCAGAGAGATGATTACAGGCTGATAAAGACAGATGTAAGACATAAACAGCTGAAATATGACTTAAATATTTATAAGAACACAGGGCTCTCTTACAAATGTTATGTTTGGGAAGGAGATAGAGTGATTTATAGCTGCTGGTTGCTCTGCTCGCTCTGGTCTCATGGCTCCGTGGTCTGAGCTAACCTGATTGTCCCACAGACGAGGTGTAACTTCAAGGTGGTGAACCTTGCATGGTGGCACGGTGCTGTCCTGGAGCTGGCTGTTGTGTGTGAGCATCTCTGAGCCTCTCGGATCTCCCAGCAGAGGATGGTCCTTCTGCTGCGTGTCCAACATCACAGGGCTGTGCCCCTGTTGGGAGGGTTTGTGCTGCGTTTCCCCGGGTGTCTTGTCGGTGTGTGCTCACAGCAATTCCAGTCTCAAACTGCTGTAACTGCAGGTTAGAGGCTGGGAAGCTGGTGTGGCTGTTGGTGGAGGCTGAGGAGGTGCCTCCACCCTACCCAAACCACTCTCCTCTTGTGTGTCCTGCTAAAGCCTGGGATGGTCATGGCGTGAGGGTGACAATTTAGCTTACAACGACTCATTTCTTCCAGCCAGATTACTTCAATATAAGGAGGGTCTTCATCCCAGTTGCTGCAAATGGGGCAGGACCACAAGGATGTAGGTGCAGGGAGCTGAGGAGGGGGAGCTGGTGGCATCCCAGGACCAAGCAGTGCAGTGGGAATGGGTGGCTTTGGCAGAAAGGAGCAAAGGGGGCTCAGGGTTGGTGGGAGAGATGTAGGGGGTGGTGGAGAAACTGGAGGGAACAGGACTGGGCTCTCAAAGCTGGACATGAGGAGCAGAGGGACAAGGACAAGCGCCAGGAAGGAAGAAGGGGCTGGTGGGGATGGGGACTTGCTCGGTCCTGCAGCCCTGTGCCTGTGCACCTCGCATGGTGTTGGCAGTGGCAAAGACTGCTCCACTGAAGGTGGAGCCATTGAGAGGGACAAGGACAAGCGCCAGGAAGGAAGATGGGGCTGGTGGGGATGGGGACTTGCTCAGTCCTGCAGCCCTGTGCCTGTTCACCTCGCATGGTGTTTGCAGTGGCAAAGACTGCTCCACTGAAGGTGGAGCCATTGAACCCCCATGGACAGTAGCTCAGGGCACGAGGGTTTGGTCCCCAACACTCCCTGGTGGCCGTGAAGTCCCCATGCCTTCAGCTGGGCAGGGCTGTGTCCCTGCGGCGTTGTTGGGGTGTGACCTCCACAGACAAAAGCTCCCGCTTGCTAAACAGAGGCGAAAGAGCTGCTGCTATTAATTATTAATGAAATCTCACACACAGCATTAAAGACACGGGCAATTCTTTTTGGCAAGTGTAATGAAAAAATTAATTGAATAATCATTCCGTGTAAATAGATTTAGATAAGCTTCTCTTTTTTTTTCTCTTTTTTTTTTTTTCTTTCCCTCCTTCTCTCCCCCTCCCCACACCTTCCACTTTGCAGTAGAGAAAACACTGTGATTTATTGCCTGGAATATTGTTATAATTCAGAGCATCCCGTGGTGAGCGCTGCCTGTACTGGCTGCGGCTGCTGGGTCCTTTGGTTTCAGACAGTCTTATTTAGGGGATGCATAGTGGCAGGAGGAAAAAAAGTAAAAAAAAGGCTGTTAAAATTTACCGCTATTAGGAACACTTTAAAAGAAATCTCAGTGCTTGATTTACAGGGTGTTGGTTTGTTAATGGCTCAGAGGACCTGATCCTGTTAAAGTCCGTGAGTGCTTCCAGTCTGTAAGAGAGGTGTTTCCTGGTGGGTGTCCCCAGCAGCGTGGGAGCCCACAGGACACCCTGGCCAGGCCCTGGCTGTGTTGGGGACCATGTGGCTGCAGAACAAACCCCTGCCTGGTTGCACCAATATGGCTCTTTTTAGATACAATTTGTGCAGTTGCTGTTGAATGATGTTGCTCAAGGTGCCTGTCAACTTCATGCCTCAAATGCTGATGTTGGAGTTGAGGGGAAGCATGACAAGCCTTCCAAATTCTCTTTTCCCCCTTTCTGCTAGGGAGTTTTTAATTCTCACCCAAGTAATGGGTCTGTATGTGACCCTCCGGCAGGGCTGGACACCTCTTTAAGTTCCTTGGGGTCTGCGCTGCCAAGAGCCATGGGGAGGGATGCGGTGCTGAGCCTGGCAACGTGCTGGGCTGCCCAGACCCTCCCAGTGAGGATCCAGACCCCAAACAGAGAGGGCAGAACCCAAACACCAAGTTCCTCTCTGAGTGGAGGAACCTGAGGCCATGCTGTCTCCTGTGAAACCAGTGGAGAAACTCCCTTTTTGTGCCGTGTTCTGGTTCCCACCTCCTGTCCCTGCAAGGATGGGTGCTACAGAAGGCAGTCAGGCTTTTTTCTCTGCGATTCAGTGAAAAAATTTCTTCCATTAAATTTAATTTTGGAGTATCCCTTTTGGGGTCTCCAGCACTGTGCTCAGCTCTCCCTCCCTAATGTGGAGTATTTATAAAGGTAGAAACTGTTCAATTCTCATTACTCTGTACAATGCTGTAACTTTTAGAAAGAACCAGAAGACAACATCTTTTCCTAGGAGTTTCTTTTGGCTCTAAAAATTAAAATCCCATTATTTCAAAATCTTTTCCTAGGAGTTTCTTTTGACTCTAAAAATTAAAATCCCATTATTTCAAAAACACACCTACAAAAAAGCCCTCCAGCCACCGTTTCTTCCCTCCTCTGTAGGGTCCGGAGTGCTCACAAACACCCAGGAACTGTGAGGAAGGGGAAGGATTCAGGACCAGCCTGTGCTGAGCCTGTTTGGCACCATCAGGAGCTCAGCAGGACACATCCACTTTCTGTATTTGGAGGTTTCAAATGGCCCAATTCCTCCAGCTGTGCTGTGCTCTGTATTTAAAAGGACGTAGACTAATTTTGACTGTAACTCGGCAGACTTTCCAGGAGCTGTATCACGATATATATTCCCTAGAGTCGTATCACAGTTTGACCCTGTGTCTTTTTCGGCTCCTTGCCTCGCCTGACCATGAGTTTCCAGCTTTCTTTTTGTTCCCTGCAGTTACAATTAACTTCAAACAGTGTCTTATCATTAAATCAACCTACATTGAACCAGGCAGTTGCCTTAAAGAGAGACTGCTCTTACTCTTTTTCTGCATTTACTCGGCTGCTGCATCGCTCCTTCTGGAAAAAATAAAAATAAAAAAAAAAAAAAGGAAAAGAAAAAGTTAAAGAAAGAGAAATAAAAATTATCTGTTGAAGTGAAGCAAGTGCCTTGTTGCTGCTTGCCATGGCTGGTTTTTCTTTGGCTTTAAATGACACCTAAGTGTGTAACTGTCCCCTGAAATGACAGAAGAGCTCGGCTTATCACTACCTTGGGATCTAGCTGAGCTAAATTTTGTAGACCATGGACCCAAGGCAGCTCTGTCGGGTGTCTGAAATGAGAAATGGGAGCTGCTTCTTTCTCGGGCTTGGTTTACAGGTCTGGCAAAATACCTGTAACTCTTCTCTGGGGTATTTATTTCAATTGCCAGATACGCGTACAATTGTAACATTCATAACATGAGTCAAACCAAAATAATTAAGATTGCATCTCGTTTGTGCTAAAACACACCCCCCTGCCCACCCCTAAAGCGATCTGCTGAGTTGTAAAGAAGTTGCTCTGAGAGTCAGAGCAGCCCCGTGGCTCAGTTGCAGTTAATGAGCAGTTGCCATTTCCCTCATAAACTCCATTTTTCAGAGGTTTATAACCTGGGTCTTTTAATTTGCAGTGGGCTGAAGCTCAACGTGTCATTCTCCAGTCTTGCGTGATCCAGTCTAAAATCAGCAAAACTTTTCTGCTGGAGGGTGTTTTTCCCCTCCCTTTTCAATATCCCTGCTGTTCAGTCCTCACCTGGGCCATCTCAGGCTCGTTGCCTGCTGCAATTTGGCTCAAGTGCCGGTGGAAGGGGGTGAAAAGTCCTTGGCCCACAACAAAACCACTTTGTCTGCTGGGGTTGGTGCTCAGCAGGGTCCAAGCACGATTCCCTTCCCGCAAGCAAAGTCCTGGGGTTTTGTTCCAATTATACCAGTAGCTCCAGATGAAAACCCACAGAAATGCAGGAGTATAAAATAGGGTCAAAGGCAAGATGACAGTCTATTCCTAACAGACACTGCTGGGTTTTTTCCACTGATGTTTTATTGCCCTCTTATAAATCAGGCCTTTCATGGTTTTTAAGGTTTGGTTCCATGTGGCTACCCTCTGCTAAAGTGTCCATTATCAAGTTTCAGGGCTCTATTTAAACTTTTAATTGAAAAAAAAAAATAATAAAAGAGTAAGTTAACAGTAAACAATGTGACATTGTTCTTTTTTTTCTTTCTTTCTCTTTTTTTTTTTTTCCTTCCTCTCCTCCCTGCAAAAGAGCCAGCTGAGCCTAACACCTGGCAGCAGTTCAGGACCGCTCTTATTTGGTTTATATGGAGTTTGGCCATCTCCAGGTTTTTGTATTGGCCACCTCCAAGTTGAGTTGACCCAAAGCTCCCTGGATGTGCAGCGTGGGCTGGCTGAGCTGGACGTAGGTGCATCCCGAGAGCAGGAGATTCTTGTGTTTCCCCATGAAAGGGTCATAGGAAAAGAGTGTTATGTGGGGAAAGGGAAAGTTTGTCTGTTGGGCAAAGGCTTTTTCTCGTGGCAGGAACAACCCTCTCCATGCTGACGTGGTTCCTGCCTACCACTTCTTGCTGAATGGTCCTTACAGACAATACCCCACATTTAGGCAGTCTTTTCGAAAGCACTCAGTTCCCACCTGTGCTGCTGAAAAGAGCTTTTTTATTTGGAAAGAGGCTATCGCTGCCGTCATTGCCTGGACATCACCAAGGCTTAGGGCTTGTTCTAACTGCCAGGTTTCAGGCGCCTGTGAAATGAGCTCATGGTCTGCTTAAAAAATGCCAGAGGGGGATTATATCAACTTCTTTTTATGAATCTCGGCCAGTTCAATTTTGCTTTCTCCCAGTATTGCCAGTCCTCAGGCTCTGGGTAAGTAGCACACATCATGTCTCCAAATGCAAGTTGTTAAACAGTTTACTTGAGATTCTCTGTTTCTAGTTTGCTCTGTCATAAGAGAAATGTATTAGCCCATCCTGCAGGATTGTGCTGTGCGTGATTGATCAAAATCTTCACATAGAAAGTGAAAAAACTTGCCCAGTGTTTTTGCAAAGGCAGTAAGAACCAGATCCTTACTTGGCCAAGGGCTCTTTTTGCTTTCTTGGAGTTGGTGGATTTCTCAATTGGTTCAAGAAAAAAAAAAAAAAAAAAAAAAAAAAAAAAAAGAAAAAGCAACCAAAAAAAGCTGAGCCTGAGGTGAGCAGGAGAAACTACTCAGCATGAAGAGGGGGAAGCACGGCAGCAGGCGATGGGCCCTTCCTCAGTCCTTCCCAAGGCACCGAAGCCCCGTGCCGTGAGCCACGCGCTTCCCCAGGAGCCTGCAAGGTGACGCAAAGGACACCGCATTTGAAATGCCACATCGTTTTTCCAAGGTTGTTTATTTATCAGACATCTGCCTCTGATATAATTAATGTCACCCTCTGCCAGCGCTTCTGCAGAGGCAGGGGCCCGGTGGCGTGCTGGGGAAGCAGTCACTCAGAAGTCTCCACGCACAGGAGTGAATAACAAAACAAGTGGGTCGTTCTTCACCTCCATGGTGGGAGATGCTGAGCTCCACAGGTGGCATTGTCCCCCACACGTGTTGCTGTCATTGTCTTCTTATGGGAGTCTCCCAAGGAGAAATGGCAGGTCAGGATGGGAGATAAAGTGCACACTCCACTCAAGGGAAAAGCTGAAAAAGTCTATCTCAAAATAGGACAAGGAGGACCTTGGATCATCTTGCATTGACTCTGCTGTAGCTCCAGTCATCTCCAGAGTCCCTCTGGCACTGCAGCCCTCTGTAGCTTCAACTAGAAGAAACCAGAATGAGCTTGAGTATACAGACATGAAACGTTGGCACTGGAGACACGGGAAACTCGAGCCACTGTGTCTGTTGACCTTGGCCAAATAACTGTTGTGTCATGGTGACCTGGCAGGAGGTGCCACAGGGCTCATGACCCTGCAGCCTGCTCCCTAGGAGCCTCATGAGGTCTGGGGGAAACTTTGGTGTGTTTTGTGCCATGGAATTGCAACTCAAGAGCCAAAAGTGGCTGTGGGGGTTCTGACAGCGGGCAAAGTTCAGATCACCTTTATGGACTTAGACAGATGAAAAAGTGAAAACGTCAAAGCTCTGATTGCGTGATGCATCCCTGTCTCCAATCTGTGGTTTGTTTTTTGTTTGTTTGTACTTTTTAGCAGCTTTAAACTGAATTTGGCAGAACTTTCCTCATCCATCTCTGCAGGGTCAGTCACGCAGTTTGGTAAGTTATTATCTGTTTTCCTTTGGGGTTTTCCATTTTATCTGGAGGCTTCCCCAGGTCTATAACCCCTTGCAGAAAAGTAGGATGGTTGGTATCTTCTCTGCCAACACAGCATGCAGGGTTCTTGCAGGTGTCCCTGTGTGGAGCTGCCGGGCACAGACGTGTGGCTCAGAGGTGTCTGCTCGCAGGAGGGACACAATATTTCATCTCCATCGATTCCTGGAGGACCATCTCCCTGACATTGATGGGAGAGGTTTAGCTTCAAATTAATCCAAACTTCAGATCAATGGGGTAAGATCAATGAGTTCAGGATAAACCGTCCTGAAACTACTAGCTGGTTCACCGTACAACAAGATGAGCTTGTTTCAGCTGCTGGAGGTGTGAGAGTTTGGGAAGTGCTGTGGGTTTAGGTATGGACTTGGTGGGATCCACCTGGATCTGGCCAGGCAGTCGGACCACAGAGCTGTCATGGATGGAGCAGGTCATTTTGCACAGGGCTCATGCTGAGGCTCTGAGCTTGGCATCGGGTGCCCAAGAGAACGTCTACAGCACGAATGTCCTTCCTGGAGGTATTTTTGTGGATGTGGGAGAAGGACCGATCCAGCTTATTATGGGGGATTATAGCTATTAATGTAGGTTGCCATGGTGAGTAATTAAAATCTTCCCACACGTCCCGTTCCTGCACCGCAGCAGGTGCCCTGTACAGCAGATGTTTTGCACACCACATGCACAGGAGCAGCTTTTGTGCGCAGGAGAAACCCACGACGTGGTTTCACCTCTAGCTGTCTTGGTCAATGAAAACAGTCCCAGGCTTGAGCTTAAATAATGCTTTTAATGCCATTTTGCAAAACATGGAGGAGCTGCAGGGTACAGCTTGTAGCCTGTGGACTCTTGCTCTCTTTGAGAATGCCATGTATTGTTCCTAACTGTTGTAAAATGCATCAGATAATTGAATTAAAGAAAAAAAAAAACCTCTGTGGAAGGCCAAGTGCCTTGTCTGGTACCAAGCAGAGGTCAGGCAGCTGCTGGTCCTGCAGGTGCAGCCTCTGTTACCTGCGGGAGGTGTTTAACAGATGACAGCCCCCAGGTCCCAGAGCCTTTTGGTCTCAGCACCAAAGCTGGGTCTCTCCTGTAACGCTGGAGCATAAATTACATTAAGATTTCCTTCCTCTGCTTCACATTAAGATTTCCTTCCTCTGCTTCAAGATGTCTGTGGGAAGCCCTATGATCTGGGGCATCGAGGTCAGAGCTCTGTGTGCTGGAGCCTTGGGTCTATCACCTGAGAGGGTCCACCAGGCACTGTTTGTAACCAGTACAGGGTATCCTGGCCAACCAGGGTCTGACCAGTTCATTCCCAGACAGAAAATACAAGATCTGTCACGTCCCAGTTCTGGCTTTACTGTGACTCACCAGACTGCTTCTTGCTGGACTTCTCCATCTCAACCCTGGGGGAAAAAAAAGATGTCTGACTGCTTTTTTTCTCCGTGGATTTCCCTTCCAGTGTCTCTATTTTGACTGTCTACAGTGGATAGGAGGAAAGATGGGCAGTGGCTCCTGCATTTCTCAAGGGAAATCTTTGACCTCAAGTTCATGCAGCCTCTCCTGCTTCCCCGAGCCTCTCTGAAGAGCAAGGTTGTGAGCCCAGATTTGGTCAGAAAGCTGGAGATCCAGCGGTTGAGGCCTACACCTCTGATGGGCCAGTGAATCAAAGAGCAGCCAGGTTTCTGGGATTTTAGAGAGGAGGGATCTGGTGGGACCGACGGGAGCAAACCCACCGTCCCGGTCCCCCTCGCGCTGGGCTGTGGCTCAGGCAAGTCGTTGCAAGGTATCGATTGTCAAAGGAACAAAAGCAAAGCACGAATAAAGTGCAATAATCATGTGAGAGGAGAGAAACTAGAGAAGTACACCACAGGTTCACTTAACTCCTGTTTGGTCGATAAGCTGCTTATTGAAACGCATTATTCTTCTGTTCCTGATTCCCAGAAGTGTCTGAGCTGCCTGGAAGACCATAACAAAACAGGCTGCCTCCTATGTCTGCCATTGATTTTAATGGAGAAAGACAGAGCGCTGTGTAATAAACTGTAAAAGGATGACTCCCCCAAAATGAATAGCGCGATGGTATAACAAAGGTGGTGATTATCACAGAGTTGGTTCATATTCTTGTCTTTGCAGGACGAGTGTCTGGCTGGCTTCTTGACATCACCGCCCTTTTTCACAGCTGCAATGCTAATTTAGGGTTATACCCAAAGCAACTGCAGTGAAAGGTGGGCCCTTACAGTGTAGTGGGCCCACACGAGAGAAAAATCAGATAATTTAATTTTCATTTCATTACTCTGATACTCTACTACTTAGAGTGTTCACCATTTAAAAGCAAGTATTTCCCTTTTCGCTCTGTCATTTAAAGTAATAGCACCTGTTAAAACTGTGTGAAATACAGATTTATTTTGGATTTACTGGCTAAACAAAACCTAATGGTTTGGATAAACCTTCTTTTTTTTTCTCCTCTGGATAAATGAAAAAAAGTAGTTGTTATAGAGTTACCAAAAATGTCTGATTCAATGACAAATGAAGTGTTTTGGGGAATGTAAGGGAACAGCAGCGAGAACAGCTACTCTTTTATGTTAAATTTAGGTAAATGTAAAAGAACAACTGAAAACATTTTGCCTAGAAAATATTTGAACTGAACAATGGGTTTTTAAGAGTAATGCTCATGTTGATGTTGGAACAAATTTTTAGATTTCAGCGTTACCCAACCTGGATTTTTTTTTTTTTTTTGGACAAATAGGTATTTTACCCAAGAGAATTTGCATGGCTTTAGCCATATAACAAGTATTAAAAACTGATTTTTATAAGGAAAGGGTCAGTTTTTAACAGTAAGGGTTCAAATATATATGTGGACCAGATGGATTCTCTTTTCAATGATAGCTGGAGGGGGTGTGTGTGTCTCTCTTTTTTTTTTGACACATTATTTCAAAATGAACTTGAATAGAAAGAAAAATGCGTAATTCAGCCTAGCAGAATGCAGCAACAGAAGAAAAATGCTTATTGTTTTAACTCGGCGGTTCCCCTGGCCCAGGCACAGTTGCTGTTATTTGCCATAGGGCTGAGATTGGCTGTAAAAGGAGGAAAAACGTGATCGGGGGGGGCTCTAATGTGCCTGAGCCCTGTGTCGTGTGGGACAGGAGGTGGCCCTGAGCACCGTGGAGCTGGGGAAGGTGCCCCATCCTCCAGCACACGAAGGTGATGCTGGGTTGGGTGTTGTGCCCGCGCTGGCCCCACGGTGTTTCCCATGCTGGGGGAGGCACAGCAGCTCCCCTTGGTGATAGGGTGATAGCCACCACCATCAATCTGTCCAGGCTTAGTCCAGAGGGCACGTCCTCCTGCCAAAAGTCAGCCCTGAGACCCTCATGACAGTCCCTTTCTTTTTTTTACTTTTTCTCCATTACTGTATTTACCCAGAAGTTGATGCCAGTAACCCCATGGTGAAAACCTTCCTGGATGTTTGTTCGGTTCCTCACTCTCCCAGCCATTTAAAATCAGGGATGCCCTGTCCATGCAGGCCAGGACAGCTGTTACATGAAGGATGCTTCTTTAAACCCCCATTTCACCGGGCTGGCCCTTTGCCAGCGTTGATGGATGCAACGTCCCATCTTACTGGAAACTCAGCGAGCCAAAGCACGGTGACCGAGCAGCCAAAGGCAGAGCAGTCGGCTGGAAGTGCCTGTCACTGCCTGCAGCACAGCTGAGAGCACCTCAAACCCTCATCATCCACACCAGCCCTCCCAGACGTCTAGGTTGGCTTAAGTCAGAAGACCTGATGGGGTCCAAGGGTGGGGTTGTGTCTCAGCTTCTGCTGTCACGCTGTTTGGATAACTGCCTGAGGAGTGAGGGCTGGGGTCACACTCTTGTCCCCTTCCTGTGTCCACAAATGTTTCCAAAAGCAGTTGTATGCCCTTAAATCTCGATGGTGTTGGGAGCATCTAATGTGCTTTGATCTCTGGCACTCAGGGCTGAGCCCTGAAGTCTCTGGAGAGCTTTGGACAGTCCATCCCATGTTTATAAACCATTCTGGAGAATTTAAAGCTGTGTGGAGGTATGAGACTAACCTGAAGTCCAGGTAAAGCTGGCAAGCACCGTGCACTGCTTTAGGGCCATGGTCCTCACCCATCTTGGCCGTCTGCATCTCAGAGAGGGTCAGGGTGCATTCTCAGAGCTGCAGCAAGGTCTTTCATTCTGAGGATCCCCAAGGCAGCAGGGCATGCACACACCTTATTTTTAGCAATAGCTGGACACAGAGCCATAGAATGATTAGAGTTGGAAGGGACCTTAGCACTCATCTAGTTCCACCTCACCTCCCACCAGACCAGGTTGCTCCAAGCCCCCTCCAACCTGACCTTGAACCCCTCCAGGGATGGGGCAGCCACAGCTTCTCTGGGCAACCTGGGCCAGGCTCTCACCACCCTCACACCAAAGAAGTTTTTCCTGACATCTCATCTCAATCTCCCCTCTTTCAGTTGAAAACCCTTCCCCCTCATCCTATGGCTCCCCTCCCTGATCATGAGTCCCTCCCCAGCTTTCCTGGAGCCCCTTTAGGGACTGGAAGGGGCTCTAAAGTGTCCCCAGAGCCTTCTTTTCTCTGGGCTGAACCCCCCCAACTCTCTCAGCCTGTCTTCCCAGCAGAGGGGCTTCAGCCCTCAGAATATCTCTGCCCCCCGCTCTGGACTCACTCCAACAGGTCCATGTCCTTCTTATGTCAGGGCTTCAGAGCTGGATGCAGACCTCCAAGAGGTCCCTCCTCTTCCTCCTCCCAGCCAGGACTCTGGAGCTAATGATCACACACCAGTGCAATGTCTTAGTTCACCTGGGTTTCTAATTTCCTGGAAATCCTTCGGGCTTTCTTTTCTAGTGGCTTACCATCAGTGCCACTAGTCAGATGATACTTTTTCATCCTAAAACCTCAGCAGATCACAGACGGAGCTGCCCTGCCCATGGCCAAGCACAAGGTGTCAGCTAAAAAAAGGCCCGTGGGAGCGTGAGCAGGCAGAGACACCGAGGCAAAATCATAGTGAATTGAACTTTTTTTTCTCCTCTCTGTCGCTCTCCAGGCTTGTGTCCCACCACCCCCACCTCCCCGGAGGCTAGTGTCACCCACAATAGCTTAGTTTTGAAAAGAAGGTGGATAGGTAAAGGAGAGAAGGTATAATTATGGGTGGAATCTGGGATTTTTTTTTTTATCAGATTGTGACACTGTCGAACGCTTTCTGCGCAAAGTATACTGTTGAAAAGGCAGCGATTGTGCCTTTCCCACCACCATTATCAAAGCTCCAGTCAGTCAAATCCTCCCTGTTATTAAATGCTGCTCTGCAAGTCTGCATTGTGAAGCTGAAGGATATAATCACAGGTGCCAGACATGGGGAGAGAGCTGATCCAAAGGTGTGAAAAAAAGAAAACACAAAGATGAGCTGAATAAAAACACATAAATGAGGTGTAAAAAATCAGATTACAGGGGGCAGAGAAGGTGGGAGTAAAATGAAGCAGAAAAAAAATCCATTACTTAAGCTTCTTCCCCCCCCCTTTTGTTAATATAGAAGAAACAGGAAAAAAATACAAGCCAGCGTGCCGGCTTATGTGTCAGCCGTGCTCGAGATGTGCGGTACTCGAGGTGATTCAGGCACTTCTTGGCTGCAGCTGTCGGTGTCACGGGGCCATCGGCATCAGCCGGGGGAACCTGTGGGGTGCAGAGCCCCCGCCAGCACACACCGGTGTCCCACAAGTGGCCAGATCTGTGGTGGCTTCAGCAAAGTTGGGCGCCAGTAGCATCCCTCTGGATGGTCGATGCAGGGCTCAGGGCATTGGGTTGTCCAGGCAGTGCCGGAATTAGAAGTTGCATCCAGACGTTTGAAATTAAAAATATTAACACAGACGTGGGCTCTAGGTAGAGTATTTCCAAGTTTTTCTGGCAGAATGAAGTAGAAAGGGGATTAGGTCCATCAGAGCTGCTCTTTCAAGGGGACCGAATGGCTGCACGTTGCCTTCCACGATAAAGAAGCGTGCTCTGCTTGTAAAGCCAAAAAATAATTTGGACACTAACTCTGACTGCTCTGGTCCAGTGATGTCAAGCTGGAAGGGTTTGCTGCTGCTGAGCTTTTCTTTTCAGCATATTTTCAGCCTCAAGCCTTGTTGAAGTGGCTACATTCCTGCCGAACATTTCCATTTTGATGAACTTGCATTTTTAGAAAACTTTCAAGCAGCATTAGCTTTGTCTTTTGAAGATGGCTAACACACCAAGAAACCCAATCACCCTAATTTCCTTTAAACGTGGACATCTCCAGCCGTTTACTCGCAGTCCCTCCGTGCTGCCTTTGTGCATTTTACAAAAACTTCTGTATTTTAACCAGGAACACAGCAAAACTGGAACTGGTTTCACTGCACACAGCCAGCCTTGCACATAGCCTCCCCCGGCAGAAGAACACTTGTTTTGGCTTAGGCTAAGCCTGCTTGTAGTCGATGTCAATTAGGACAAAACTGATAGAAGTTTTGCAAAATAGATAGGTTTGCAAAATCCTTTGAAAAATAACACTCCCGGGTCAACTGATGCAACTCGGAACAGAGAAAGCTGGCTAACTTTTTATCTGGTTTATAGAAATATTCCCGGCTAGAAGATCTATTAACAGACAAAGCCATAGGTCACCTTTTTTGTGCGTAAAATGCCGATAGCATATTAATGGAGCTCACGCAACCAATCAGCCCTGCTGGCTGGGCAGGGGGCAGGGATGCAGTCACTGTTATAACAGAGATAAACATAGATGTTTTTTGTTTGTTTTGCCTCAAGGCGCCTTGGAAATTTGGCCCTATTGAGGTCAATAAGGATTTTTTTTTTTTTTTCGGGATTTTGTCCTGATTCTTCTCGAGGTAAACTGAGCTCAGAGAAGTATGTGTGATCTCACCAGAGGAATTTTGGAGTGGTGTTTCCTGGCCTGTTTTAAGCATGAGCATGGGTGAAATGATCGTATGGCTTCCTTCTGCCCTTCATATCCACCAGTCAGCCCTTTCTTGCAAACATTTTTCTTTTTGTTACTCTGAATCTCAGTGGTTCAGAGCATCACTTGTAAACCGTGCAGCATTGGCTGAGGTTAATTTTGAACACGGCAGGTCATCTCTCAAGCTTGCATGACCTTGGCTTGAATTCTACTATATTTCAATTGTTATGGATTTTCAGTGCCTCTTTTCTGAATGGAAACCTCTGAAATGAAATAACATGAGGTGCTATAGATCTGTTTGCTGGCAAGGTTATCACAAAGGCAGGCGGGACAGTTTGCCTCGGAGAAGATGCGCTATAAAGCCTCCAAGGTCTTCCCATAAAGTCTGTGAAATACTACCACCATAGACATGCGTCATTGGTGTTTAGGGTCAAGTTTTCAACCCGACCCTCCGACCAGCTGAAATATGCAGCTTTATTATGGCGTGATCGCTCTATCGTTCAGGCGAGCGATGCATGAGAGCCCGAGCAGCCCATGCGCAGTGAATGGCCGTGCAGGGAGAAGATGCTCTGCCCGAGACAGCTTTCAAGGACACGCTAAACACTTGCTTGTCCACGTACAATTCACCCCTGATCTTCTGCTCTCAGCTGTGGAGAGGCAGCTACGGACTCAACGTGGGAGAGGGCAGAGGTGTTCTGGTCCAGAAACCAGGTGCCACCCTGGGGAGAGGTGGGTGGCAAAGGAGATGGCAGAGAGCAGCTTGTGTTTTTGGCAGCACTGGAAATCCCTGACCCACTATGGCAAAGAGCAGAGAGCCTGCAATCATGGAAAGCCCGAGTCACAAAAAAATAATATTCACAGCGAGGCTGGGTTTGTGTTTTTCAAGTGCCGAATGGGATTATATCCAAGTCCACAATGGAACGACATAAACCATACGCTCACCACTGACAGAGCAAAATGATTGATTTTTTTTTGTCCAGTTCCAAAATATGTTGCTTTTGGGGCATTTTCTTGATGTTATTTGCAGATTCAGCAGGTTGGCTGATGAGGTGAAAAGAATTGTCCAGCTAGTGCTTGCTTGGCAAGGTTTACCTGACCTTTGGGGAGATACAGCCAGAGGAATCAACAGCATTGACGTTTGTTGGTGGACGTCTACAGCCACGTAGTTGAACTACATGGCACAGGTCTTGGCATAACCAGAGAGAAAAATACAATAGAGTTTTTGTTTCAGATGCAGACTTGTGCTATTTAAAACTGAAATCTTATTCTGCTGTTTAAAACGGAAATCTTATTTAGCCACAAGCAATAGAGAGTCCAATTCAAATCTTGAAGTCTGGTGGAGATCAGTAATACTCATGCAAGGAACTTTTATCCCAGGGTATTTGTGCTCCTATAAAGAAGACAGAAGTAGCGGAGATTTACACATTTCCTCTTAGGTGTTTACAGCTACAGATTTCAATGAGAAAGCTCTTCACGGGCTTTAAAAAGAACAATGAAATTGTGTAGTGAAGGGCTGATTGCCGCTCCGTGGGGAACTCCTGCACACATTATAGACTATCTGCCTCACACGGTAATGACAGACAAGTAGATGACCTTTCTATGCTAATGATTTGCCTCCTCGATGAATTCATCCTATGTGATACAGGCAACTTGTCTTTACTCAGTGATGGATCATGTCATGGGATCCCAGAGCTTTCGCGTGTTAGTTAATGTTCTGTCAACACAAGCCCCTGAGAGATCGTCCCAGATGTCCTGGATGACAATTAAGCTCTCTTGAATCAAAGAGATGGTGCCTCGCGAATCTCCAGGAGCTGACGCACTTCCTGAAACACAACTGGCCACATCCCAGCAGAAATCTCTCCTACATCTGCCAGCTTACCTGCTGCTCCGAGCGTGGAGCTCGAGTGCAATAGCAGAGTTAAAAATCTACAGTAAAATGAACTGGAAAATATTGATCCAATTTAAAGCAGCATTACAAATGCCCAAATCATTGCATCCTAGCATTAACTAATTTTTAAATATCTAATGGTTTTATCTGCTCTGCTGCACTTCATAATGACAAGCAAATGTGTTAGTGCACGCAGTTACTCCACCGCAGACATTTTGCTACCGCACACCAGCTTCAGACCCGATATCTGCCCTGTCTCACGCATCACAGCTCTGCAATTAAGCATGATCTAAGAGACAGCGGGAGCAGGGTCTGTGGGTTGATTCCCCCAGGATTTGGGTGCCCAGCTTTGTGCCTTCCCTACCCAAGGGCTGGTCTCACGGCTGCTCTGCGTGGGGGCAGCACCGCTCGCCTCCCTGGAGGGAAGCTGATTTAAAGCAAGTTGAACCTCAGCCCAGATATTACAGATTACGCTCATGTTTACATATTAGTTGAAGATGGAAATCAGAATGAGGGCAGTAAAAGACGTGATAAGAAATGTTTGATGTAGAAAGCCTTTCAACCTGGCACGTAACTCCTTTGCAAATGCTGCGGAGAACCCCCGTGTTTAAGAAGCCACAGGGGAGGCTCCACCGGCACCGTATTCACGGCAGAAGCTGGTGTCACCACCTTACCACCTCTCTCCTGACCTGTGGGACTTTTAATACAACCTCAGAACTGCGAACTAAAACAACAGGCACATTGCTGCATTTGAAATGAAGACAGTCCTGCAAACCGTTTTCTCTCAGCCCAGTTCTGCACTTTTTTATATATTGTTTTTTTTTTTCCTAGAGGGCTGATTTGCTTTGGTAGCTGCTAAGCGCCACCTTGACTTGGTGACCACGTTTCAGTTTCCCATAGCAAGAACCTGTAAACCTCATGGGATTGCTAACGAAGGGCTGTAGACACCAGAGGGGACAGATCATTTATCAACATGCAGCATCAGACCACATCATGAATTCCTAAAGAATCAGGGGTACTCCAGCAGTAAAAAGCCTTAATTTGTTGGTCATCCACTAGCCCTTCTTACCGGTCCTTGCAGTAGTTTTCGGGTTTTGACCTTGTGGAAAATGAAAACTGATTCTTACATCATGTCCCACACATGGAAGAGCATTAATGGTCTTGGGCTGAGTTGGCTGATGTGCTGCCTTAGAGGGTCGAGGGATCTTCCTCTCATGGCTCCTTTATGCTCCTCAACCCATTTCTGTAGACAAGTGGCTGTTCTCAGGCTGGTCTTGAGCCTTATAATCGCAAGGGATCTTACTCTCATAGCCTACCTTTATGCTCCTCAACCCATTTCTGTAGACAAGTGGCTGTTCTCAGGCTGGTCTTGAGCCTTATAATCGCATCCATCCTTTTTCTCGAGGGATCTTCCTCTCATGGCTCCTTTATGCTCCTCAACCCATTTCTGTAGACAAGTGGCTGTTCTCAGGCTGGTCTTGAGCCTTATAATCGCATCCATCCTTTTTCTATGGAGTCCAGGAATCTCCCAGTTTTCCATGATTCCAGTGTCTCTAAATCAGCCTCTCAACAACCCATCCCCACCTCCTTTGGTGGCTTCTGTAACCTTGACCTCCCACATTGAAGCCAGCCATCTTGCCCTGTGTTATGGTTTAACACCAGCTGGCAACTGAGCACCACAGTCACTCACCTCCAGTCATCTTTGAAGCCACCCACATTGAAGCCAGCCGTCTTGCCCTGTGTTATGGTTTAACCCCAGCTGGCAACTAAGCACCACAGTCACTCACCTCCAGTCATCTTCCACTTCCTCCTTCTTCCTCCAGCTTTATATACTGACCATGACACCACATGGTATAGATTACCAGTTGGGGTCAGCTGTCCTGGCTGCGTCCCCCTCCCAACTCCATGTACATCCCCAGCCCCTCGCTGGTGGGGCAGTGTGAGGTGCAGAAACGACCTTGATTGCTTAACAACAACCAAACCCATCGGTGTGCTATCAACACCATCCTTATCCCAAACCCAAAACACAGCACTACACCAGCTGCCAGCAAGAAAGTCATCTCCATCCCAGCTGAAACCATGACACCCTGTTTCTGGCTCTCCAGGGCCCATTCTGTCTTGCCAAATCTCTTCACCTTCCTGCCCCATGACAAATCCCGTGGTGTCCTCCTCTGGGGTCAGCATCAAGGAGGGTGGTGGGGAAAATGGGCTCACAGTGTGGACCCCAGCAGGGAGGATTTGAGTGTTGCTCGGCTGATGTCCTGCCTGTGATGCACTCCTCTGATAGTGCCCTTTCACCACATGGAAATCTGCAACCACAGAATTATTGTCTCTTTTATTTATCGCTCTCACACTGCATTTTGAAGAGGTTGTAATGAGATTAGCCC
>NW_015090977.1:7419294-7523207 GCF_001431845.1 Calidris pugnax
TTGCTTTACAATACACATTTTTATCTGGGTGTATATATAGAACAGGCTTTTTAACTGCATAAAGGTGTCACAGGGAGGTTCAGGCCCTAATGTATGGCATTATCTCCTCTGATGATTGCAGTCAGTCCCAGGCTGTGCTTAGAGGAGGTTGTTAGCTGCCGTGCAGTGCTTGCCTGCCAGAATGAGATGCACTCACCTGGTAAATGCAGGCAGCAGCCCGCTCCCTGAGGTCAGACCCCGGGGTGATGCAAACCAGTGTAGTTCTGCTAAAACCAGAGGATTAGTGCCAACGCACACCAGCTGGAAACCCAGCCCAGGCACGGGGTAGAACCTTGCTGGACGGATGGGACTCCTCCTGCAGCCAAGGCTGTGAAAGATGATGGCTCTTTCTTACATCCACTCGGCAGATTTAAATGAGGCAGCAGTGAAAATCGTGGAAGCAGCTGGAGTTTGCGCTGGATGACTTGAGAGTTTCTGAAACTCTGATTTCAACATAGTTGTTCATAATATGGCTGCAAATGGTTTCCTTTGATCACAGAATCACAGAATCACAGAATCTTCTAGGTTGGAAGGGACCTTAAAGATCATCTTGTCCAACCGTCAACCTAACTGACAAAAATAGACCCCCACACAACAAACAAGGAGCATCATCACTAAACCATACCTCCCAGCACTACATCAACCCGTCTTTTGAACACCTCCAGGGATGGGGCCTCAACCACCTCCCTGGGCAGCCCATTCCAATGGCTGATAACCCTTTCAGTGAAAAATTTTTTCCTAATATCCAGCCTGAACCTACCCTGGCACAACTTGAGGCCATTTCCTCTCGTCCTGTCACCTGTGACTTGGGAGAAGAGACTGACCCCCACCTCTCTACACCCTCCTTTCAGGGAGTTGGAGAGAGCAATAAGGTCTCCCCTCAGCCTCCTCTTCTCCAGGCTGAATAACCCCAGTTCCCTCAGCCTCTCCTCACAAGACTTATTCTCCAGACCCCTCACCATCTTTGTTGCCCTTCTCTGGACCCGCTCCAGCACCTCAATGTCTTTTTTATGGTAGGGGGCCCAAAACTGGACACAGTACTCAAGGTGAGGCCTCACCAGTGCTGAGTACAGGGGGACAATCACCTCTCGGGCCCTACTTGCCACGCTGTTCCTGATACAGGGGGTGATGTGGACAGGGAGAAAAACTCCAGGCTCGTTCTCAAGATGCTGATGGGTTCAGGCTTGCAGGCAGATCCCTGGGCTTGCAGTGTCCCCCTGTCCTGGGGACCAGAAAGATTTGGTCCCTCGGTTTTGACCTGAGCCCCTCTTCCTGCCGAGGCTGCTGGTGGTCTTCTGTCTCCTCAGCCCTGCTGGCGTGGGCTCTCAGCATCTCCCTGCACCAACATCTCCCCTGTCTGTGACAGGTTGCTCTCAGAGAAGGGTGGGAGCTCCCTGGTGTGCCTTGTGAAAAATAAACCCTGCTCCAAAGGCTGCTTAGTGTCACGTAATTAAGAACCAATCATAACCACATAACCCCAGCAGTCATTAGTGGGATGGTGAAATGGGCTCTCACAATGACTGCAAACCCCACCAGCCACAGAAGGGGTTTGATTCAGTATAACCCTCTTTAGATATTAAGTCAAAAAGTTACAAAGTTTTGTTGTGTTTTTTTTTTTTTATAGACCAGGAAAATCCAGAAGATTATTTTTTTCTGTCTCCCAAATACAATAAGATGCATGAAACTCTGGTTTCCCTCGTAGTCAAATAATGAATCTTTGGTCTATTCCCAGGGGGTTTATACAATTTAGAGAAAAGGAAGCATTATGTGGAAAAAACAACACTTCAAAGAAGTCTGTGTGGGCACTGGGGAGCGTTGGGCTTGGGAGATGAACAGTCACTCATTGCAGCTATTTCAAAACAAATACAATAACTAATGGCACTGAAATATCACCTAACTGGAGTGGATTTTCACACCTCTCAGGAGCTAAAAAGCTCCTACCACCAAACCCTGAGATACGAATAGATCAAGAACAGAGGTCAGAAATGGTCAAAAATGAGTTTATTGTTGGGCTGCTCAAGATACTCTGGCTTCAACCCAAAGCTGAAAGTCCTATTTGTTAAAAAAATATCGTCATTACAACAGGAAAATTGAGTCAATAGATTTTCTGAAAGAACAGCTTCAACTGCTCTGGAAGAACCAAGATTACTAAAAATGCCAGAAAAGATTTCTAGGTTTTTTTCCAGAAGTTTGGGGAGAATATTTTAAAAATCAAGGAATTAATGTGTATTATATTGACAATTTCATTTGTTCAAAGAAGTGTTTCTTTCCAAATGAAGCAGTAACCACTTTCTAGAGGAATGTGGCATGCAGAATATTTATTACCCCCATAACGTTTGTGCAGCCCTTGTTAGTGTTGTCAGCACGGGCCCAGGACCAAAGAATATGGAAACAGCTTCTGTTTCAGATTTGGGGCATAATAGAAGAGCTTTTATGCCCAAAAACTTGTCTTCTTCCTCCAGCTCTACTAGCAGGTCTGAAAAAAAAACAGAGCTTGCCTTTTGGATGGAAATCGTGGCATTTTCTAAACGATACTGCACCTGTTTAACTGAGGGCGTGATATTTAAACCAATTAGTTCAATTTATGGAGGAAACCATGCCCTTATTCCTCTTTGAAATAGCTTGTTTTGATTTAATTAAGGCTAAATCCTTAGTAATGCATTTATTAAAGGTTCTGACTGCCGCAATAACCCAAGCCAAGTCACTTCAGGCAGCTGCCCCTTGAAGCCCAGCAGGAACCACCTCATCCCTAAACTTGTCTGACACTTGTTTGACTCGGTGGAACTTCAACTTCCAGTCTTTCATTCCCCCTTTTTTGTCTCCAGTTACCTGGCAGGTGCCAAAGTGGAGATTCCTGAAGCAGAACTAGGCTCTTTGAGTCCAATGGGTGAACAATCAATCCAGGCAAAGCAATTATTACAAATATTTCTTGTTTGTGTTTCAGCCAGGGAAATGGAGGCACGGAGAGCTTTACAGAAATAATGCGATGCTGTTTTCCAGGTTTTTTTTATTAATGAACTGTTCCTTAGAATGCCTCTTGGAGCTCAGTAAGTACTCTCAGGAATGAGAGTGTTGCAGAAGAAATATTCATGTGTTTTCTAAGGATTGTTGTTGAAAGCTGGAGTATACTTCAAGCCTTGTAACCATGAGTGCTGAAGCACAGTTGAGATACCGTGGCAAGCTTCTCAGAGGATAAAACAATGCAAACCTATAATCCACGTTATGGGGTCATCTAAAGGACCAGTCATACCGAATATGATCAAAAATTAGATTTCTCTGGTGGAAAAAATTTGATCTGGCATTTTTCACAGTCTTGGTGTCTTTCCTTTGAAAGACTCCTTTGTTCTGCAGGTCTCAGGATGAAATTAAATCATGGCTCGTGTAAATACTGATTTTTATTTTTTTTTTGACTGGCCAGGAGCCAATCCTATGTCCTGTAGCTACTTGTGCCCCCTTCCCCTGCGTACATACATCATGTTAAACTTCTTCCCACCCTCCCAACTGAGGAAGATGAAGGGCATTTGTTACTCTGAAAACCTTGTGAGAAATCAGAAGGTGTGCAGGGCATCCTCATGGCTCCGGTGTGGGGTGACCCTGAGCTTTATAAATACGGCAGCGACTTCTGGACCTCAGGGGTGTGGGCATTGCTGCAGCTGGTGGAGTGAGCTCATGCGCAGTATTTGCCTCTGTGAATTGTTCAGGAACCATTTCTGACTCGGGTTTTTTAGTTGTAATTATTCTTCAGACACTTTGGCAGGAAAGCTGCTATCAGTGGGCGGTTCGTGCCACGTCCTCTGCGAGTGCTAGGTATTTGTAATTCGGTTTTACATGGTCTGCAACTGGTCACCCAAGTCACACAGTGTCGCTCTTACTTCCACGTTGTTTTAAATTAGGGAGCAATGAATAACAGACTATGAAATTTGGGGTGAACGCTAATTCGTGCTGACTTGTGTGAAGCTTTTGGGAATTGCAAACATTTCCCAAATGCCCTGTGGTTTTCCAAATGCTTGTGAGTCACAGCCAACCACTTTCATTCACAAAAAAATTTACAAGATTGGCTTTTTAACTATTTAATCAGCTCCGCTAGGGCTGGAATTCTCTTTTCTGACTGAACTTGCTGGAAATATTCACACTAATTTCACTGGGACGTGGATCTGGCCTAAGTTACTGTAACAGCATGTAATTATATACAAATATAAAAAATGCAAACTGCATTAACTCAGAACCTTCCAAAATTAAAAGCAAATGCTCAATTAAGATGAAAAAAGACCTGGCCTGAGTTTTGCCCGAGAGACCATCCAGCCAATGCAGTTGTGGCTATGAATGTATCCTTTCCTGAGACAGAGGAACATCTCACGGTGGGTTTTTTTCCTTCCATCCCCAATAGGATCTGCTGGAAATCGTTCAAGGGACTGGGATTTGGGAATAAGTCTCAGGGGAGATAGATTAGCTGGCAGCGAGTTGGTGCGAAGGTCCAAAAGACAACATATTCCATTGCTTTGTGCACAGTGATGTTCTCAGCTGTGCATCCACACATATATCTATTAAATAGCAGTGTATTATATACATACATGTGCATTTCTGCTTTAGGAAAACTCTTGTGTGGTTATACACATCTCTTATTACTATCTGCCAATGAACCGCTATGACTACAGGCAGTCAGTAAGATTGACTGATATCGAATATTTGGGATTGGATATTTTTTCCGCAGACAGCGTGCTCAAAAACTTGAGTATCCCGGCTGGAATGCTGCAGCTGAGTGCTCTGCAGGCAGAGGAGGGGTAGCTCCATGGATTGCTAAGGTTGTGCCACCCTCGTGCTGTCCCTGGGGCAGGCACGGGGTGATGCTGCCGGTCCCTGCGCGGGGTGATGCTCGGTGCCAGGGTTGGGGCAGGGAAGGGACCGACCTGCCTGCCCACAGGGGCTGGCTTTGGTGCCTTCCATCCCCAGAGCAATCCAGGCCTGACACACGCTGTCAGGTGGCTCAGGGAAGGCACCTCGCTTGTCACCACAAGGCATCTTGTACCTTGGACTACAATTGTCACGCTGTGGTGGGGGCTGCTGCCCTCCGTCCAAATCCTCGCCTGCTGCTGCAGCAGAAAAGCTCATCCCGTTTGGGCAAACAGCAAGCTCACGAGCTTTGTTTTATTGAAACCATCAGGCTTGGCTAAAATCTCCAGTCTCAGAGCGCAGCCAATGACTTCATCCTTGGAGCTGCCTCCACGTAACCTTTGCTTTCACAGATCTATTAGGAAGCTCCCCGGGAGGGAAAGCCCAGCTGCCAAATAAATCACACCTTCCCGGCAGAGAGGTGTGAGATGCTCAACAGGAACCTGAGCTGCCTGGAAGGGGAGAGACAGGGGATCTTCTGCAGAGATTTTTCAAGCTTGTCCAGGCGCCAGCAGGGCCAGATCCTCTGCCCGAGCCCATCGATGTAAGTGCACCGGTTCCTGTAGAGTTTTGTTGCTCTATTCCTGGTGAGGATTTGGCCAGAACCTGTGTGTGTGGTAGGTAGTCAACTGTGGGACTTTTTATTTTTCTTTCTAATTAAAAGCAGATATATTTTTTTTAGAACATTTGCAGTGGGAAACTATAATTTAGTTTTAGAATTTCCCATTTAATACTCCCCTAATGCCTGTGAAAAGCTTTGAGTTGCAGTTCATGATTTGAATCTTTATAGTCAATTAGCTGGAGAAGAACCTGGAGAAATGCAGGTATAGATTTGCAGAGCTTGGGGTAGGACAATGTGGGGAAGAGAAAACCTACAGATTGAGAAACTTTGCTATAAGGTAGAGGGGAGAAGGGCCTCCCTTATCTCATTTCTTTAAAGATGCTTCAGCACCAGTGTTGCGTGATCCAGGGGTCATGTCAGCAACCCATAATTCAGGTTTGGTTGGACCAGAAGCCAGATTTCTATATGTATATGTGTAGAAATATACATATATATACATACATATACATACTTTTTTTTTTTTTTTGTGGTTGGACTCGATGATCTTAGAGGTCCCTTCCAACGACTAAGATTCTGTGATATATATACTATATATATATAGTAGTGCATATTTCCTTGTGTCCTCTGCATTTCACCTAATGAGAAAAGGGACTTGGGGAACTCAGACTCCCCTCCAGGCCCTGCCTTTGTGGTCCAGGCTCAGCCAGAGCAGAATCAGTCATGAGGGTGATGCCATCTGCCAGAAGGTGCTGTTCAGAGGTCTCCTTTCTGGAGGACAGAGTGGGGTTTAAATCCCTGTTGCCGTGCCTGCAAAAGAGCAAGGGCTTGGCTGGAATTACAGGGTTTGTTTTACATCTGTCTTCTCCTGAGAAGAGACTGGGGGGAAGAAAAATGAAATGTGAAATTTGTCTCATTTGTGCATCATTCAGGTCTGATTTCAGAGGGGTTTGGACAGCGGGATAAGACGAAAGTCTTGGGGCCTCTATTTAAACTAGACCAGGTTTTTTGCAAATGTGGAGGTTGCTGGATCAGGTTTCTCATCCAGGTTTTTCCCTCGAAGACTTGCAGTCTCCAGCTACTTCTGAAGAAGACATAAAAATTGAATAATCTGATCCCATGAATTATTGTTTTTTATATCCCTCATTTTTATATCCCTCACCCCAGTTCCAGTGAAAACTTTAGTGCTTTTGTATCAAAAATGAGAACAGCTTCTGGCTCCCACCGTTTTCACTGGCTCAGGTGCTTCGTCTCCATGAACTGCCAGTCTGCAAACCATTCCCATCCTTTGGGCTTTCTCCATGCCTGGTTTTGTCCACTTTTCTGTCAGCCCCTTCTGCTGTCGCAGCGGAAAATGAATTGGCGGCTCGTGTTTAATTCTTCAAGGGAAGGTATTTCAGTCTGTCTAGATGGGATCTGAAAGTACTTGTGGTGCCCAAAGACTTCAAATGAAAGGTGAACCAGAGGAAAGAAAGGATGGTCGACTGTCGGCTGAACAGGAGCCAGCAGTGTGCCCAGGTGGCCAAGAAGGCCACCAGCATCCTGGCCTGTGTCAGGAACAGCGTGGCGATTAGGGCCCGAGAAGTGATCGTCCCCCTGTACTCGGCACTGGTGAGGCCCCACCTCGAGTACTGTGTCCAGTTTTGGGCCCCCTACCATAAAAAGACATTGAGGTGCTGGAGCGGGTCCAGAGAAGGGCAACAAAGATGGTGAGGGGTCTGGAGAACAAGTCTTATGAGGAGAGGCTGAGGGAACTGGGGGTGTTCAGCCTGGAGAAGAGGAGGCTGAGGGGAGACCTTATTGCTCTCTACAACTCCCTGAAAGGAGGGTGTAGCCGGGGGGAGGTCGGTCTCTTCTCCCAAGTCACAGGTGACAGGATGAGAGGAAATGGCCTCAAGTTACGCCAGGGGAGGTTCAGGCTGGATATTAGAAAAAATTTTTCACCAAAAGGGTTATCAGCCATTGGAATGGGCTGCCCAGGGAGGTGGTTGAGGCACCATCCCTGGAGGTGTTCAAAAGACAGGTTGATGTAGTGCTGGGAGATATGGTTTAGTGATGGTGATGTTTCTTGTTTGTTGTGTGGGTGTCTATTTTTGTCAGTTAGGTTGACGGTTGGACAAGATGATCTTTAAGGTCCCTTCCAACCTAGAAGATTCTGTGATTCTGTGATTATCTCTGCTACTGAACGTAGGTAAAAGTAGTAGGTAGTTGGGCAGGTCAACATAACGTTAGTCTTGGCATTCGGGATTTGGTGCTGAAGCTACGACCATCTCCAATGACTTTGTGTGCATCTCCTGTCAGGGGTGGGAGGTTGGGGTGCCCCCAGCCCCGCAGCAGATGCTTGCTGATTAATGGCACCCAGGTGAAATCAAGGCTACCCCGAGATGGTCCATATGCTCTTCATCCACCTGCAGCTGTTTTGCAAGGAATGTCTCGCAGCAACAGTAGGTGTGACAGGGTCAGCTTCTCACAGCTGAAACGGTGCCTCGTCCTGCTGTTGGTAGGTCTGCCTTGCACGTCTGCTGCACAAAGCTTCCCATTTTTGTGCTGCGGCCATGCTGTCAAAGTATAAGTAATCACTTTCATACTTACTGAGCTGCATGGTCACCAAGGTGTAATATCTGATGGGCAACAGATGTCTGCTTTCTTCCAGGGTTTACAGCATTGTGTTATTGCTGTTATTTGCTCTGCCAGGGAGCGGAGGAGGGGCGAGTACTGATGCTGCCTGCTGAATGAATGGCACCTCCAGTCTCCCTGTTGCTTTGGGGGGTCTATTTTACGTGCTTGAATAATGCTGGATCTGTGAGCACTGGGTGTATCGCCTCAAAAATGAAATCACATCCCCTGCAGTGGAAATTCCTGGTTTATTCAGATAGCCTTTATCCAAACACAGCGGCATTCAGCTCAGGGAGACTTGTTGTGTTTCTCAGATGGCCCTGTGCCTGCACGACGCTACAGAAGATAAACCAACCTGTGAGTACAATGAGGACCGTGTCTGCTGAGGAAGTGTCTCATGAATATGACATGCTTTACCTTTGCATTCGCTGTCTGTGCTCGGGGACCGAGCAGGGGCTCGTGCCTCCCACAGTGTTCAGCAGCAGCTCACGCACACAGAGTTTGCTGGGTTAGCTTGCTTGATGGAGAGAGTGAGATGGTGCTTCTCACTCTGCTCCAGTGCTGCTGCATCCTTTCTGCTTTTGAAGAAGTGCTGTGCAGCCTTAAACTTCCACTTCGATACCCTCCAGGGAGCCTGGTTTAACGCCTCGCCTGAAGGACATGATATGAGTCATTAAAAACATTTCTTAGAAGTCTGGAGGTGACCTATGGGGCTCCAGGAGACTGATTCCCGTGTAGCACCAAGCTAGTTTGTAGCTGCCACCTCTGAGCTGACAAGCCTCTTGAAGCAGCAGTTCTGCCCTCTGCGGAGAGGACTTGGCTAATCCTGAGCTGTTCTGGTGAGCTCCCAGGGGAGCTGCTGGGAAGTGGGCAATGGGGACAATTGTGGCTCAGACAGCCTAAATTCCAGCCAGACCCCAAGCCAAGTGCTTCCTGCTGACTGCTCTTAAGCAGCCCTCAGTCAGTACTTTAAGCTCCTTGCCCCACGCTTCAGAAGTGTTGAACTCTCTACTCTGTGGTGGCCCTCTGTGCACAGAAACTATTTGAGCTGCCTCCAGCAGGACCAGTGATCTGCAGACAGGATAGATGGGGAAAGACTGGAGACCCATGGCCTGGCATCCCTCACCCTAGGTGGGTCACAGATGGCCACCTGAGTGCTGCTTGCATTGATGGGACCAAGGTACATCCAAGTGCTCCCAGCAGAGCTGCTCTGGAGGTCCCGTGGGCCCTTTCTGTATAGTTACTGCTGGGATCACAGCCACCAGACCAGTTTTAAAAACTCCTCTGCCCTTTATTGTGGGTGCTGTGACACCTGGGAGCTGGACACCCATCAGTGGCTCAGCTCCCCTTTTCCCCCTTACAGTGCCCAGACCCACACCTGGGAACATCTGTCCCCTCCCCAGCCCTACCACCCGCAGTGTTGTCAGCACAGCCTTGAAGCAAGGCATGAGTCAACATTTCCTGTCACTTTGCTATATGGCGACTCACAGGCCGTTTATTTCGGCAGGAATTTAGGCTTTAAAACCTCCAGGAGACCGGGGCTATCATAAAAGATGTATCCCCCTCCATGAGTGCATGATTCAGTCATTAGAGCTAGAGGACAGAAAAAGAAATGCCAGCTCAGGGATGTAATTTGGCTCCATGGAGATACCTAAGCCTTGTCCGCGCTAATACTTGTAGTAATAGGTATTAAATTGGCTCATGTAGACACGGCCCTGAAGGGCAAGAAAACAACTTCACATCTCCTTTTTAACCTCTCTCTCTTTTCAAGTCAACCCTTTTATTTTTTTTTTATTTTTTTCTTTCCAGACTTCAGGGGTAGTGTGTCTGTACTGCTGTTTGTGTTAGGCTGGTGCCTGGAGGTCCTCGCTGGCATGGCAGCCTGCGGTGCCAGGAGCCGAGCACGTGTTCAGGGAAGGAGACCCACAGGGAAGAGTGTGACATCTATGTAGACACAACGGGAAAAGGAAGCTTTTCTTCATTTTGCAAGGCGAGGGGCTGGCTTGGGGTCACAGCAGGTGAAATTCAGATGGGACGTGGCTGTGGTCCCCAGTGCTCATCCCTATGGAGAGCTCTGCTGGTGGTAGGACTCACAGTGTGAGAAGTGGCCCCCAAATCACTCAGTAATTCGTGACCAGTGCATGCATCTCCCTCCCTGCCCCTGCTGGGTTACTTCACCATACCTGGCTAGAAGAAGACTGACACCACCAGTGTTTCTGGATTAGTGTCCCAGGGCTGAGAAAAAAGGCCTGCCCGTGCATCACTGGCCGGAGACAGAATATCAACTTGCCTCTCCTGAAGCAAAATCTGGTGTTTTGCCACAAAAAACTCAGGAAACAGCTTTACCAATCCAGTGCGTTCATCTCTGCTGCAATCTGTTCAGGAAGAGGCATCCACAGCTTCTGTCTGGCAGGTGGGGCTCATCCTGCTACAGAGCAGCAATGCTTTGGGTTCATTATTTATCAAGATAAGGCTTTTATGCAGTTTTTCTGAAAAACAAGTCACCATGTCGCAAACTCTTGTCATCATCCAAGTTAGCCTTTGAAAGGCCTAACACTTTGCTCATTGTAGGTAAAAAAAAAAAAAGTGGTATCTTTTCTACAGCCTCTGGAAGGAAACCCTCCATGAGTTGCTGAAGTGCTACTCGAGTGGCATTTCCTGCAAGTGGTCTGGGAGCCGTGCATCTGCTCAAGCTCTCTGCAGCATCAGATTAATACTGTCAAACATAATGAAGGGAGGAACAATGTCACTGAGTCAATAGGGGTGAGCTGGACCAAGCTGAGTCCACTTCAGGGGCTGAGTGTGCACGTCTCATGGTGGTCTTGTTGCATTTTGTGTCATTTAAAATTGCATCCTGTTTCTTCCATCATCCTCTCTTAGCAGGAGAAACGGGCCCCAGCTCCTTTGGTCACGTCCAAGGCTGACTCTGCATCCACGGTACAAAGGCGTTTGCATCTGGAGTCCTGTGGTGCCCAGATTAGCAGATCCCCAAAGCACAGAAGTCTCTTGGTCTTCCTTCTAGGTTGGGCCCATTTCCAAGGTAAATGCAACGATTTGCAGCCAAGCTGTGGAAATGAATGCCTTGCCCACTCTGGGGAAGAGAAGAGAGGTCTGGAGAAATATTATTACAAATTCCTGGCTTGAATGACTATTCTTGTCTTTTCCAGGGGCTGTACCCCCAGCAGGACAGCACTGAGCAGTATCAATGGAGCATTAACAGCAAGACTAGTATGTCAGCTATTCTTCCCAGAAGGACTTTAGTCTGAAGGATCTTTTCTTTTAATTGCTGCCTTTCTGGTTTTGATGATGTTTTCCCAAGGGAACGATGGATTGTGGGAAACCTTGGGGGCCATCCCATCTCCACTGTGTGTTGACTGAAAAGAAAACTTGCATACTTGACCTGCCCCTGCTTAATGTGACCTGGGAAGAGCTTGTTACTTCTTGTTAGGACAGCAGAGCTCTCCTGGTGGGTCAGAGCAGGGATGGAGAATCCCAGAAAAGGTGTGGCCATAATCTATGCTCCATTAGCACAACCACCAAAGTACCAGAGTCCCTTTTATCACCCTTACCTGGGCTACTGGACAGCAGTTTCAATAAAGGAGAGAAAAAGTGCCACGAGTTCTCCCAAAATGCTGTTGTCTGCACATGAGAATCCTAAAGTAATGTCTTCATAGTGTTTTCTCCTAAGAATCTAGAAGCAGCGTAGAAAGTCATTCAGTAATACCAAGGAGAAGGGGGAGAGAGAGAAGGTGTTGGTTTGGTACAGGTCAAGGCTTGGATCAGCTCCTGCCCAGGTCAGATCAATGTGTGCACTCTGAACTTGGGGCAACCCCAGGAGCTGAACTTCAGGTCCTCTGGAGGTTTTAAGACACTTGGTCTGCAGACCTGGGGCTGTGGGACAACTCTTCTGCTGGTGGACATGGCCTTGCCCTTGCTCAAGCTGTGTGATCTGTGTGGTTTAGGTGAGGTGTGAAGTGTGCTGGTGAGCTCTGGTTGTACGTCTGGTCATCACAGCAACCAGCAAACATGGACTGAAGTCCAAAAAGCAGAGCAGCTTCAATGACCAAGCAGGAATTTATGTGCCTCTGCTGAGGGCAAGGGCTGGTGTGACTGCAGGGCAAACAGGCTTCCAGTTTTCTCCCCACCATCACTGGTGTCAGGGTTAAACACATAATCAGGGTCACATAACACCCTGGTGACTGTTAAATATTTTTAGATCATCATGAGAGATCCTGGAAGTCACTCAAGCAGCAACAGGTTTGGTCTCTTCTCCTGCAATGAAGTCTGAATAAATAATCTCTAATGTTAGTGCATATGCCATATCAAAGCGATTTGGCCTGGTCTGTGAAATATATTCTGTATTAATCTCTCCCTTACCTGTAAACTAGGTGAAAAAGCATATACAAACTATTTGATGTTTTTCCTCCAAATCAAAAAAACTCTCCGTGGTCCTATTATCTTCTCTTATTAAGTATGTTTTCATGCTGTGCTTTTTTTTTTTTGTGTGCCCACAGTCAATAACAATTTAAATGATACTCTTTGATGCCCTTTGTTCACATCATTTATTTCCATCTCTTTATCTGATTTTGCCAACAGGACCTAATTTGAAAGAGGCTGCAGTTCAGCGGCAGGAGGGATTTAAACACTGTTAAGACTGACATTTTCCCTCATCTCACATCCCGTGGGGTACCTGATTGCAAATTTATAATACACCAGAGGTCTTGCCATCAGAAGATACAGACTTACAGTAACAGCAACTAATTTAAAAAAGATCTCCAGCGCATCAGTGTCTGGGGCTGGTTTACACAGACTAATTAATCCTTATTTGACCTGAATTAACTCTTAATCTGTGTGAAATGAAAAAGCTTTAGTGGGATACAGAAAATTTTAAAAGATGGAAAATCCTCTCAGAACAGGAGGGTTGTGCAGCTGGGTGACTTGTGGATTAAAATACTTGTTGGCTGCTGCTGTGGAAAACTAGCCATTTCATTTTTTCTATTCCCACTCCCCCATTACTAACCAGAAAATATGGAACAGGGGCAGGTTTTTTGCCACCATCAGTTGCTGTCCCTTGGTAAGCGGTGCAGAAGAAGAGCAGAACAGTCATCCCTGCTGTTTCCTGCTGATACCTTGGGTTTGCCAAAGAAATCTGCAGGAGGGCGTAAGGGAGAAAGATCATTTTGGAGCAGATATTCCCCTTGGGTGTCCCCAAATTGCACAGTGTCCAGGTAAGACATGGCTGCTTGGGAGCAATTACCTTAGGAAGGACTGCAGACGTGAGCACTGGGTAAATACTGAAGGATCACAGTGGATGCTCCCTGCTCAAATGCAGGGAGATGTCCCCACCCAGTATCTTTGTGACAGGGGACTGGAGAACCTGTCCCCCTAGGACAGGAGGGCTCATACAGTTTGGAAAAAAAACCCCAAATTTTCAGGCTCAAAGTTGCTCCATGAGGTTTGACAAAAGACAGGGTCAATCAGATGTCTTCTGTCTCCTCGGAGGGCTCTGCTAGAGCACAGGATGAGCAAATAGCTCATCTAAGATGATATCTAGAATGTGAAGGGGTGAACACATCCCTGGCCACAGTGCACCCTCATGGAGGGGCTAAGAGGGATGTGCTGGGTTGGACATGAGGTTTGGAGACCAGAACAGGAGCCAGGCCACCCTAACTGTGAGCAAATTTTCACTTCTGAGCCCTGGAGGAATCTTGTTTGGTGTTCGTGGCCATGTGAAGGTCTAGATGGGGCTTTGGGAAGCTGTGGAAAAAATTAATGGCTGGAGAAGGCTGGACCTGCAGATGTAACCTGGTGTTTTGGTCAGGTTTCGTGATGTGTTGTGCTGAATGTTCCTGCCTGTGGAGGATCCCTCAGAGCTCATCCCTGTTTTGTTCTTGTCTGTGTTGTGCTGTGCTGTGCAAAGACAGCCAAGAGATGCTTGGGGGAGACCAGAAGGCTGTCTGTAAGGTGGTGATGAGCCAGTCAGGTCAGGTGAGACATCTCTCCCAGTGCCAGGAAGGCAGTAATTTACCTTTTTCCTTTGTTCTTGGCACACATCTTTTCTGCCAACCCTACTTGCCTATTGTTTACTGTATTTGAAACTCCAGCCTACATAGGACCACCAAACCCGATCTAAATGCCTAAAACAAAGGGCAGGATCCTTATCTCCAATTGCTGAGGTGTGGACCTGTCCAAAGTCACCCAAGATACCTGAGGCAGAAGCATGGTGTGCTTCTCATGGTGACCTTCCCTGCCATCCCCGGGAATGTTGCTGTGAATGCCATTATTATTGCATTAAATGTCCACTGCCCTGCAGTAACTTACCTTTCTCCTTTGTTCTTGGCACACTTTTTTTCTGCCAACCCTTCTTGCCTATTGTTTACTGTATTTGAAACTCCAGCCTACATAGGACCACCAAACCCGATCTAAATGCCTAAAACAAAGGGCAGGATCCTTATCTCCAATTGCTGAGGTGTGGACCTGTCCAAAGTCACCCCAGATACCTGAGGCAGAAGCATGGTGTGCTTCTCATGGTGACCTTCCCTGCCATCCCCGGGAATGTTGCTGTGAATGCCATTATTATTGCATTAAATGTCCACTGCCCCAGCCACGGCAGAGAGGCGTTTAAAAAAGATGCTACCACATTGCACAGAATAAATGTCACCCTCTCGAATCAGCAAGCTGTCGATGGCTTGAGGTAACCGCTTAAAGGTTATCCGCTGCTGCTTGTATCTCTATTTTCAATTACCCCCACTTGTTGGCTTTGAAGTCTTTAGTATGGAAAATAAATCATAGCTCAATGTGCTGTTCCATCATTCAGTAATGCCTGACGTGACAGTCTCAGAAGATCACAAGATTATAGTGATAAGGGTCTAGTTTTAAAATGTTTACCATTTCCCAGTTGGATCTTTGACCTCAAACTGCATTAATGTTGTGCCATTTTTAGGTCTAATGCCAATCTCTGTCTTGCAACATGCCATCATTTTAATGCATGATTTACACTCTGAATTATGGTAATTTATTGTAATAGTGTGATTTGACCTTTTCAGTATTTCCTATTTTTATTGGCTGGATGTTTCGTCCATTTCCCCAGAGGTTAGTGGGAATCTGGGGGGAGGGACACAAGCCTATCAAAGCACACAGTGCTGAAAAGGGCACAATGCAGGAGCATCCTGCTAATTCAGGGACGGGGGAATGCATGGAAATTTAAAGGTGATGTTGGTGACAAACCCCGTGCCAAGAACAGAGGTGACATGTTGTCAGCCTTGGAGATGAAAGGGCATCTTCGGGAATGGCTGAAGCGATGCCCGGGAACCTCCCCGTGCCAAGAGGGGCTCTGGAAAGGCTTGTGGTGCCTGCGTGGTGCCAGCCCGTGTCTTGCCAGCATGAAGGTTGCTGTGTACAGTTTGAAGCTGGTATTTATGGTTCCAGCACAGTCAAATGCCCTTGAGAGTGGATGGATCTGTTTTTAGAGGAGATCCGCTTCGGGAATTGGAGTCTGCCCTCACAAGGGAGCAAAACCTGAAAAGGCCAAGATGGAAAGTGAAAATATAATCCTAATTGTTTCTCTTTTTATTGCCCTCTGCCCAGAAACACTACTTCACTAAGGTAGGATTTGCAGACATAAAATGAGAAAAGAAAGTGCTAGCTTACTATTTTTTAAAGAAAGAAAGAAAGAATGAAAGCAAACCCAGAAACACTAAAATAATCCCCTACAACAAAAAGCTTTGATAAAAGCAAAGCTGAGCCTGAGGGTGATGCTGCTTCTTCACCCTGTTCTTCAGTATCAGGTTTGTTCCAGAGGACCCAGCCTTTCCTTTCTGTTTTGGAGTGGTTTGGTTTTTTTTAAGGACTGCCCTTCGGCAATCCTTTTGAAATAAGTACCTGTGCCTGGCTCTGGAAAGGAACAGCAAAAAGCAAGCAGTCAGCTCTTCTAATGGCCACGTTGCCTTTCTGGGAGCAGCATCTCCAGTCTTTGCTCTCAAGGAGTGGGAAACCATGCTGAGTCAGGCTGGGACTTGAGCCCTCCAAGAGGCATTTTGAAACTTTTGCTAATAAGGCCTCAGACAAATAGGGGGGGTGGTTGCTGTTACAACGCTTCGATGGGAAACAAGTAGAGAAAAATAGAGGCAAAGCAGGTGCTGGGAATCTCTTGCCTTAGAAATGAGGGAAAGGTGCTACTGAAGATACTGCAAGCAGAAGAGGTTGGAAATGCAATGGGACTGGACCCATCTCTTTGGGTTTGTACAGCTGCTAGCACTATTAATGTCTGGTACCTCCCTTGGGCGCTTCTGCTGCACTAATAGTAAATTAGAGAAGCGTGAATTTTGTCCAAAACCAGAGGGAAGGCTAGTAAATGTGTCTGGAGAATGCAGGATCCCAGCATAGTCCTGCTTAAATTGTGCAGAGTGTGGGAGTGCCACCAGGGCTGCAGCGGGTGGTGAAGCACGCTGGTACTGCTGACCCCGAGGCAGCAGATGTAGGCCAATGTGATGGATTAATGGTGGCATTAAGGGAGACCATAAAATATATCTTGTGCATATATGAAATAGTGTTTTCAGGTGATCTGTTTTCTCTTGAGCCACCCAACTCATCTCCACCAAAGAGTTAATTTATGGTGTTTACCTGAAGTGATGGGTCCAGGGCAGGAGACGGGGTGCTGTTTCCTAGTGAAAGGTCTCTCTTCAGCTTTAGCTGGTGGACACGCAATTCTTCTTGCTCTCCGTCTGCACCAGGTGTTTTATAACAGGCAAACATCCATCCTTTCCCCTTCATCCCAAAGGGCATTTCCATTACCCCTTGGCTGGGTTGACTAGAAATAACAAAGCTTCCCAGTGCTGAGCTTTGGTAGAATGCTCCAAGTATCTCATATGAGATGACTTACTCCTAACGCCAGTGAGCACTTTGTGCCTCTCAGACGCTGCTTTATTTCATTGTCTCTAATGGGATAGTACTCCCAGAGGCTGAATTTGTCCCGTGGCTTTTCCCAACAAGCTTGCACATGACAGTTAGACAGTGCCTGGGCTTTAGCTGACACTTTTCAATGGGTCATGCCCCGAGTTACACCGTTGGTAGGAGTTCAGTGCCTCTGAGAGTTCTAGCCCTCTGTCAAGTCTGGCCAAAATTACCCATGGGTCATCTCCCTTAATGAGTGCTGGTACCTACGGACTGTTCCCTTGGGCACAGCCAGATGCATTTGTCTTTTTACCTGAGAAAACCAAGACAAAACCAGTCTTAATTCTCACCACACTGAAGAAACTTTTAAGTGACCCCATAGAAAAAGCCTGTTTCTGCCCTATAAAGTGTATTTTGGACTTGCACTGCATAAGAGCATATCTCAAGAAGTAAAGGCAGCCAAGCAGGGCTGGTGGAACTCGGTATCTGAGTTCTTTTCCCCGATTTCCTGGATAATTTGAGGCAAATTTCCTTCATTTTGATGTGTGCTTGCCTTAGCTGTAACCAGGCCAACAACAGCCAGCTGGGAATTGATAGGGTCACTTGTGTTTGCACAGGTCCCATGGGGTCCTGATTTGGGAATTTATGATGAATTTGCCGGCTAAAAAAAAAAAAGTCAACTGGGAGTCTTAGATCCAGATGCAGCTGTTCCATGGATCCTTATGCCTGTCCTCATAGCTGGCCAGTCCCCATCTAAAGGATGACTGATTAAAATACAGTAGCTGTACACTATAATTGTGGACTGACAAAAGCATTGCCTGTTGGAAGGGAAGCTAAACCAGAGGTGGGTATTCCTGAGTTGTCAGCTTTCTAAAGCAGTCTTTAAAAAAAAAAAAAAGCCTACACGAATTGTGAATTTACATTTTCAATCCATTCAGCCCATTCTACAGCGACACAGCCAGAAGTACACATGCGTTAGATGCCTGCTTTGTACATACGATTACCTTCATTGGTTTGATGTGCAAATGGTTACTTAGAAATACTAATATCTGTGGTGAGTGGTTTCAAACGACTACACACGCAGGCGTATGGCTCTGTGAACATATTGTGTACACCAGGGCCTTTGAAAACGGCTCCTTTTAAGTTTCCACTTGCATCCTGCTACTGAACTGGGGTTTTGAGCAAATATTTTAAAAATAATTGTTTTAACGTCTTCATGCTTGCTTTTAAAGTAGATCATCCTCTGTGATCACGGACAATGCAAACGATTGTTCAGTGGTCTCTTACTCTAATCGAGTCAATTTGCTTTCCCGGGATTTCCCTCTCCCCTGTATTCAGCGCTCGGAGTGGTAGGACCAAACAGAGTGAAGCGGATCTAATTAACTTCTCTCAAGGGTATTGACTGTCTGCAAAGGAAGAGGAAAGCAATGAGGAATACATTATAAGAGCCCGTTCATTGCCAAATCGCACACAGTAGCACATCTTCCTCTTGCAAAACCGGGGTTCACATAAATTTCCTTATTTGATTGTGTTTCCTGTTGCATAAAGGCACCAGAGGCTACATGAACTCTTATGGTTTCTGAAGACAGAAAGTCAAAAGGAAATAAAGCAAAAGTGCCTTATATAAACAGTGGAAATTAGAAATTCATAATTAGTCTTCATTCATTAGGAGGACGAAAAGTGAAATGTAAAATAGGTTGGTGTGTTATCTTCTCTCATTGAAGGTGTAGCCTGACTGAACATCAGATGCTACCTTCATCTCCTTCGAACAATAGCAAGGGCTTCACATCCACACAAGGCGAGCCCGAAGGCTGGAAAATCAAGTAAACACAAGAAGGTGGTGCAACACTGACTCTGGCAGTGAGTTTTGATAGGAAGCTCCTGCAGTGATGCTGCTGATGGGAGTGCGTGCGAGGAGGGTGGGCTGGCTGGAGATGCTGACATGGGGACAGGAGGCAGACTCCTGTGATTTCCATCCACTTAGCTTTGAGACCAAACTTAAAGCTTTGAGACCACTGAAAGACCAGAAGTTCATATTATTGTAATTTAAAAAATGACTAGATTGAGATCAAATTTAAAGCTTTGAGACCACTGAAAGACCAAAAGTTCATATTATTGTAATTTAAAAAATGACAGCCAACCTGTGGTGTGCCTTGGCTTCCCCAGTGGAAATTGAGTAACGACATGCAGACACTCAAGGGTTTAGCACACAGATGTTGACCTACTACAGCCAACCTGTGGTGTGCCTTGGCTTCCCCAGTGGAAATCGTGGCGTAATGACACGCGGACACACAAGGGTTTAGCACACAGATGTTGACCTACTGTATCTCCTTGTGAATTGCTCTCTAGAAACTGATGTCAGCTGGATGCAGGATAGATAAAAGTTCCTGTTCATCTGCCATGGTGATGAGAACATCAGTGGATAGAGGGAGTGTACCTACGGTGAGGTGTGCACCACACTTGTGAGCTCTTCGTCTCTAAGAGTGTGTTTGCCAGAGAATTTCTTGTGAAAATGGCCACAAAGATGCCATGGGGATTGTCACCTTGGGCTGATGATATTCTGGTATTCCTGGTGTTCTTGAAACTCTGGTGGGACTATTTACTTACAGGACATGCAGTTTCCTCCAGCTGTAGCATTGTCACAGGGTCACCTCTGCTTTGGTGGCTGGGATGCCTTAGGCAGGAAAGGACAGAGAAAAGCTGAAATATAGTTACTTTTTACTCTGTACCTTTACACCTCTCTCCTCGGAAGCGTTAAGCAGTAACTCTTTCTGACCATGGTACTAAGGTGACACAAATGAAGATGGTGTGTCAGGCTAGCCAAGGCAGCCTGCGAGCATCTGGGAGCTATTTCCAGATGTCAGAAGTTAACAAGGTGCTGGCTCTTTTGTTAAATTGAAATCCTTTCTGAACGTCCCCACTTCTGACATCATCCGTTGTCATCTTTATTACGCTGTGTGCAAATAAATACATAATAGCATCTTGCCAAAACCTATTGCCATTCAAATTGTACCCATAATCTGTGTGTCTAACGCAATCGCAGTGTTTACTAACGAATACATTTCCCTACCAATTTCTGCAGGACGAGAGCCCTGGTCTTGCAGTTTATTCAGCAGTAGGGCTGCAGATGCATGTCTGCCTTTCCAAGGGGAGGAGGATCAGTGGTGGGGAAGGAAGAGCAAAGGGACATTGTCAGCACCTGCGTCAGCACAGCATCAAATCAGATTACAAGAGACATTAAAGGAATAACCTGAGCAGAATAAGCCTCTTCTGGGCACGGCTCTGAGCAGCATCAATCCTCTCAAAATATTTTGCTGGTGCAGCATCACCTGTTTAACAACAGGATGTTTTACAAGCCTTCAAACTCCCCTGTGTCTTAACACCTCCTTTTAGGAAGGCCAAGCAGGGTACTAGTAATCTTCATCTGTTGCACTGCAATGGTCCTCCTGTGTTACACCAAACTTGTGTGGGCTCCTGGTCCCTCTGGTCCTCTTCGCTCCCTTGGGTGGTGTCCTGCTGTGCAGCCACATCGGGCTATTGCAAAGATAAATGGCAGCTCTTTGCTCAGGCAGTAGAAAAGTAGGAATGGCTCACACTGGGATACAGAGAGGAGTGATGAATCGAGGTGGCTGCCTGGAGTTAGCACAGCAGAGTATTTCACTGGAAGGTGCTTCAGCCAGGTGATTGAAGGTAGCCCCCCTGCCCTGTGCTAGCTCTCTTTGCTCACCAAGAGGTCAGAGCTGGAAGCCCTTGGCAGTGAGTGCCTGCCTGAGCTCTTGTCAGTCTGTACCACCAAAACCAAGGCATGGGAAAACACTCAGAACAAGAATTTTCTCAAAGGAACAAAGAGTTTTCTCAAAGGACAAAGGTAAATAGCAACAGATCACCTCCCGTTACCTTTCCTAAACAAATGCAAAACATATTTGCCAGCAGAAAAGTGTTTTATGGTTCCCACCTCCTGTTGACTTGTTTGATAGCTTTTGCAGCTCAGCCTGCAAAGCCGGTGGGACGCTGTGGTGGGACAGCCCTGGGAGGGGGCGAGCACAGGGGCTGAGTTGTGACCCTGGGATGGCTTAGTCCAACGGTGGCTGGTGCTGGGAAGAAGCACTGGGAAGGGATGGGTAGAATGATGGGGAAGCATGAAGTGGCTGCAGTGTTCCCTTCCCCTCTGCTGGGGTAAAAGGATTCATGTGAGCAGGAGCTCTCACCTGTGTGTGCTCATCCCCTGCTTTCCTCCCTGCGTGTGAGTGGTGCTAAATTAATCTGATACCTATAGCAGCAATAGTTATTAAATGCAATAATTACCTGTACACTAAAGAATGCCCTATTTACATTCAAATATATTCAGTTCAATATGTTGTGCCACTGCACTTAATAAATAGAGCAAAAGGTGGTTTATAGGCCGGGGATGTGCTTTTATCAGCGTTCCGCTGCGGTCATCAATTAAATCATTAAATAATGAATGGATTGGCTCAGCTCTATTAAATGATAATCTTCAGTCCCATACATTCTGTAATTTCCGCCGTGTGTGCTGGGAGTGTGTGTGCTCCTCTCCCCACAGGCATCACAGCCGGGTGAGATGCTGAGTAAAGCTGGAGGCTGCTGTGTGGCAGAGCAGGAGCTTGGCATTTCTGTTCGGGGAGCTCCTCCGTGCCTGGGTAGCACACAGAGATGCAGCCCCCACTCTTCAGACTCTGGTTTAATAAGAGTTTTGCCCCCAGCAACATTTCTGATGCCTTTTTTCCCCTATAGGAACTTAAATCCTAACAGCAGAACAAGAACACTGGAGAATCGTCCTTTTTTCCTTCGCTGCCACAAAATGCAATGAAGTTTTGGGAGACCAGCACAAAGTGAGGATTTGTTGTCAATGTCTTGTAAGATGCGTGGCCTTTCCTTGCCTCACCTGCCCTTTTGGGCAAAGCAGGGTGAGCAGGACTTCACAGGGGTGTTGTAAGGAGAAACCAATGTTTCCAGCTGCTGTCGGGTATCCCCGCACTTGGCTGGAGGGAGTTATGTTGCATCAAGGCTAACAAATTAAATCTGTGTTCAGGGCTGCTCCAGGGCACAAGAGGTCACGTGTAAAGGCCAAGTGTGCGTCTGGAGGCTGTGAAATGGGGTGGTGGGTGCAGCATGCCTGGTGGGAAGGAGCCCTGCAGCCTGCCAGCTCCGGGGTGTGCCAAGACACGGTGGGTACCGCACCAGGCTCCGCTCCCCCAGCTTCACCACAGACACCCGAGCACCCAGGGGCATTCCCATCCCTGCTCACCCGCTGCTGTGAAAGGGCCCTGAGGGCACAGGCTGATGGAAGTTTGGGCACCAAACTCCCCTGGCTCCCTTAGGCTCACCTAATGGACTACAATCAGGCAGGCATCCTTTTGGCTTGGTCCATCATCTGTCCAAGATTACAGAATCACAGAATCACAGAATCTTAGTGGTTGGAAGGGACCTCTGAGATCATCAAGTCCAACCACATTAAAAAAAAAAAACAAAAAACAAACCAAACCAAAAAAAACCCCACAGAAAAACCACCAAACACACACCCAAAAACACCACCCACCAACTAAACCCCACACCCACAACCCCACACACAACACCCACCACAAACCAATAATCTTGGGCACTAGAGCATGCCCTGAAGAGCCATGTCTACACGTTTATGATTGATGCAGGAAAACCTGCCTGGGAGGAGATTAGTGCGCCAACGGTACATTTTAGAGAGCAAAACATTAATTTTTAGGCCAACAATGCTCCTCCTCGGGAATCTCATCCTCTCCTGCTGGGTGAGTGAGAGCAGTACCTGGTGCTTGCTGGGCTGGTTTACTCAGACATCGCGCCGCTGTTATCGTCCTTCAGCGCTTCGCAAAGCACTTGGGGATGACTTGGCAGGGGGAAAGGTGTTTCTTAAAATGAAAGTCTCCTGATCCTATGCCTTAGAAAAGCTTCAGTAATTAAATTGTAGTCGCCAACAGAGAGGGTATTTTTCCTGGCAGCTAAATGGCTGGAGGATCTGAGGGCCCCAGGCAAAGCCAAAGGTATTCGATCCAGCAAGATGTTAACTGCCAGGAAATATCCCAACAAGACAGTGTTATTGCTTTAATACGCTTAATAAAACATTCAGGTTTTCTTCTGGCACCATAGGCACTGGGAAGGCATGGAGACAACATCCAGCTGTTTCTATATCTAATTTGGCTCAGCAGACAAAGAGAGCAGGAGGTGCAGGGCACTGCACCCCTTAGTCCATCACCAGTGCTGTGTAGACCAGTGCCATGCAGAGCGACAGGGAGGCAGGCCAGAGGAAACCAGTGTTTACTCAGCCTCTTAACACCTGTGAACCCATGGAAGTGGTGTTTCTGATGCCAAAGCCAGGGTGGACTTGGGCAGAAAAGGGTCTGCTCTTCCAGATTGGGGTTGTTCCTTGCATTTTGTTCTCTACTGGCTGTTTTGCTGTGATAGCACTGGGGTGTTTTGTTGTTGCTAATTATAGAAAGCGAAGAAAAATGTATTTTTTAGTCTATCACAGATGAACACTGTGAGATTATTAACTATAATCTGTGTTTTATAGTAGGGAAACTGTGCCAGGGTTGGAGGAACTGGGCTGTGGCCATGCGGCAAGTCACCAGTAAAACTGAGTTAGCTTGGGCTTGTGAAGAAACTGTGTAAGAAAAGAGGACGGTGGGTTCAAGCTTTACCCAGACATCCTCCATAACCCTGAGACCCCTTCTCTGCTTGCAAAACAGGTTAAAAATCCCCAGTTTATTTCTCCAAGCTTTGCTCCCCTCCTCTTTTCAGAGGGCAGACCCCACCAGAGACAGAGTCTGGGTCTGATGTACGGCACCGAGCGCGGGGCAGCCCCGATCTCCCCCTGCTCCCCACATCCCGCCGGCGGCAGCCCAACCAGTGCTTCCCTGGGGCAGCTTCAGACAATAGTGGGGCTCGTGTGAGAACGGGCCTTTATCAACCCACATCACACCAGAATTAATGGCTCCCTTAATAAAAGCAAGTGAGATCATCACTCTTGGCTTAATTTTTCCTTTTTATTGCCTTTTACATGTACAAGTAATGATCAGCTGCTTAAATATCTCTAAAGCCAACACTTAAGGACATGTTCAGATCTCTCACTCTCTAATGAATGGCAGTGTCATTTCAGAGGGAGTTTTAGCACATTTCTGGACCAAAAGGAGAGTCTTCTTATAGGACTGGCTCCACTCTTGTCTCCCATCCTTCAAGGTTCCTGAAACAGGGCAATTCCTGTAAAAACAGTGAGATGCACCATCCTGTGGCTGGATGCTCAGTGCAGGTTCAGGTCAGACACCACATGCAGGTTTGAAGAAAAAGGCAAACGTCTCCATGCCTGTCTATGCAGCCCGTGTTAAAATAGGACCTTCAAAAAGCTTCAGGTACAGCTTGAGACATTCTTTGGATTTCCAAATAATCTTCCAAGAGAAGTTACCAGATTATGAACCAAAGACTTTGTTTCCCTTTGCTGCCCAGAAGAATTTCTAGACACCGTGGGTTCTCCATTTGCCCACTCAACCCCATAATGAGCATCAGAATTAGCTTCAGATGTTATTGAGATGTTACTTAGATAGACAAGAGCCTAAATGCAAATAAGGCTTAATGTGATTTTAATTCCTAAATGCCTGTATCACTTAAAAAAAATGAGGTTTAGGATCTAAGTCTCTTCTGAAAACCATCTCCCTCCCTTGGGTATTGCTCGTGTGCAGAAAACAATGAGGTCCTGGTGCCCAGCTACGGTTCTACAGAACTCACCAGCAAAGTTATGGTTTAAGGGGAGAGATAAGATTTACCATCTCACTTGACCCAGCTATTTTTTACAAAATATAAGGCGTGTATAAGGATGTGTGGACCCTGAACCTGCTGCGCTGAAGTGGCGTCCAGGTCATGGCTTCATCCCAACACCTGGAGAAGGAGGCAAGATCTGCTGAAGGAAAGGCCAGACCAGGTGCTGCATCGGGCTCGTGCTGGCACAGAACAGAAAGGTTTGAGGTGTTACTGTCAGTGCATTGACTTCCTTCTCATCGCTGAGAAGAAGGTTTGAGGCGTTACTGTCAGTGCATTGACTTCCTTCTCATGCTGTATGAAAAATTGATTTACTGGAGCAGTAAGGAATTTGCAGTGTGCTTGTATACGTGTAATTGGTTCGAGTACTCGCTGAGAGACACAGGAGCCTGGCTCCTGGTGCCCTGCCACGTGCCCACGTTTGCAGCAGCGGGTGCAGGGGAGGAGACCGCGCTGGTAGGGCTGAGGTGGAAGAGTTCCACATTGCTGTGTGGATGCACCGATATGAAAAGTAATAGTTTTCCTCCTTCTACCTACCATTAATCTGCGACGTGCATGAATTGTAATTAAGCTCATTTAGAGCAGGGCATTGTATGCAAAACATTAATATCAGCAATATAGTTATCCGGATTAGCTCCATTTGTCAAAATAATGGTATGGGGAAAGTGTGTCTTGCATAGCTCAGAGTGTGAATGAGCAGTGCAGAGTTCAGATGTTCTTTGAGGTGGAAGGCCAGGACACAGCACTTCCCCAGACCTCTGGAGAAGGTCTGGGAACCTTGTAGTGGTTTCAATGAGGCACATCTTCCCCACAAAAATCTCACTTAGGTTAATGAGACCATTACCTGGCATTAGCGTTGGGTTATGATGCTCTGGAAATGCTCTGGGATGTGAGCAGGGTCCAGTTTACCCAAGGGCTAGGACTTGAGGCCACAGAACCAAAGTTCATCCTGCTGGGAGGACAAGTAATGCCAACAGAATGTGGGTGTTAAACCATCTTGCAGAGCTTTTCAGCTGGAGAGAGACCTCTTTGACTGCAGCACCACTGGGTCAGCTACGCTGGCTCATGGTGAAACCTCCCTTGTTCGGGCAACGGAGCCTTTAGTAGAAATCAATGAAAGGTCTCAGACCACGAGGGCTAGTTAGTTGTTGATTGCCTGGGCTCTGCAGGCAGAGATGGAGGAAAAAACAGACCAGAAACTCTGAGTTCACCATGTTGGTAGGAAAAGTGAGAAAGAGAATGATTTGCAGTGATTGTCTACCAGGAGGTGACTTACAACAGCACCTTGAGTTGCTTGTTTTCTCGTTGGGACTCTTTGCCAGGAAGTGTAATGATAGGACAAGGGGAAATGGTTTTAAATTGGAAGAAAAAAGATTCAGATTAGATATCAGGAAGAAATTTATTACTATGAGGGTGGTGAGACACTGGAACAGGTTGCCCAGGGAAGTTGTGGCTGCCCCATCCCTGGAGGGGTTCAAGGTCAGGCTGGATGGGGTCTTGAGCAACCTGCTCTAGTGGGAGGTGTCCCTGCCCAGGGCAGGGGGGTTGGAACTCGATGATCTTTGAGGTCTCTTCCAACCCAAACCATTCTATGATTCTATGATTCTGTGAAATGAGGAGCTGAAATCTCTCCTTCCTTTCCATGAAATCCCTGCACGTCAGACAGCGTCCGCAGTTCGTACCATGCCACTCACGGTCTTCAAGTTGTGCCAAACCTCTCTAAGGTGCTCAAGTTCAGCGAGCTGCCCCTGTGCAGGCAGGGATTTCATCCTTGGGCTTTCACAAAAAGCAGTGGGGGGTTCCCAGCTCCAGGGGCTGCCAGCATCTGCGCTGCGAGGCTGATGTGTCCCAGCTGGGTCCCCGCGCGACGCCAAGTCCCCCCATGTGCGCAGGGGCTGTGGGGTTGGGATTTCAGGACATCTGGCAGCCCAGGCTGTGTGACATCTGGAAAACCAAGAGTTTGCCACCCAAAGTGGGACTCAGCAGGTCTGGGATTTGACTCCCCAAGTTCAGCGAGCTGCCCCCGTGCAGGCAGGGATTTCATCCCTGGGCTTCCACAAAAAGCAGTAGGGGGTTCCCAGCTCCAGGGGCTGCCAGCATCTGCGCTGCGAGGCTGATGTGTCCCAGCTGGGTCCCCGCGCGACGCCAAGTCCCCCCATGTGCGCAGGGACTGCGGGGTTGGGATTTCAGGACATCTGGCAGCCCAGGCTGTGTGACATCTGGAAAACCAAGAGTTTGCCACCCAAAGTGGGACTCAGCAGGTCTGGGATTTGACTCCTTGTCTGCGACCTTTGAGGGCAAGGTCTGGGAGGGAGTAATCTTTCCCTCCTCTGCTTTTGTAATTGCGTCGGTGCGTTTGCTGGGGCTGTGCCGGCTGAAGTGCTGACAATTTGGGAATGCTACATTCTTCTAGGAGGAAAAACTGGGAAAGTAGTTACATCTGTGAAGTCTCCAGCCTATCTCAGCTGCCAAAAGTGCTAAGTAACAAAACCGAAACGCGCACTGGTTTCAGATGCTGTGGACTTCACCGTCTTGAAAAGGGGCCTTATCCCACCGTGGCTTGTGCAACAACCTCTGTGCAAATGAGAAAAGCGAAGGTGCGAGGCAGGCTCTCACTTGCACTTGTTTATTTTGGGGTGAAAGACCACAAAAGGTGTTGGCTGAGAGAGGAACCGGGTGATTTAGGGAGTCCTTGTGGATGTGAAGATGCTCTGCTCCGGAGGAGCCCCCAGGGCAGCCCTCCAGTGCCCAGCAGTCGGGGGCGTCTGAGCTCTGGTTTCCAGCAGCCATGTGGATATTCCACATATTTACCCTGTGATCCACTGAGGTTCCCTTTGTGCCTCCTCACCCCATGCCCCTTCCTTTCTTTGTCAGTTGGTGGATGCCCTGACCCTTGTTAGTGAACAGGAGCCCTCTAGGGCTATTTATTATTTAATGCTGCACTTCTCGGCTTTTTTTTTTTTTGTCTATTTATCTTTCTGACATTTAGTGCCCCACGTTGAAGAAGTCCTTGATGTGTTGTCAAATCCCTCCATGAGATATTTGACTGGAATGTGTATCGCCTGCCTGCGTCAACCCAGCTGCCAGGGAACGGCTCTCCTGCTCTGCAAAGAAACGCAGCAGCTGCCTTCTTCCACTCTCTGCCTTTCCAGCAGAACTCAAATGAATTGCTTAATTTCAAGCAAATTTGATAATAAGGTTGAGGTGTCAAAAGTGATTACATTCCAGAGCATCATGGTACTTCAGTTATTTAAGCAGAGGGATCATGTTTAGATTTTCTTTATTTTTTTTCCCCCCAATTTTCCCCAAAGAAGGACAGAAGTATCTGTTCCTTGCTGGCTGCCAGGGATGGATGGGAACAAGGTTGCAGTTGATGTCCTCCTTGCAGACCTTCTTAGGGGATTGTCTGTCCCCTGTGCCCTGGCAAGGCAAGTCCAGGAACTGGAGAAACCTCCACAAAAAGCAGGGGATTAGCATTGCCTGGGCCCCACTTTTTGCTCTGAGCACAAGCATTGAGGTGCTATTCTGCAAATGACCTTTGCAACCTGCCTGGGCGCCTTTAAGTTGCTGTAAGCACGTGTGAAGCAGTGGTATTAATAATAATACTATTCACACCAGAGTCTCCTGGGCAGCTGAATGACAGTATGAATGTGGATTAATATTCCTTAGCCACAAGGGACTGGGAAGGAGCTGATGGAAGCATAGCTTGTGAAATTAATAATCACCACCCACTTGGAGGAAAAGGAATTGGATTATAGGGACTCCAAAATTAATAGTATCCTGGGCAGGCAGAGGCTATTGAAATATTCATGGCGTTCAGCTAACCTAAGATGGTAAGAAGCAGGCAAGGTGTGATGCATTATGTAGCCACGGGCCACAATGAACCACCTTCCGTGGCCGTGGGGGCTGCTGCGTGGGAGCTGGCTCCTCTCTGCCCGCCGGCAGCGTGGCACTAATTGGGCAGAGGCACATGGTTATTGACAGAAACGTGGGTATCCGCTGACGAGTCTTGCCAGGTATTTTTATGCACAGCATAAATAAAGCAGCCAGTGATGCTCTTGGGCTGAAGCCGGGGAAGACTGGGAGAGAGGGAGTTGGGGATTCGGCGTGCAAAGGGGTTTTTGGCAGGATGCCTGCCCAAATCCTGGGGGGCTGCCTGTGCAGAAACATCTCAGGCTGAGCTCTGGACACAGAGGGGTATCGCTACTGCAGGGCAGGGCAGGATCTTGGGTAAATGAACAGGCTCCCCTGATCCCGACAGCCACGTCCTGCCTGTGCCAGCGAGGAAAAATAACAGACCTCACTCTCAAGTGGGTGAAATTGGTGCAAAACCCAGAGAAATCCCTGGTGTCTCCCAGAGGGTGTCCCCAAAAGTGGCTGTGGCCTCCCAGGACCTGCTACAAACCCTGCTGCAGTCCAGCCCTGGGAGGTGCAGCTTCCAAAAAGCCCTTTGCAGAGGGATGCCTGCTACCAGCTGGGAGGGAGCTGGGTTCAATTTAACTGGACAAATGGCCTCCACAAAAATCCTTTCAGGAACCTTGCTGATAACCAGGCCCCACACATGCCTCCTAAACCTGCTGGCATCAGACCTGCATGTCCCTGATGTGTGCTGTGAGTGAGGGAAGGGGCATCCCATGCCCTGAGACCCTGGGCGTGAATACATGAGTGAACCTTAAAAAAATCAAGCTTGGCATCATTATCAGTCAGGGTCTTGGAAAACTGCTTTCCCCAGTTAGGGAAATCGTGATCCTTTCAGCCCCTGCTGACACCTTTGTGGTAGGACTTGTGGTAGGGCTCAGGGTGCCACCAAGGGCATCCCTGTCCTCTGCCTCCCTGGGGCTTTGGGGAGGATGTAGACCAAAGACAGAAGTATGGCAGCATGTTTTTCCTCCCTTTAATGCCCAATCTACCTCCTTTTGCCTCTGTGGCTGGTGTGTAGCAGGTGGGGAGGAGGAAGGCAGAGCTCTGGTAGAGCTGCCCAGCAGAGCAAACCCAGTGCATTGGGTCCATGTGGAGCTGTGTCTCCTTTGCCTCCCTCACCAGTGGAACTGCCTTCTCCCAGTGGGGCCAGAGATGGAGACAGTGTTTCCATTCAAACAAATGCTCCCTTTCCTTGTCCCAAAATCCTTATTTCTGGAGTATTTCCATCGAAGTGTGGCCAGCAGGCTCCAGGGAGAGGGACCTGAGCTCCCTTTAAAAATCAGATTTCCAGCAAACCTGCATCTGGCGTGAAGATGCCATTCTTAGCTCTGAAGAGGCTCAGCAGGTTGTGTTGATTTGGGAGGCAGCCCTCTGTAAAACAACACATGGTCACACACACTGTGGGCAGAAGGGCGAAGGGCTGCCTGCATGGCCTCCATCCGTCCCCCATTCCATCCATCCCCCTCCATCTCTCCCTTCCGACACTCAGACAAGGGTGACAGTGACTCCAATGGTCTCCCCTGCCAGGAAAATGAGGTAATATCTCTGCTCTTCAGATGCTGACGGGACCCTCTGAGAAGCAGCTGTGGGCCAGATGCCACCAAATGTCATGGAGGCGGCGTGCTTGAAAAAGGAAAGTGTATAGTGGTGGCAAAGCCACCACTAAATTAAATTGGTTGTGCTGTTGAAGAGGGAGGCATTGGCACTCTGAGAGCACGTCAGAGTCCTGCAGGCTCCTGCGAGATGTGCAGCGAGCCCGTTGTGCTGCCAGCATGCTGAATTACTCCTTGAGTGGGTATTTGAAAGGGTAGATCCCTACAGGGGATCATTATTTAATCAGTTTGAATTAAAGATTCCCCGGAAATACAACATCGTGCATTAAAAAAAAAATATAATCCTGACTGTAAGTGTGTTTTCCACAGCTCTGCTCTCCTTCAAGAAAAAAATGGTTGGTTTTGATTTAATTCTGCCTCGAGGTAGCCAAAGCATCATTAAAAACCTGACCCCATGACATTCAGGGACCAGCCCCTCCTCCTGTCCCAGTGGAGGGAGTGCCTGGTGGTGGAAAACCCCAAAAAGCTGCCATAGCCATTGAACGTGTAAGAGCTGGGCTAAACTTCAGTGGGTTTGCAAAACATCTCTCCTGTTCATCCACCAAGGCTACACAAACTGGGGTTAAGCCCAGACGAATTTGCCAGCGTAGAGCTCTCACTGGCCACAAGCTGGCAAATGATTGTTTTGGTGTGTTTATAGTGGGGAAGGGAACTCTGGATGTGCCCCAATGCATGTTTAAAACCAACAGGAGCCTTTCTAGTGAAGCAAAGTGTGTGTCCTGGTCCTGCTGTAGGTATCTCGGGAGGCATTGCGAAACAACTCCATACGAAGTGTCCAACAAGCTCCCGCTGAGGCCTGTGGTGGGAGGAGTCCCAAGGGACCTGGCATGGTGTCCAGTGGGTGCCTGTTCCTGATTTTTGCCTTGATGGCTTTAAAAAAGGCATCCTAATGAGATTTATGAGGCTGGTTCAAAACAGAGAAGTTGCCTTGCCAACAAGACACATGTCTGCTACATAAAAAATATGATGATGAAGGGATGAGATGACAGCTTTGTATCCATAACACTTTCATCCCAAGGTGCCTTTATGCAACTGCTAAATATTTAATTTCTTCTAACTTCCAGCCTTGGATGTTTTTCACAGGTGAAGATGCTAGAAGCCCTCTGCCCCACATGGGTGGGGTGGGAACACGTCAGCATGGGGCAGACACAAACCACAGCCCGCGTGGCCGTCTGTTCCCCAGCTCCCATAACACTTTCCACTCCTGTGACGCCGTCCAGCTGAGAAGTGTTTTGTGGATTTAAGGTCTGATTTAAACTCAGAGTTTACCTTTGTAGCTGTCTTTGATTAGGAGTTGAACTTGATCTGGAGAAAATATTTCACGGCTGCTTTTCACCAGAAGAGCTGTGATTTCCTCGGGGTAGGATTTGGGCAGTTTTCCAGACCAGTGTGATTGAGGCAGTGCAGGACCCATCAGCACTGGGACACAGCCGGTCCTGTTGTCTTCTCCTAAATGGGTGGATGGCCCAAGCAGTGGTGTTGGGAGACTTGTCTCTTGTCCCTATCCAATTTTCCCCACCATAAGCCCTGTCCCAGAGAGGGCAAACGTGATTGCGGTGGGAAAGGCAAAGTTTGTCCATTTGAATTTTGCTGGAAGGGGGCAAGGAGTGCTTCTCTTTTTCTCTGACCTTTCTTTCAAGCTTTTGCAAAAAATAGTTGAAGTGACAAACCAGAAAATGCTACTGCTGTGGCAGGTATAGTTTCTTCTTCAAAAATGGAAATTCTCCCCTAACTTCTTCAGCTTGAATGCTGCAAGTAAACATATTTCCCTTTTATTTTTTTGCTGGTGGACCGAAGGCTAGGGCTGAGGTTGGCAAAGAGACCCTGTGGAGCATAATCCTCTGCCAGGCCTGTCCTCTGTAGTGCTGGGGAGGAATGCGCAATGTGGGATGTGAGTCCCCTTGTCCAACACGATGTGTCCATGTTAGGTGAGGGGGATCACATCCTGGGAATACCCACTCTCCCCCAGGCATTTAGAGGTTATCGGTGGTGAACTCTAATATAGCTAAATATGCCGTGGATACTCAAAGTGAAATAAATTCCACTGCTGCAGTGATGCTGTGGATGCTGCAGATCCCTCTGAAGGAGCTCAGACATCCCTTTCCCTCCTTGGGTACAGCGCTGAAACGTCAGCGCTTCTCAGGCCCCTTCAGCTGCACCCCCAGAAACCACAAAGCCCTGAACCAAAGTACTTAAATACTTCTGGCCCTTGAGGTTTAATTGCAATTCTAGACAGCCAAAATTATTCCCAGCTGCCTGTTGTGCCTGAGGGTGTCCTGCCCTGAGTGTCAACCAGCAGCAGCTTGAGGTTTGTCACCTCCAGCACAGGTTTCCTGCACTGAAGATGTTCAGCTGCAGTGACTGGTGTCCAGCCCACGTGATTTGGGGCTGGATGTGCAGAAGGTCCCTAAAACATAAATACATACTATCCTAAACACAGGCAGCGTAGTGCATTCAGCAAGGGGATGCCCGAGAGACAGACAGGCTTCTGCTGTCCCAGACCTTATGCTTTTTCAGAGCCATCTTGAAGAGAAATGAGAATAAAGATGTAGTTGACATGGGCATTATAGTTTGTAAAGCTTTAAGTGAAGCTAGAGGCGTGAACTACAACAGCCTTTCTCTGCTGCTGCAGAAGGGAAATGGGAAAGCAGGATGGTGAATTTTGGTTTTTGAGGGCACCAGTATGAGAGGTAATAAAAAAAAGAAAATTCTCAAAAAAACCCCAAACCCAAACCATATATGACCCAGAGAAGCCGGCTGCACTTCCACAGCTGTGGAGCTCAGTGCATGAGCAAGCTGGGAGCCAAATCTCACAGGGAAATGATCTCTCATTCTGCACTCTCTCTTCCCCATCCCCCAACAAATTCCTCTTTGATTTTTAAAGCTGTGGGGAACTGCAATTAAGAGGGAAATTTCTGATCCTTCTTCTTCCACACACCTAAAGTTTAGTGATTATTCACTTCTGTTGGTTTTAGCAGAGAAACTGCTCGTGATGGCCCAAGGCTGTGGGAGATGGTGAAAAGGCTTCCGCTGACCCTGCTGGGGCTGTGTCAGGAGCTGTTCATGGCCAGTTTGTGAGGCTGGAGTGACCTGAGGACTTCCCTAACCCCAGGTGTGAAAGTGTCTGCTGGAAACAAGGATTTAATCCTCATCATGTTTTAGGAACAACCCTTTATCCAAACTAAAACCTTGGGGAGAGGTCACGTAAAGGAAGAAAAAGCCTGTGTAGCATCATTGGTTGTTCACTCTGAATCGGAATGAAGTCAGTTTTACCCACATTATGTGTCTCCTGTTTCCTGGCTAGGGCATCATGCCACGCTAACACTAACTGTCCATCTGCCTGGGTGTCCCACCATCCCCAGCCCTGTTCCTGGTGCTCCCAGCTCAGCACGGACTGTCCTAGGGAGGGGGTGGCAGCCGACCCAGCAGGAATGTGTGCCATGGTTGCATTGCTGCTTTGGCAGACCAGGTCCTGAGCAGCACAGGGGGAGATCCAGCAAGGGAAGGGAGCTGGTGGCAGGGAGAGCAGTGCTGTGAGCACGCAGCAGCAAAGTGGGCTGTAAAAGCTGGGCTGAACCTTCCTCCCAGGATGGAGGTCCCCAGGTTAATGGAGCTGCAGCAGGAGGGCTGTGCTGGGCTCCACACCTGAAGACCCTCCAGCCCTCTCCAGAGAGGGAATGCTGCCTTGTAAATGGTGTCCAATGCCCGAGTAAGAGGCCAGTGAGGAGCTGATGGCTCCCCTCTCTTGGGAGGTCCCCCTGGGAGGTTGGCCCAATTTTGATGAAGTCTGAAGAAAATCCAGTCCTCTTTTTCAGCATCTGAAAGGATTTGAAAGGGGAGAGTTTTTTGCAGGAGCAATAGTTAATGCCAACTTGTACGGTCTCTCATGTTGTGACTTTTGATTCTTGCTGTCATAGAATCATAGAATCATAGAATCATAGAATGGTCTAGGTTGGAAGAGACCCTTGGGATCATCGAGTCCAACCATCTACCCTACTCTACAAAGTCCTCCCCTACACCATGTCCCTTAGCACTGTATCTAAACGGCCCTTAAACACAGCCAGGGATGGTGACTCCACCACCTCCCTGGGCAGCCTGTTCCAATGCCCTATCACTCTTTCGGTGAAAAATTCTTTCCTAATGTTCAATCTAAAACTACCGTGTTGGAGCTTGAAGCCATTCCCTCTCGTTCTGTCACTAATTACCTGTGAGAAGAGACCAGCACCAACCTCTCGGAAAATCTCTGGGTGAAACTCCCTACAATCAGCCAGAAAAGAGCATTCAGCTCTTCAGTGTTCTCTCAATTTGAGTTTTTAACTAAGTCTTTATTGCACCGGGGAGGTTAATATGTGTGGGTGAACAGGAAATCAAGAAACGTTTTTACAAATGGCCTTGAAGAGCAGCATGCCAGGGAGCATCGCCTCCGCATCCCACCTCTCCTGCGGGGATGCAGGTGCCCCTGATCTACCACAGGCTTAAGAGTTACAGGTCACTGGTGACAGCAAAACCAGCTTTGAACCACTTAAAACTGTAAAACAAACCAAAGAGACAAAAGTCAGAGAAGCAGAAGTTACATGACTAATTAACACCAAATACATCCACACTGTGGGTTAAGTACTTGGTCACTGACCATCTCATGCTCTAGCCTGTACCTCCACCAGCCAGGCTGGGGTTTGGCTGCCCACTGCAGTGATCCTGGAACTGCAGGTCAGTTGTGCAAGACTTGGTTCATTTTGCAGTTGCACTTTAGAAAGCAGATTTGGGACCAGGATGTCTCTCTAGATAGAGCGTAATGGTCATGGGGTGCTTCAAAAAGGTATGGTAAAAGGCATGTAGTCATCCAAAACCCACAAAATTGATGGGTCCTAGGGCTTGGTAGGGCATTGTGGATGCTGGTGGTACAAAATTCGGTACGGTAAGGGCATGTAGTCATCCAAAAACAGCAAAATTGATGGGTCCAAGGGCTTGGCAGGGCATTGTGGATGCTGGTGGTACAAAATTGTCATTGTCATGTCATGGCCTCAAGTTACACCAGGGGAGGTTCAGGCTGGGTATTAGGAAAAATTTTTTCACCGAAAGGGTTCTCAGCCATTGGAATGGGCTGCCCAGGGAGGTGGTTGAGGCACCATCCCTGGAGGTGTTCAAAAGACGGGTTGATGTAGTGCTGGGAGGTATGGTTTAGTGATGGTGTTGCTTTTTGTTTGTTGTGTGGGTGTCTATTTTTGTCAGTTAGGTTGACAGTTGGACAAGATGATCTTTAAAGTCCCTTCCAACCTAGAAGATTCCGTGTTTCTGTGAAAATTGGAGCTTAAGCTTGGCCATTATGTTGGGTGAGTGTCACACATCATAACACACACCTTAACACACATCCTTTTTCAGTCTGCTGCATTTTGCAGAGCTGCTTCCGTGCGTCTCTGGTGCAAACCCATGCTGACCCTGCATGTGAGGTAAGGGACCAGCTCGTACCTCCAGCCACGTGTGCTGGGGCTGCCACACTGGCTGTGACATCCCCAATCTGATCATCCCAGCTGAGGACCTGCCCGTCGCCCCCGGGGGCTCTCCCCGCTAGCACACGAACGGTTAAGCAGCTCGAACTGCCTGCTCAGGAAAGCACTTTGTTTGCCCTGAAGTGGGGTGAGAAAAAAAAAATCTGGAAAAAAGGACCTCTGGGAGACCTTGTAAGATTAAGCCAACATACCAAGCTGCTGAACAATGGTTGACATAGCAGGGCTCCACTCCCCATCCCTCCCCCGGCTCCTATAGATCACAAACATATGCTCGGTGCATGCAGCTCGCACTCTTTTATTTCACTATGTTTCAGTTCCCGTCTAGCGTCTCCTTTTATTCCGCATGTGACACAAAAGTTAATTTGAGAAAAAGGATAAAGTGTCACATTCTCTTGAGAAATGAACATGTAAATGGCCTGGAAGCAACATCATTTTTCTCTCTCTATTTCTTTTTTTTTTTTTTTCCCCTTTTCTTCCCTACCACGAAAGCAGCATTAAATCCACTTTCCTCAGCTGCCGGTTCAGCCGCTGCTTCCCTGGCGTCAGGGAGGATGGACGGGCCAGTGGTGGAGCAAAGCTTGGAGCAGGAGGGTTGGGAGTTGTCCTACCCCCATCCTAAGGCACACACGATGCTGGGAGAGAAGCTGTGGCTGCCCCATCCCTGGAGGGGTTCAAGGCCAGGTTGGACAGGGGCTTTGAGCAACCTGGTCTGGTGGGAGATGTCCCTGCCCAGGACAGGGGGGTTGGAACTGGATGATCTTTAAGGTCCCTTCCAACCCAAACCATTCTATGATTCTGGGGCTGGGGACATGGTGTCCAGGGAGGTTGGTGGCCTGTCCAGCACAGCCCTGCTCTGCCAGCCCATGCCAGGGGACGCAGGGGACCTGGCTGGCTGGAAGCTCTATTTGGGATGGGCAGAGGTGTCCGTGCCCATCCCAGCACAACAGATGTGTTGGTGGATGCAGATGCACCAAAACGAGCAGTGGGATGTGGCTCTGGCTTTTGGCAGCCCTCAGCTTTTGGGCTCATTGAGGATGTGACACAGGATGGTGTACTTACCACAAGGGGTTAAACGCGGGTGTCCTTTGCATGTGCCTCCTACCAGCAAGAATAACAGTGAAGACAAAACGAAGGATTTTTATTGATTACTTTGGAAGGAGGGTTACCGTTTCGTAGTGACTTTTGGGAAGGGAGGGTATAGCACACATCAGAGGCTCCAATTATGCCGAGAAAAATACACAGCTCTAAAAAATAACCCTCCCTTAGAAAGACTTCAGCACTATAACAAAATATTAATGTTTAAAGATATTCCTTCTTAATATTTCAGGAAGCAATTGGAAGTCCCACAGTATAGTTCATTCTACTTTTTAAATGGAAATATTTAACTTGGAGCAGCAGAGCTCACATTGGCTCCAAGATAAACTTTCCTTGGCAGTTGCAGCTCGTGTATAATGCTAAAAGCAGCTCCATCTTTGGGGTGGCATTTTTTTTTTTTAGCTCATCTTGGAGCGCCAAGCTCCAAATTAAACGGAGGGCTGGAGCAGCTGCTATTTTGCCGACGAGTCCAGAAGCTTGTCTGCGGCTGGGGAGCGGGGGAGAAGGGCTGTCTGGAGGGGGAGGCAGGATCCGCGCAGAAGGTCGGGCTAATTAAATCTGGAGAAGTCACCAGAGAGCCCGGTGTTTCTGCATATTATATCTTCAAAGCTTTCCCTCGTGCGGGGCGCGATAAGAAGAGGGTCATCTTGACACTTTCATCTTCTCCTGAAAGGGCGAGTGTTGAGCTAAATAAAGAAATAAATACATGTTGATTACACGGGGAGGGAGGGACAGGAATATCTGCCTGTTCAAACAGCTAATGTGTCTCCCAGGGCTCCGTGTGCTCCTTCTGCTTATTAATAGTGTGATTTTTTATTACTATTATTATTTTAATCTGCCCATCAAGTGCTGTATTGCGTGAGCTCCTGTTTTCACACGTACCCACTGCCCTCCGATGTGAGCACATCTTCCCACCTCCAGAAACATGAAATAGGAAAATCAGATATGTGCAGGGTGTGTGAATTGTCCTCTTGTCAAGGATTTGTTGAAGGAAGGGCTGGAGCAGGTTGTCCCAGCACACAAGTGTCTCTGTTTCCGTGTCACAGCTTGTAAGTGTCTCTTTTCTGCCCTTGGAAATGCTCAGCTCCATCAACTTTCTTTGACTGGGAGCACATGGCATGTCTGGAAAATCAAACCTGCAGTGCATGAACCTACAGATTTGGAGATCTATAGGAGAAAACAGTAGCAGTTCCTCCAGTGCCACGTGCAGGCGAGAGAGCCCGGGTGCAGGCTCAGCTCCCTGGGGCAGCTCCTCAAAAGCTGCCCTGTGCTGGGGAAGCATGAGGCTGGTGGCATCCCTAAAACTCCAGAAAACTAGATAAAGTTTCCAGTGGTGTTTTTTTATCTTGCAGATCCTCTAGTGACTATCTCTTTTCTAAGGCTTGCAGTTGGCAATGGAGATTTTGAGATGGGTCCTAAAGACTGAAGGTTCATCTTTGGAGAGGGTGTCCTGGTGTGGTGGGGCAGAAAGGCAAAGCACCGACTCCAGGGTGATTTTGCACTTGTACACACTGCAATTAATGTCCCCCCTTTTCCCCCCTCCCCCGAAGCCAATGGATTGCTGTTCACTCTTTGATGCCTGAGCAACAAAATTGAATTGATCCTGGTATTTCCCAGGGTAAAAGAGAAAAGAAGACATGATGGTCTGTGGACTCAAAGATGGTAAGAGCAGATCCCTCCTAACAGTTTGCTGGACCCCAAATCTTCTGAAAGAAATGAGCTTGCTTTCTTTAGGGCTAATACAGCATATGAGCCTTCAGCCTCAGGAGGTTACACCACGTGGTTGCTCCTCGAGGCTCCATGATGAGTCCCAGCTCCTCTTCTGCCTTCTGGATGGAGGCACGGACCTGTGGACCAGCACGAAGGCTGCCCGCAGGCTGCTGGGCAGCTGCAAGTCGCGGCAAAATGACTAAATTCCTCTTTTGCAGCTCAGACATATAAACTTGGAAGTGGAAAATGAGGATATGTCTGGGGAAAGCCAGACGTGCAGAAGCCATGGTGGGCTCTCCGTGCTGCTCCAGCCGGGTATGGGCAGGGGCAGCCCTGGCTTTGCCCCACACCCAGCTCGGGTCGGTGGCTCGGGGGGCAGAGCAGGAGCATCACTGCAGGCGTCCCCACTCCTCAGCCTTGTCCCAAGGCACCCACAACTGCCCGCCGCAGGACGTGATATCAGGCTAGATGATAATTATAGAGTGAAATGTCAGCCTCATTCACAGGAGCATCATTACCCATTAGCTAATTAGGCATTAGCCATTCCAGCACTGCTGTTAGTTGCTTTTTAAAAAGCCACTGGATATTAGGAGAGAGAGACACTTTGAAATTCCACTTATGATGGTAGGTTTGAAAGAGCAGGGAGGCCTCTGATGCTTTCAGTGTGTTAGAAAGCAATGACTGGTTCGCAAATACAGCTCCTTTCCCAGCTCAGAGGTGGGGAGAAAAGGAAATATGTGCATGTTTCTGAATGTGTCCTATGGAACAGGACATGATTTCATACTTCAAGGATGCGAACTCACAGTGACTCGGGGTCCCATTCAGTGGCAGCAAAGGGACCTGTGAAAAGTTTGGCAGGAACACGGTGCTTGATTGAGGTCCACGTTTCAACTTCAAGTTATGTACTTAGGTGTGGGAAAGTCTGCTTTCTGGTGATAACTTTGAGTTTTAACTTAAAAACCTCAACCTGTGGAGACTGAAGTGGCTTTTGGTGGTTGCTCTAAACTTTCTCCCAGGCCTCTTGGGATCATGGTTCACCCTTTCCTGGGGAAGATGTCCAGGTCTGCCTTTGCCTACGTGGCAGCTCAGCAGGACCCCCATCCTGGCATGGGCCAGCCTTTGCTTTTGGTAACTTCACAGTGAAACTCTGTGTTTCCACTTCACTCTGAGTGGCCTGAACATGACAGCTCACAGGAGACTTTGTGGTTTCCTGCCTGTCTTGTACTGCATGGAAACCTCCCTGGGCTCGCTCTGGAGCTCCCTAAAAGGAAAGCTAGCAAAGATGGATGGAAGTGGAGAGCTCTTGGGAGGGCACTTTTTGGCTGGGTTTCTGTCCCAGGCTGCAGACTAGCTAACCTGTTCCCTTCAACACCAGATGCCTCTGAGCAAGAGCTACCTGTGACCACTCTCACTGCTTTTTTGCTTCAAACATGAGCTGCCAAAGCTCTTTGCCTCCAAAGGGTTCCACCATCTACTTGTTCTCTCCATTCACAGCAAGAACATAGGGCAGGAGGGAAAGTCTCCTTCAAGCATCTAGAGCAGAGAATAGATGTGGTGGAAGGTGGCTCTTCTCACAACAGAATGGGGAAAAGGAGATCCATATTTATATAGATCTGTCATCTGCATATAAACCTGGGGAATAAAGAGCAATTTTATGTACATTAGATAAGGGAGCCATGTTCTCCTTTTAAATGAAGCAAAGATTAAATTGGTCCCAATAGGATGACTCTTAATTCCTTCCATTTATATATTCTTGTTTTATTATGCTTGTGTGCTAGCAGCACTTTGTAAGGAAGAATGAACAGATAATGTAATCAAAGAAGGTCCATAGGTGTGATTTGCCTGAGTTACCAATATTTCTGATGCTACTTTCTGGCTTATTTTCTTTATATGTCTGCATCATTTCTTGGCTTTTCAGCTCTGCATTTAACAAGAGTCTGGGAGAAGCTTCTGCTCCTCTGCCTGCCACCCTAACAGCAAACAAACACCCTCCCTGTCAACCCCATTCTCTCCAGTCTCAGTGCATTATGTTGTGAACCTTCCTCCCTCTCAGCCTGCAATTAAGAAGGAAATATGGCCCAGGCACCCTCCCCTCTCCATGTTACAGCACGGAGAAGGGTTTTTTTATGGTAGGCAGTAAAAACATTGCAGCGACCAGGTTTACCAGTGATACTGAGCATTAATGAAACCCAGGAGATGCTCTGAGCTCACTGATGTCTGAAATCCAGCATGCACCACAACCTCTGCTACCGATGGTCCTGGCCCCAAGGTGCTACAAGCTCCAGCTGCCCTTGGGCCATGATTTAGCAGGTATTTATATCCACATGAGGCAGAGGAGAGTTAAAAACGGAAAGGCATGGACAAAAGTGCTCAGCAGTAATCAAACTCAAGTCTGGAAATTAAGGGTGATGCTATCACCAAGGACATCAGAGGTCCCTACCAACCATGGTGATTCTGTGACATGCTGGCTTGATGGTCTTATGAGGCTTGTCCAGCTCCTTCAGCTTGCGACAGCCAAGGCTTTGGAGAGAGAAATGAAGGACGTGAGCCCTTATTCCTGGTGTGTGGGCTACAATTGCTTTGTTTTGAAAATGGTGTCTTTAAAACTAGGAGGTATCTAGAAGGTATCTGGAACTATTGTGAGACTGAATTCACAGAATCACAGAATCTTCTAGGTTGGAAGGAACCTTAAAGATCATCTTGTCCAACCGTCAACCTAACTCTGACAAAAATAGACACCCACACAACAAACAAAAAGCAACACCATCACTAAACCAGACCTCCCAGCACTACATCAACCCATCTTTTGAACCCCTCCAGGGATGGTGCCTCAACCCCCTCCCTGGGCAGCCCATTCCAATGTCTGATAACCCTTTCAGTGAAAAAATTTTCCTAATATCCAGCCTGAACCTCCCCTGGTGTAACTTGAGGCCATTTCCTCTAGTCCTGTCACCTGTTCCTTGGGAGAAGAGACCGACCCCCCCTGGCTACACCCTCCTTTCAGGTAGTTGTAGAGAGCAATAAGGTCTCCCCTCAGCCTCCTCTTCTCCAGGCTGAACACCCCCAGCTCCCTCAGCCTCTCCTCAGGAGACTTGTGCTCCAGACCCCTCACCATCTTTGTTGCCCTTCTCTGGACCCGCTCCAGCACCTTGATGTCTTTTTTATGGTAGGGAGCCCAAAACTGGACACAAGTTCATGTGTAACTCACAGTAATTTAGGGACATAATGTACGGAAAAAGGGCTGAGGCAGGTATTACAGGAGTGTACAACATCTGCGTAGTGTGAAAGTACTCCAGAATAAAGACGGAGAAGGGGCAGGGGGGAGAACTGGCTGTAAATAGGAATATTGGTGTGGCTGTACCCCCCCGGGAGGGCAGGGCAGGGAGCTGGTGTGAAGCACACACGTTGATGAGCAATGTGCTGGTGCCACGTAAATTCCCAGGGCAGAGAGACATGCTGTGTGGGAAGGGCTCCCTTGGCCGGGGGATGTTCCCAGGGTATGGTGAGGTCAGAAGGGAAAGGCAAGGTGGTGGGTGGCGTGTCAGCTCCTGGACATGTCAGAAAGCCCCGCAGCGGTGGCGGCGGCACCGCCACGGTCATTGCCCAGAGACCCCGGAGCGAGCCAGCGTGAAGATTGAATTATGGAGGGGCCGTGTCCCTGTCCCTGTCCCTGCAGGCAGCAGCTCATGTCGCCAGGCCACGCGCTGTGTCAGGCTGTTCTGCATGAGATTTCTGTACCTGGGCACTAACTGCAAAAGTTCAGCTTTTGGAGCAAAAGCCAAACTGAGCGGCTGTTGGGTTAAAGCACAAGCTATTCCTCTTCCTTTACCGTTGAAGCCCGGGACATTTTCCTTTGGTGGGTGAAAATTTCTGTGGTTTCTTCACAAATGGGCTTTCCTAATCTAGATATGAGCTGGAAGAAGGGAGAAACCTCCTGCTCCTTGTGTGTTTGTCCTGGGGGAGCTGCAGATGGTGAAGCCCATGGGCAGCGCTGATGAAGGCACCAATGATGGGTTTAAGAACCAAGTGAGGTCGGGCTCTGCTTCAGCCTGGTCCCACGGCTTCCAGGTGTGAAATACAGAGCCAGGAAAGTTCCCTCTGCTCTGGAGGAAATTCAGAATAAAATAAAGGGGCAGTTTTAATTTTTTGCCTGCTTTATTTCCAACGATGTTCCTGGTGTTGTGCTAGGAGGGGGCTTTGACCCTCAGTGATCTGGTGCTAATGGAGGTGGGTTGTGTTTCAGTTGTCCATACGGAGGCACTTACCCTCTCTGTGCAGCAGTAAATTTTACTGAGAGAGAGTGTGTGTTAAATACTTCCCTCACCAAATGTGTGCACGGGGGTGTATATATACAGTTTAATAGTTATCACTCTATACTTAATAGGATTACAGAGATCTGCAGACAAATGAACGTATCGCTATGTAGCCTTATCGTCGCCTGATAAGTAAAAGCCTAAAGATTGTTGAGACAATTATGTTTTGATATTCATCTTAATACTTGTTCAGGAGACAAAATGAATAAATTGCTTTTCGGCACCGCAGCCTCAGCCGAGAGGGAGGCACAGGCAAGAGCCCCCGACGCCTGCAGCACCCATCCAGCCCTTTTCTGGCCGGCTGTTGGACACAGCATCCTCACCTGTGTTGCAGGGTCAGGTTGGAGCTTTGCTCATCTCCCCAGTCTCTGCAAGATGGACACAACCCGAGTAGAGCCCCACTGAGCTCCTCACAACAACAGCTCCCAGGGGTTGTCCCCCCAGCTGTTGTCATCACCCCCATGTCCATGAGGAAACCGAGGCACAGGACAGGATTGCGCCTTGCTCACTGGTCCCTGAACAGCTCATGGAGAAGTGGGGTCAAAACCTGAATCTCGCAAGTTTTGGGTTTGTATCTCCATGATTTAGTGCTCCCTTGCTCCATCCTGCCCCAAGGCTGAGCCCAGGCTCCCAGCCCCGGTGTGTGACACTGACAAGAGCATCATCCTGCAGCCAAAACCCCATCCTGGCACACAGCCCTGACCCAGCTGAGGGAGAGTTCTCGGGCACATCACAGAATCACAGAATCACAGAATCTTCTAGGTTGGAAGGCAAGATGGACACAACCCGAGTAGAGCCCCACTGAGCTCCTCACAACAACAGCTCCCAGGGGTCCGGCACCCATCCAGCCCTTTTCTGGCTGGCTGTTGGACACAGCATCCTCGCCTGTGTTGCAGGGTCAGGCTGGAGCTTTGCTCATCTCCCCAGTCTCTGCAAGATGGACACAACCCGAGTAGAGCCCCACTGAGCTCCTCACAACAACAGCTCCCAGGGGTCTTCCCCAAACTGTTGTCGTCACCCCAATGTCCATGAGGAAACGGAGGCACAGGACAGGATTGCACCCTTCTCACTGGTCCCTGACCAGCTCGTGGAGAAGCAGGGTCAAAACCTGAATCTCTCAAGTTTTGGGTTTGTATCTCCATGACTTAGTGCTCCCTTGCTCCATCCTGCCCCGAGGCTGAGCCCAGGCTCCCAGCCCTGGTGTGTGAGAGTGACAAGAGCATCATCCCACAGCCAAAACCCGGCAATTCCAGTGCTTCACAGCACAAAAGCAACACATTTCACCTTCCCCAAACTGTTGTCGTCACCCCAATGTCCATGAGGAAACGGAGGCACAGGACAGGATTGCACCCTTCTCACTGGTCCCTGACCAGCTCGTGGAGAAGCAGGGTCAAAACCTGAATCTCTCAAGTTTTGGGTTTGTATCTCCATGACTTAGTGCTCCCTTGCTCCATCCTGCCCCGAGGCTGAGCCCAGGCTCCCAGCCCTGGTGTGTGAGAGTGACAAGAGCATCATCCCACAGCCAAAACCCGCACACAGCCCTGAGCCAGCAGAGGGAGAGTTCTCGGGCACATCCTGTGCAATTCCAATGCTTCACAGCACAAAAGCAACACATTTCACCTTCCCTTTGCTGGATCTCCTCCTTTTCCTCCTGGATCCCAGGCAGCCAGCTCTGGGGAAGGAGCAGCGATGCAGACCCAGACTGGCACTGGGTCCCCACGTGTTTTCTGTGGAGGCTGAAGGGACACACCAGCTAAATGCTGGTAACCAACCTCCACCAATACCTCACTGCTGGCTGGGGCAACCACAAAAAAAGGGCTTTTTGTAGCTCCTCTGTCGGTATGGAGCAGGGGGATGGGGGATTGGAGCAGACAGAAGAGCCTCGCTGGGAGGGAATATTCCCACCCTCTGGTGTCCTGTGCTTTTTGGCCATACTCTTGTACTAGTCTGGAAAAGCTTTCTGGAGATATTGAAAACAGCTGCCCCTCTAATTAGGGTTGGGAATGTTTGTATTACGGAAAGTGTCAAATTGCTTCATTACAACCAAAACAGGAGACACTTTGATCCAGAAGATGAGATGACTTCAACTTCGTATGAAGTGGGATCTCTCCTTAGCATTTGAGAAGCGAAGCAAAGGAAAATAAAGCCGGAGATGCCCTCAGCTCCGAGGTGTGGGCAGGCGTTCAGGAGTGAGCTGTGTGGCATTAGTCAGCGTTGGTGCTTCAGACTGTGAGCGAAGGTCTCAGGTTATGCCAAGCGATGTGGCTAAAGTGGAAAATTTATAACCAAGTGAATTGTAAAACAATAGCGTGCATTGGAAACGACACCGACATTCTTCAGAAATAATTGATTATGTCATAAGTCCTTCTCCAACCACATGAAATGCCATTGAAATCTCTCCAATTCTCTTTGAGCAATTTCAGTTTAATCCAAAACCGTGTTTTTCTAGCGGGAACCATTTCAGAAAGGACTATGTGATGGTTTAGAGCAACTTCCCCTGACAGCAGCCTGCAGCCCAGGCCATGCCTGCCTTTGGTGGACCTGTCTCCACGAGGAGCAGAAACAGTTCATCTCGTGTTGTTATGGGGCTCAGGCCACAATTTGCAGGAAGGGCTCAGTCTGGGGGTGGCACGGATCCTTCCTTTTTGGGGGAACATCCCCCAAAGCCAGGAGCTGCATCTGCAGCCTGTCTGGGGCATGGCTTGCAGAAGTGCTGCCCACAGGGAGTGAAGCTGGGCTCAGCTGTGCTGTTCCCCGTGCTCTCCATGTGAGCAAGCCGCCTTGAGCTTGAATCTCTAATCTCCTCTTATCTCTACATCCTTATTCCAGACAGGCTTTTCCTCCTAACAGGGTGTAAAGAAAGCAGGGGGATCTACTTGCCATTACCTGCATTGAAATAACACCGGAGGGTTGTCATCTTTAAATCCCACCAGGCAGATGCTTTTGTAACATCTTAAACCTAACCAATGAACCCAGAATCAACCTCCCTAATAGAAAAGGGAGATAAAAGATTCATCCTTCCACATACTTTAACAGTAGGAGAGCAGTGATATTTCAAAGGCAAGACAGACATCCTGGAGGTGAAGGCAAAGGACGCGTGGGAAGCACAGAAAGGATGCAGACTTTAAAGGTGAATAGGAGGGCATCTGTGCTCAGCACTATGAACGCTTCGGTCGCAAGATGAGACCTCTTGATTCCACACTGAAGTGGAATTGCACATTTCTGGCTCTTATTTACTCTGCAAACAGAAAGTTAAAACTCCAGCCCCGCTCACGGCCGGGGAGAGCGGCTGCTGTTGCCACAACGCGCTGCTGCGGAGAGGGGCTTTCGATGCCCTGGCAGCTTGGCTGGCACACACACTGCTCTTACCCACCTTCACATGGCAGCTTCAGGTGGGGCGAATAGCTGCGTATTTGCAAATGTTTTCATAAAACAAGCAGTCGTTGATTCCCCAGGAGCTGAGGTGGTTTTAGCCTCCAACAACTCCGAGTGCGGCTGAAGCGGTGTAGCCTGGCACCGGCAGGGGTTGGGGCTGGCCAGGTGAAACAAGCCCCAGTCTTTAAACAGGGAACCCATGTTCAGAAAGTTTGGAAATATTGTGTAAATACAGGAAATGTGGCACCTTCCAGCCCGAGAACCCCACCTCCCCCCGCAATGTGTGCCTATACCTGTGTTTATATGGAAATAACAGGTAAATCAGCAAAACCACCAAGAAGCAGCTAAAGTGGTTGTGAAAAGTCGTATGTTTCTCTTAGTAAATTGGCTTGGTTTTCCTCTCTCTTTCTTTTTTTTTGGTCCCCATCCACTCATGAGGTGTCTTACCCAGCTCCGCACAGGGGCTTTCCAGAGAAATGGAAAAGTGGGCACACGTGCTGCCGCTCGCTTCAGTGGAATTCCCTCTAAGCCAAACAAAACAGCATAGAAAGGACATTAAATTCCTTCCTATAAGGCACTAGAGAAAGTATTTACTAGGTGTAGAAGGCTTTTTAAAATTCTTATTTTAATTATAGTGGGGGTAAGGAAGAGCAGGCAGTGAGTCTGGCAAGGGCAGGCAGTAGGAGCTATATGGAAAGGGGGACAAGGTACAAGGTGATGACCTGGCACATGGGTTCAGCGTGTTATTTTGGTGCCTGAGAGCTGTTTTATTTTAAAAAGTCTAAAAAAATCATCTTTAGTATGTTGTACATGGGACAGTCCCTCCACTCAGCCATCTTTTCCAAGGAGCAGGCGTGGAGCCACCAGCTGAGGCAGGACCAAAGCCCCTCTGAAGGAGATAGTGCTTCACCCCGTGCATTGCTAAGCTGAAGCGCCTGTGACACAACACCTCGGGTACAAGATATTGACACAGCTTCATCCAATTACGTTTTGAACCTGTGGGACAAAAAATCTGTCGACTGTTGTTAAATGTGATGGCATTATCTGTGTCTCCGGAGGTGTGAAGCTGTGGATCACCAGATGTGGAGAGACTACGCAGGGAATCCGTCCATATGGGCTTGCCCTGGGTTTCCAGTCTCTTTTAGATGCTTGCTCTCAGTCACTGTTCAAAACTGGGTTTTATATGGAATTTTGGTTCTCTCTATTGCTCTGAAGGCAGGAGGGATCAGCACGTACAATGGCCACCTCATCATTCCCCCTTAGCAAGACAGCCTGGGTGAGGATGGAGAGATAAATCGCCCAGAACAGAGCAAGTAGAAGGTAATTTTTCCAGCCCTTGAAGGCAAAAGCAAGAGCTTAGGTAAGCAAAATATCTGCTGCTCACTGGTGTGTGGCCAGGAGCTGAGGTGGACACCCTCTGCAATAAGTGCAGGGGAAGTTTTAATGACAAAAGGGGACGAGCCCTCTCCCTCCCCTCTCAAAATGGTGTTTCACCAAACAAGATCACCAGATCTTGTTTTTCTGAGCCCCCATGACAGCACAGGGGCAGAGGTTGCTCCTGTAGAAGTCTTCTAATTTCTCAGCTTTGCCTCTCCTGGTGCTGGCCATACCTGGGTTTGGCTTGGCCTGCATGGTCACTTCCTGTCCGGGGAGGACAGCGAGTGGCAGTGCCCCACCAGGGCACAGATGAGGACATCTCCATCTTCATGGCATCCCCGAGTTCATCCTGCTGCTTCAGAAGAGGGAAAGGCAAAGACAGCATCACAAGTAGGGAATTTCCATGGTGTCACTGGTGAATAGGACATTTCTCCTGGAGCCGATGGGTTGGTGCAGCCCAGCTCTGCCCTGTGGGTCCCTCTTGGGTGAGGTGTGCCCAAATCCTGAGGGAAGCAGTGCTCTGCTCTTCCCTCCAATTCCCAGGGGAATACGTGTGCTATTAAGAGAACAAACCCATGTGCAAGTCTGCTTTTTTTCTTTTGTTTTTCCTTTTTTTTTTATTTAAAGCAATGCATCTAGCTCTGTATGGGAGGCAATTAAAAAAAAAAAAAAAAAAAAAAAAAAGCTATTGAAGGTTTTTAATTCAAGTATGAATGTGCCTTCAGCTGGGGCAACTGATTGCCTCTTCCCTAAGGGAATAAGCTGTCTTATAAAGCACCATTCACTGCTATAATGGTCTGCTCCCTTTGGAGCAAAAGACTGCGATTTAACTAAAAGGGGGTTTGTATACAAACACGACTTAATGCATCCCAACCAAAATTGTCCCTTCTCCCAGCTACACCAGCACGTGTTTCCAGGGCCCCGACCCGCAGATGATGGTGAATAACCATCCCCTGGCAGGATCCAAGCAGGTTGTAAACAGGGATGTGGGATGATGGCAGAGCCAGGGCTGGGCATGCTCCAAGCCACACAAAGGCAGGGAAATACCAACACCGGCCCAGGCAGCCAAATTAAAACTGGGATGACTGAAAGGCAGCAGAATTGAATCCCCCTCCCTCTCTCCCGGCAGGGGGGGGCGAGGGCTGCTACCTCTGCACAAAAAGGCAGAATAACAGACAATTAATTAGCAGCAGGACTGGTTGCGTGGAAAAGACACACCGTGCCACCCTTGATTTGCATGCAAATATCCCATGGGTAGGGGAGGATTGGAGGGGGCTGGCAGGAAATGATGGCTGGGAGGGTTTAACCTTGAATATTGCAAGAGGCACTGCTTCTGCTTATTTTGAGACATGTGTGGGTCAGCCAGACCATGGAGGAGAATAATTAGGGAGGGAAAGGAATGCAAACTCCCATTATTGAAGATACCTGGGGGCTAACGGCATGAATACATTTGTTATAATTGACCCGTGGCCCGATGATGATAATTCCTCTGTAGAGATAGCCACTTAATCTATTCCGTGTGCCAACATGGATGTGCGAAATAATTGCAACCTTGGCTCAATCTCGTTTCCACTCTTCTGGAGAATAGCTAATTTATGACAGAAAATAGTGACTAATGTTAGAATAAACAATATTATGACTCAAGTGACTTATGAGTGCTGCAGATATGATGCACATTTAATAGGACATGACTTATCCAGACATGTAATTCTTTTTCTGAGCAGAGTAAAGTAAGTGTGGCAGAAATGCCAGAAACAGCTTTGCAATTGGAATATGCAATTTAAAATAAGTAAAGATTACTCCCAGGTAGTTTATTGCTTTAACTACATCAAGGCAGGTCCCTGTAGCAGACTGCATAATGACTCTCATTTCATTTTTGGTTTGTGTCAAATATCTTCAGTTAGTTTTGCTTTATTGGCTTCATGCAATTTATTGCAGCACTAGAATGTGATTGTAATGCAACTAGTATTTTAGTTTTATCTTCCACTGGTAATTTTTCTTCTTTATGGAGCCTATACTGTCTGCATTAATAAAAGCCATAGAAATTATACAGCGTGGAACCGTGTTTTAGTAAGTGCCAGTTCACTATAGGAAAACCAAACTAGAATCACCGATCTCCAGCCCAAAGAAAGACAGACCAGCCCTGACTGACATGAGGTACCAGGATGCTACATGGCACCTCCTGCATCCGCTGCTGGTTTTAAACATTACTCAAACACTCGTGTTTGTCAGAAGCAAGCATGGAGTCAATTAATCTCACTTAATAGCAGCTGCTTCTCCAACATGTCAATGACTCAAAGGCTCAAAACCGTCAGTCTGAGCTCAGTCTTGGGGGGTTTTCTGTGGGAAGTTGGGGCCACAGTGCCCGAGTAGGAACAGCCCATCCGTGAGGAGGCCCTAAATGGAAAATGAGTGCCCTGGTTTTGTTGCTCAGTGTGTGTCTAGTGACACCTCTGCTGCTGCGTAAAAGAGAGGGTTAGGGGTCAAAACAGCAACTGGGGTTTCAAAAGCAGGATTTTTACCAAAGATGCCTCATCCAGGGTAGGCAGGGACCCGGCACTCGCTGCCCAAGCACTCAGCGACCAGCAGCCCCTATCGCAGGAGTTAAAGATGGATGTCGTGACTTCTTTGATCTCCCTTGTCCTTCTGCAAAAAACTCCTTGTTCACCAAGGAGTTAGATGAAATAAATGCATTAACACCTACAAATATGTGAGGAGCTGAGACACCTCCCCAATGCAGCCACCCGCAGTATCTGGTGGCCAGCACTACGGTCGAAATATGTGAGGAGCTGAGACACCTCTCCGATGCAGGCACCCGCCCGCAGTATCTGGTGGCCAGCACTACGGTCTGGTTTCCCCCGCACGTGCAATACTCATCTGAAAAACTGACAGGACCTTAGTGAATTCTGGGGTGTTCATTCATTCATCCGAGCGGCTTGGCTGTCCAATTTGGAGCGTGACTCTCAGCAAATATTTTCTGTGCACAATTTCCACTCTTCCTTTGACATTTCTTATCCCATATACTATAAGACTCTTCTTCGTCTCACGTACAGCCAGACATCTCTCATCAGCTGCATCCCCAGATAATAAAACATCTTCTGTTAACATGAGCAATACTCTTGCTTCTCAGCAGAAGTGCTTCCCTTCCCAATTTTGGTTTGCTTTGGCCACCGCAGAGAAGATGCGCCAGGGAGTGTTGGCCAAAACTGCAGTATTCACACAGTGCTTCCTGGGACCCCAGCTCACCCCTCAGCTTTTTTTTTGGTAGTAAAACAAAGTAAAAAAGGCCAAAAAACAGGAGTGGAAAGCTTTGTGTGCAGGTTGGAAAGCCACTTATGCAGGAGCCCAAGTTGACTCCTCTGAGAGCACGGCCCACAGAGATGCTGTTAATATCTTATAGAGGCAAAAGGCCAAAAAACAGGAGTGGAAAGCTTTGTGTGCAGGTTGGAAAGCCACTTATGCAGGAGCCCAAGTTGACTCCTCTGAGAGCACGGCCCACAGAGATGCTGTTAATATCTTATAGAGGCATTTCTAGGAACCAACTTCCAAACCCTGCTGGCTTTGGATGGGAGCTGGGTCCCTAATTCTCTTAGGTTCTCTTAAATTTGCAGGCAAAAAATATCCAGTGTATACAGGGGGTGGGGGTTTGAAAGACTGATTGTGCTTGCTGCGAAATGAATTTCCTTTAAAGCTGCATTTATTGCACTCCGTGGCCCCCATTAATCAGAAAGTTATATCTGGCCTTCACATTATGGTGAAAGAAGTATGTGAAATATTCCTAAGCTGCAAAATCACTCAGGAATGGTGGGGATTTTTCCCTTTGCATTTGAATTCAGCATGGAAAAGTAAGTCACTTTTTGTTAATGTCTAAGGCCCATAGTGAAATTGGCTTCATGCAGGGGGAAGTCCCGTTCCCATCTGGTCCAGCGTAGCCTTCGGGCAGCCTTCGCTGTGGCATCCGACATGTAACGGGGTGATAAATTCATGGTACCCTTCTGTGGGGAGCAGGGAGGGGCTGAAGTGTGTCTTGGAGAAGTGTGGGAGGACATATCGAGGTGGGGTTATTCCTAAAGAAGGCTGACTTTACAGACTTTGGTTGTCCCAAAAGCTCATTTGTAAGAACTTGGGATTTGGTTTGACTCTAAAATTCTTGTCTATAATGGAGCCTCAAAGCTTAACCTGTGAGAAGGCTGAAATAACATCTATTTTCTTGCTTAGTTTCAACGTCATAAATTTTGTAAGACTGAAGGTATGAATCTGGAAAACAAAAAAAGGACTTTTTTTTTTACCTAGACCAGTAACCTACATTTCACAGGAGAAGGAAAATGCTTTCCATTAGAACATGTCTGTTTGAGATGCTCAGTGTAAGGTTTTCGGGGTCAGACTTATTTCTTCAGTGGATATATGTTCACAGCAAGGTCTGATCTCAGTGGGGTCTGTAATGGCAACAACTGTACAGCCCATAAATAATACATGCTTCTAAAAACACGTGTCTACTCCGTGCTGTCCCCGAGACCTGCCCACAGACTGGTCATGGCCGGCCAGTATATTTTAAATTTGTTAAGACCTGTATATACAAACATAATGTTAACCACTGTTTCATGGGAAGGGTGAAAAAAATCTGTAGAAATGCTCCGTTGAACAACTTTACCTTTGTGAGCACATTCCCACGGCTAAGGGAGCTCCTGCAGCATTTCACAGGGGTTTAAGTCACTGCTGAATAGGAACAGGTTTCTGCTATAAGGTATCTTTATACCCCTATAGAGCAGCAGCAACAGAGCAGCTGTCAGTGTGGGCAACCCCCCTTCACCTTTCTTCCAGTAAAGAAATTATTTTGGTAAAATTACTGTGGGTAAATAAGAATTCGCTTTTGTAAAGCCTCTTTTTGATGATGCTAAATGAATTCCCGGAGGGTATATAAACTTTCTCACAATGATGACCATTTGCAGAACAAAGAGGCAATTTTTTTCTCATTTCAGTGTTTTCTGACATTTTCCCCCTGGGGGAATAAATGGGCCCATTATTCTATCAGCTTCCCTGGCGTCTGCAGAGCCTGCGTGGGGATGCTCGGGTGGCTCCCGTCCTCAGGCTTTGCTACAAGCCTTGGCACTTTGTGGTGACACAGCTGGCCTGAGGTAACATCTAAGCACACCAGCCTCTAATTTGGGAGCAGCCCCCCAAATTCCTGAGCCACTGAGCTGAAGCTGCCACACTGGGAATGTTTTTAGGTATCTAATTGCTATCATCTTTGTAGGGAGATGGGATCTTGATGCCACCCAAAAGGTGCCAAGGCGGGAGGAGCTCCATGGGGCTTTCATTGGAGGAGGGACCCAGCAACCACAGGTGGGTGAAAAACAAAATTCTCAGTAGAGGGTTTATGTTATGGATCACTCCAGCAAAAAAACTTCTGATTTTTAGCCTGATGATGTGTACCTACCTGCCACTGTCCACACTCAGCAATGCTGGTCCTGATGGATTATTCCCACCCACTGATGGGAAGGGTGAATGGGGAAGCTTGAGGCTGGATCCCAGAAGGAAAGAGGTCCCAAAACCAGCGTTTCCAGGTTGGCAACTACAGCCCATGGTCCCCATTTGTGTAGTGGTTGCCAGCATGAGTCCCAACTACAGCAGCAGCCTTGTCATCTTGCATAAATCTCCTCTGGTGTGCTCACAGTTTCTGTTTGGTGTCTGGGAGCAGCAAAGATTAGGAAGGCAGAGAGAGCAGGGCTGGGAAGGAAATGACGAATAAGAATAATGTATTTGGGAATACTTGGTATGGAGAGAAAGTTTAAAAAAAATTTCCTTTTCAATATCATCTGCTGTACAAGTGCTTCCTGGGAGGGTAAAATCTCACTGTAGACAGGTTATAATCCTTATCGATACAGTAAATGGAACTATCAAACTGGAAAAGATCACATGGCAGTTAAGATAAAGGTTTGACTTGTCCCAGCACTGGGCTTATCAGGGTTTAGCAGTGAGTGAGTTTTGTTGCTTAGACTGCATTTAAAAAGTTCATTGATTTGCAGCTAATACCAAGTTGTCATAGTTTCATGAGTAAGAGCTTGCGGTTTGCAGAATCAAAGCCTTTTCCTAAATCAATAAGAACAGATTCAGTGAGATTGCTCGAGCCCACTGAGGTAGACAGAGAGAGGCAACCAGCACACTCACACAGGCTGTGACGTGAGAGAACAAATGTCCCAGTCTCCAGATCCTCTCCGTGTCTGCAACGAAGGCTTTGCGTGAAAATGTGAAATTCTCAGCCTGGAAGCAGATGGGCTGCTGAAAGGGTAACATCAGTGACAGTCAGGCTGCCTCCTGTAAACCTCGTATGAAGTAATTAGCCAATTGATTTGGTCTCTGGTGGCCTGAGATGCTGTATTTCCTGCATGGCTCCAGTCGATACCATTGGATTTTCACACCGCTGCCAGCACGGAGATGCAGCAATGCACACACGTGGCCACCCTGCAGCTGGAACGGGGGATCCCCTCCAGGATCCCACCACAGCTTCCTGGGCCCCCAGCTCCTCACTAGGCATCTGGTGGAGGCTTTGAACTCAAGAGAAAGGAGCCTCTTGGTTAGCAGGTTCCTCTGGCTTTCCCTGGCTCTTCATCATCTATTGCCCAAATGAGCTTAGAGCTTTAAGTTTTCCTGGTGGCTTTCCAACCTACCCATGGGGCAGCCCGGGGTGTGCCCCAAGGACTTGCACTGGTGCTGCTCCAGCAAGTCAAACCACCCCCACTCCTCTAACCGGGGCCGCCTTCTGCCCGTCTACTAGCCCAATTCCCAACCAGCAACATCTTCTGCCTATCAATTAGCCCAATTCCTTGAGAAAACAGGCCCCGGGATACCACACGCTGTGTCTGTCTGCCTCAAGAACCGTTGGCCAATTTCAACTCAATTTGACAGGGAGATGGGGACGCTCACACGTCTGAGTTTCTTACATCATGAGAATAAGCAGACAGGCAGAGAAGTGAGGTGGCATTAACTTGCTCAGCAAGGGAAAGGCTGCCAACTTCCACTTTTATTAAACTTCAGAGAGTCCCCACAGGAGAAGGTGAGGGGTCACCAGGCTTCGTGCGTTTTATGGCTCATGTAACAGCTTATTTCTAAATCAAATGGTGCAGAATGCTAGAAAGCGGTACTCTGGTATTTGATGTCTCTACTTGAAGCCATCCATAAGCACAAAAATACAACACACTCACAAAAAAAAAGAAGCTGGCGCGTGCAGCTACCTTTCCCACTTGGCAAACTCGAGCAAGGAAGGCTGATGTCTTTATGGCACTGTCTAAATATGTTTAAATGTGAATTTTATGTCTGTGGTAAAAGTTATTACAATATGAGCCTATTAGAAGTTATCATGTATTAATTACCCAAGATGTTAGAGAGCTTATAGACAGGAAAAGGCAAGGTAAACCAGGCTGGAGCTTTGGAAAGGGAAGAAGATGGTCTGAATCAGCTTCTAGCATAGTTGTAGAGGAGTTTTTTCCTAGAGGGATTAAACGTGTTGAATAGGAGAGTTTCCTGCAGATATTCAGCATCCTCTGGCTGGAGCTGGTACCCTGACCCGCTCCCCTTGAGCCTCCTGCTGGGCTTGGTGCTGGTTTCCTGCTATTTGCGGATCTTGACTGAAGATACGGTGTCCCTTGCTGCCCTGTAATAACAAAATAAGGCCTTGATTTCAGCAAGTAACTTGAGCACATGCTTAATTTGAAGCACGTGGTCAATTCAGTTTCCTGCTCCGCAGACCCTGTTGACATAAGCTCACGATCAGGCAACTGCATAAATCTCTTTCGAATCTTTCCAGTTATCAGCGCACGTGCTAATCTCCGTTAAGTCAAGGGAACATAAGCGTGTGCTTGATGTGGTAGTCCTGATGCTAAGCATATGCTTAAGTGCTTTGCTGAATTGGAAGCCTTGAACACTAGGGTTGCTGCGAGGCTGTAAATAGTATCACGTTTATCCCGCGCATAAAGCAAAGTAAGGATTATAAATCTATGAGGGAGCCCAACTGTACTAAGCTCCGTGGCACAGCGTCTCTCCTTGCTTGAAACTAAATAGCAAACGAATCACAATCCTTTACAGATGAAGACAGTCCCAAGATTTGCACATTTATGGTCGTGTTTAAAAGCATTGTCAGATATGAATGGAAAAGCACTTGCTCTCAGTGATTTGGAGACACAAGCCATAAAGAGAGTAAGCCTAAGGTGATTTCAGCCGTGTCCAATCTGATTCCTAGAAGACAGGTAAACTTTTAAGATTCCCATTTTAACCCTGGCGCAATGCAGACTGATGGGTTTCACAGGGTAACTGCCTGTCTTTTGCAGGAGACTTTCTTCTGGATATCATTTCTGCATGATAAAACTCCCCTAATGCTTCCTTCTCCCCTGTCTTTCCTGCCCCTCTCCCTGAGCCACCCTTTCCTTCCACCTCCCCTCCGAGCCCGACAGCCACGATATCTCCAATGAAGTATTTTAAGGATCCCTCCCAGCAAGGCTTTCTGTTCTGAGTACCGGTACAACAAGTTGCATTTGAATCCCGTTAGCCCAGCACAACCACAAACTTCATTTTGCGCATAGAGAGATTATTCTTTCCTGGATGAGCCTTTGTGGGCTTCTCTCCCTCCCCTGAACGGCAGCAGAGTGACAAAGGAGCCTGGCACGCGTGGCCGTGCTCCCTGCCAGCTCCACAATGCCCTCTCTTGTGGCTCAGGCTGCTGATCCTCCTCCTCATCTATCTGGATCTGCAATATTTTCCGCAGCTCTGTGGCGACGGGGCCAGCTCTCCAGCCCCTGGCTGTGGCCAGCCCAAGGTGCATCTGGCAGCGAGGCTTTGTGTGCTGTGATGTATTTCTTTGGCAATGGGCATCACCGGTTTTTGGCTTCTTCTGCTGGCCCCCCCTGGGTCAGCTTTCACTGCCAAAGCTGTTATGGTAGAGAGCTTGAAACCTGCCTGCAGGTTCAGTGGGTTAGTCTGGAGCTTGCCTTTTGACCACGACATAAATCATCCATCAGGGGGAATTAGCCAGCATCTGGATCAGCACAGCGCTGGGACTCGCACGCTGCTGGGCAAAGGAAATTCCTTCAAATATTGCTTAGCACAGCTCCCACCTCATCTTCTCTTGCAGTTTATTTGCACTGTGACATCTTCTAATGCTTTTTCTTACAGCTTCAGTGCCTGCAGACAGGTTATTCCTTGACTGTACCAACTATTGTAGAGGAAAGCCCGCTTCCAGCTCTCGTGGTTGCAGGGAGATTTTAACTTGTCACTGGATTGCATTCTAATGGTTTGGAATAAAAGCACCAAATCTCACCAATCTCATCCAAACTTCAGTGCCTGGGGAAGAAAAAGGTTGGGGGTGGTGAGGAAGGTGACCTCAGGCATGTTTTTCCAGTGCTGGGGAGACAATTTCATGGTGATTTCCGAACTGGGGAATAAATTCCCATTTCAGACCAAGTCCCAGGTGACACAGCCCTGGCTCTGTGTTTGGGAAGCTCAACTGAGCCTCCAGTTCTTACCTGGACAATCTCACTCAAACTTCAGTGCCTAGGGAAGAAAAAGGTTGGGGGTAGTGAGAAAGGTGACTCAGACATGTTTTTCCAGTGTTGGGGAGACAATTTCATGGTGATCTCTGAATTAGGGAATAAATTCCCATTTCAGACCAAGTCCCAGGTGACACAGCCCTGGCTCTGTGTTTGGGAAGCACAACCGAGCCCGGTTCTTACCTGGAGTTTCTGGGAGCAGCTAACCAGGTGACACAGCCCTGGCTCTGTGTTTGGGAAGCTCAACTGAGCCTCCAGTTCTTACCTGGAGTTTCTGGGAGCAGCTAAAGGATGAGCCATTATTGATAATAACAAAGCCCTTGGTGATGTGTGGTCAGCCCTGCCTTCTTCTGGGCTAAACCATCCCAAAATGTGCCCTGTCACTGCAGAGGCTGTGCAGGGCAGTCCCATGAAGCTGGGACACCTGGGGATGACACCCAACCTCTGGAGGAGAAAAGGTCGATCAGATGGTGCTTGTGGTGGAGGCTGCAGCTCACCCAAATGCCCTCTGAGCCCCAGCAAACCCCTTCATCTCGCCTCACGAGATGAGCATATTCCCAGCAAACAAGGCCAGTCAGCCAGCATTTAGAGCATATTTTGTTTCTGAAAAAAAAGGCAGAATCAGTTCTGAGCTAACCCAAAGGCTTCCTGACTGCGCCAATGTCTCTCAGCCTCCGTTAAGGGTAATATCCCTCATCAGCTCGCTCCACTCTTCCCCTTTTTCATAAAAGAACGTTTTCCTTGTGGCGGTGGAAAGAACGTAACCTATAGATTTATAGCCACAAGGGGAAAAACTACACTTTCCGCTACCAAAACACCAGCCTTTAAGCCTGGTGCCTTTGCAGTGTTCTTTTCACTCCTGCAGGAGCCTGGTGCTTCTGCTCTAAACCCTCCGCTGACATACAGCATGGGGACAGCATCGGGGCTGACACCTTCCTGTCCCCAGCAGCGGTGGCAGGGATGTGCTGGGCACCCGTGGGGAGGCTGGGGATGTGCTGGGGGGAGAAGGGAGCACCCGGGCTCTGCTGGGTCCCTCCGAGTCTGCCCTTTCCCAGGCTTGCTCAGAAACCCGGCGTTAGGGCAATGGGGAGGGTTTGCCAGCTCTGAAAAAAAGAAAAACCTGGGAAAATCCGAGTCTTTTTTCTAAAGCTTCTTGGTTGGCCCAATGAATTGATTGCAAGAGATAAAACTTGATGAAGAGGCAATGTTTTCCCAGCATAGTGCTTGACTCCAAACAGCAGAAGACGCAGTAGATTTTGTTTATGCCCGTGTCCATTGCTTTTTATTTACAGGCAGGGGGCTTCAAGCTAATCCCCCATTGCCAGGCATCGCAAGGGAGCACCCGGGCTCTGCTGGGTCCCTCCGAGTCTGCCCTTTCCCAGGCTTGCTCAGAAACCCGGCGTTAGGGCAATGGGGAGGGTTTGCCAGCTCTGAAAAAAAGAAAAACCTGGGAAAATCCGAGTCTTTTTTCTAAAGCTTCTTGGTTGGCCCAATGAATTGATTGCAAGAGATAAAACTTGATGAAGAGGCAATGTTTTCCCAGCATAGTGCTTGACTCCAAACAGCAGAAGACGCAGTAGATTTTGTTTATGCCCGTGTCCATTGCTTTTTATTTACAGGCAGGGGGCTTCAAGCTAATCCCCCATTGCCAGGCATCACAAAAGAGCTGCTTTCTCTGGGGTTTCCCATTGGTTTGAACACGTTTGTAGTACAGCGTGTGGGAAGGGCTCACTGCCTCTAGCATCACCGAGAGCTCAGCCTGCCAACAGCGGGGCTGTCCCGAGGAGAAATCCAGAGGCAAGAACTACGTGGTGATTAATAAGACATAGGAAAACAGCCATGCCATGACCGAGTCCCTCTTTATGGCAAGAAAACAACACTGAAGTCTTACATTTTAAATTATCAGACTGCAAATGCAGTTTAAATGCAGTTTAACTGCTGCCACGGGAGGAGGGCATTGCACAGGATGGGAGGGAAAGGAGAAAGCCCATGCTGGACAAGAGTGGTATGTTGGGGACATCTTGGGACATCTTTGTTTCTCCCACTCAGGATCAGCCACCAGGAAGTTGTACTGGTAACAGATAAAAGGGCCTCTCACTTAGAGAGCTTAACACTGGATCCTCCCATGTGTGTTTGGGAGAATATGCATATTCCTAGATATCTCTTAAATCTCCCTTAAACCCATCAGAGTTACTCTTATCCGAGATTTATATTGTTTGAGTGATTTTTGCCAGTCCCAGTGAGCAGCGCATCGGTCCCAGATGATACCAGACCGATACCCTCCTAACTACATTTCAAAGCACCTCAAAGGCCATCGGTGCGGGCTGGGTCTGATGGTGTGGGTGTGGGTGGGTATGATGGTCACACCTCGTGTTGAGGAGCCCCTCGCTCATGCTATAGCTCCAAGGGAGCTTTGCCCATCCCACCGTGCCACGGCGTCCTCTCCTCACACCGGCATCAGTCTCAGCGCTCGAGGAGGCGGCAGTCGCTCATTCATAACGAGCAATTTCACTTTGGAGGGGGGGGAGAAGAAAAAGATTTACTGACAAATAATTGTCATTTGCTAACCTTGTCATGGCAATCTTTTTTTTTCTTTTTTTTTTTCTTTTTTTCCGGAGGCACTCTGAATGTTGAATGCCAGCATCTGTTACAGACCGGAAAACAAGTAAACAGTGATATTCCTGGTGGCTTTGAAAGAGCATTTAACGCTTAGCTTTCTACACTTGCCTTTACTAGGAAAATTACTTCAGGATGTGCTTAGCATGCGTATGATGATGAGTGTCTGGGAAAAAATGAAATATAGAAGGCAGACCCTTTGCTACAGACAGGCTGAACAAAATCCACGAGTCCTCCTGCCAGATGTTGACATTTTGATTTGCATAAAGGTAAACTTTTGAGTCGATAGCATGTTTAATTTTCTGAAACATCCCCAAGAAATAGGGCATGTTCACAGATAATGAGTTTGCATCATAAGCAGTTTTCATCAGACCTGTATCCTGGCAAACTGGCTTAGAGCATCTTTATTTCTGCTGTCTCTGAGCATCTCCCCGTGCCAGGAGGGAGGGCAGCCAAGGGGGTGAGCAGGAGATAAGAGCAGGACAGCTGAGAGTCAGGGAGAGCATTGAGACATTTCTCCATGGCTTGTGGAAGATCTCACAACTCCCCATCTCATATGGGGACAGCAGCAGGAACAGTCCCAGCTCCAGCACCCTCCATCCCAAATCTGCCCTCCCATCTCATCCTCTGCAGCAAATTCCAGCTGGCTTTGCCGTTCAGATAAAACCTTGTACTTAAAAAACCATGAAGAAGCTACAGGACCTGTGAGGGCATCTTCATGAGGAAAAGCAAGGACATACCCATCTCTCAGCTTGGGGAACTGAGGCCCAGACAAGTCACCCCCCCACGGGATAAAGCAGCCAAGCCCAGAGCAGAGAGCACAGATCCACCTCCTCGTGCCCCAGCTGGCATTCTCATTTCTGGGTCTCCTCTCTGAGCTAAAATAAGCTGCAGCAAGCTGCCAAAAATGAGGGAGAAAATAAGATCCTAAGACAGGCAGATAACTCTTTCCAAGTCACCTGTAAATCCACGGAGAGGAACTGCTGTAGGTGATGGTGTTTTGGGGGTCTCTCCGTACTGCAGCGCTCAGCTGGCTCTAGGATATAAACTATGTCCAGAGCCAAGAAGTCCTGCTGTATTTCACTAGACTTTGGGGTTTTCTCTCTGGAGAGGCCAGGAGAGCTTGATCTCTTTTGAGTGTGGGCTCAACAGTGCCCACAAATACTACGTTGAGCTGTCCTGGGGCTGGGGACACAAACACCAAGGCCGTATCTCAAGTGTCACATGAAGGGGAAGAGTTGTCCCCCTTGACCTGCTGGCTCTGCTGTGCCTCACGCAGCCCAGTGTGGCTGTAGGGACACACAAAAACCATTCACCCTGCCCAGCCCGGGTCAGGAGCAATGCATCTGCCCAGGGGAAGAAATAAGCTTGTTATTCATAGATACACTTGATTTCTATTGGGAAATAAGCAGCAGCTAAGGGGTGATCAGGCTCTGCTGTGTCTAACAGGCAGTGAGATGGCCAAGCTCCCTGAACCAGCTCCTGTGGACAGCAGAGCCCGTTCTTCAGCGTGTTCTTCTAATGGGGCTATAGGACCTGGTCAGCCATGCTGGCTCCAAGCATGGGGGTATGGACAGGCACCCAGAGGCACAGGACTTAGCACCCCAGAGGAGCTCCTTGCTGCCAGAGCCAGCATGGCCTCACGAAGCTCTCCGAGAGCTGCAGAGGGAAGACGCGACTGCAATGCAAAGCACTATCATGGCCATATTAGCCTCAGCTGAAACGCGCTACCTAAGTGCAAATTGCTGTTATAAATCATAAACATCAAAAGGCCATAAGTGCCTAATAATGGCCTAAGTGGCTAATTTGTTTTATGTGCTACTGGAAGAAGCACCGTAAAGATACGGAACAAAAAATTTCCCCCATTGTGGTTTGGCCTCTTGATACCAAGGAAGGCTGGAAGGGGGTGGGAGCGAAACGCTGCTCGAGCAGACACGCAGGAGCATTTCGTATCAAAGCCTGTAATTAAAAACACAGCACAAACCCCAGGAAGCACCCGCTCCCCGTGGAAGGCAGACATGGCTGATGCTGGGGGTGCCTGGGTTGGAGGTGGTGCCTGGGGCTGAGCAGGGCAGAGATCTACGGTACCAGGCTGAATCAGGAGCAAGTTACTTGTGTGAAGAGAGGACATGGTGCCATGGCAGATGGAGGTGGTGGGCTCTGCTTTAGTCACTGGCGAGGTGCATACATGGGGCACAGACTTTGCTGCCATCTCCTCTCGATGCCATGTCTCTGCAGGCACCCGGCGGGGTCTGGAACCCCAGCCTGAGCAGGGCTGAGGGACACCTCCAGCCTGGCCTGGATGCTCCACACCTCCGTTTCAAAGTGGCAGCCTCCTTTTCCCATCCGAAAAACAACTCTGTGCCCTCCATCCGGCTTTTAATTGCTTTGGGCCTTTTGGGGTTACGCGGTGCTTTAAAGGCTCTTTCTGGCTGGCTGGCTCTGCTTGTGAAATTAGCCTTGGAGAACCATAAATACCCTAATCCAGCCCTTCTGTGCCCTGCAGATATGTTCCTCATGCAATTCTTATGCTCTTCAGGTCAAAGCTGCCTTTCTGCTCCGCTTGGCCTGGGATAAGCTCAGCTTGTTCCACCGCACGGTGCAGCTGATGGGATTTGGTGGTGGAGCAGAGGAGGTTCCTGCGTGGACCTGCTCAGCACAGCACTGAGCCCCGCACAGAGCAAGCCCTGGTTTGGGATGCAGCACATTGAAACCACCTCCTTTTAGTTCAGAGACTTGGTGTTAACCCAGAGCATCTCAACAGACCCCTTTCAGGGCATTCTCTTGGTTTGAAACCCCTCAGCAGCCCAAAGGGCACCTCGTAGCCACCTGCCTGCGATGTCACATCCAGCTGATTTATCAGGGAGGAGCAAAACCAGTCATTCCTCTCAGCCTACCTGAGCACTCCCATCTCTTTTTGCCTTGATGGATTCCACTTTCTGGAGATATTTTGGCTTTAATTTACAGTAAAACAGTGGTGTCCCTCTGTAAGTACCAGAGAATAATTCTCCCAGGTGTATTTAGTGGATGCTGGTGGAGGAACGTGATCAGAATAACTCGTTTTGCCACGGTGCCGCAGTGAGGATGTGGTGGCTGGAGAGAAACTTCAGGCCATGGCACGGACCAGGAGCTGGATGCTCAGGGTCCCTCCACATGGCCTCGTAGCCCAGATGGATCATGTGGGGACTGTTCCCAGCACAGGGAATTAATTCAGTAATATTTCAACACAGGTACAAATGATTTAGAGTACAAACAGTGCTGCTTTCATGTAATACATTGCCCTGCGCAAAACCCTTGAGGGAATGGCCCAGGGAATAGTCCTAATTGGTCTGTTCCTCTTCAGATATCTGTGATAACGTGGGGGGAAAAATAAATCTCTTTGTCCTGAAATTGCATGCCAACAATCAACATTTTAAAAAAGAATTTCTTTGATGCTTATCACTTCCATAACACATGTTCCGTGTGCTTTCCAAGTAGGAACCAAGGACTGGAACTGACCTCTGCGTGCCCAAAAAGAGGGGCAGCAACCGCTGCAGTGTTTTCTTTGTGAGCTTGGTGGGGATGCAGGAAAACCCAAATCCAGCTTTTACAGCTGTGGATGAAGGTAAAGAGCACAGAGCAGTGTGCTGGCAAAAACGCCTCTCTTTGGAGGTGTTTGGAAGTGGCTGAATGCACAGAGTTGGACTCGGCAGCTTTTGTTGTGGTGGCACAAAGTGACTGTGGACACTGAGCTGTCCTCTCCACAGGCTGGTGAGCAGCTCTGCCACCGTCTTACAGCCGTGCCTTCAGGCAGACCATAATCTTGGAAACAGAAAAAGAAAATGGGTTTTCCTCCACTGCTCCACTCAACAGGGGGGAAATGGGAGATACGGGGCAGGTGCAGCTTGCCAAGTGGTCTGTGATGCTCCCCTGCACCAGCTCTGGTGGTCCTTGGATCCTCTCTGGGGCATTTTAAGGCATTAACCAAAAGAAATTTACCCAGTTTTTATTTGCTGGGCTGTTTTTTTGCTGTTGTAGCAAGATTCAGGCTGCAGGATGGGTCCGCTGACCACAGAACCAATCCAAAGTGAACAGGAGGAGATGAAGACCATGGGGGAAGGAGAAGATGGGACCTCCGTTGTGCACAAGGCAAATCTCTCCTTTCTGAGCAGAGGAAAACAAGACATTTTCTGACATTTGCATATGATTGAGCATTCAGAGGTGTCTGAGAAAGGACAAGACTGTTTGGAAAGCGGGGAACACCAAGGGAACACCAGGCCTGGCTGTGATTCAGTTTGTTTGGCTGCTCACCATCTCCCTGCAACAAAGCAGCTCCTTTCAGAGCTCCACAAAACCAAACCTCCAGGCAAACCCTGCTGCTCCATCACTAACTGCAGCTCAGCACCACAGGTCACCTGCCAGCATGCTCCAGCCTCAAGATGCAGGATGGCCTGGGGCAAGAGCAGTTCACAAGGTCCCCTGCTCCCATGGACACTTGAAGACAGAAGAAATGTCATTTCCCACTCCTTGGAGTACCTTAACGTGCAAAGCAGATATTGTCTCTGCAATTTCAGCTCCCAAAATCTCTACACCATTACTTTATGTTATTTTATTGTATTGCTAATTGATAAAACACACAAAAATGTACTTTATTACTGCTTTGAAGCAGTAGTAATTAATTATTGATCTATTTAGCTAAATGACAGTGCTAGTGCTGTGTGCTGACAGCAGGGACAAGGCAAAGGTCAGTCCATGGACCTAAGAGCAACAGCTCTTCCTCCTCTGCACTGGGAGCATCTTTCTCACAGATAGTCCCTGGCTGCGAAGCCATCAGGGGAATCCTCCCTGGGCTGGTTCATAGAGTCATAGAGTTATAGAGTCATAGAGTTGTCCAGGCCAGAAGGGACCTCCAAGGGTCATCTAGTCCGACCCCCCGCAGTCAGCAGGGACACCCCCGACTAGACCAGGTTGCCCAGGGCCTCGTCGAGCCTCTCCTTGAATATCTCCAGGGATGGGGCCTCAACCACCTCCCTGGGCAACCTGTTCCAGTGCTCCACCACCCTCACAGTGAAGAACCCTCTCCTAATCTCCAGTCTAAATCTGTTCCCCTCCAGCTTAAAGCCATTTCCCCTCGTCCTGTCACTGCAGGCCTTTCTAAACAGGCTCTCCCCAGCCTTCCTGTAGCCCCCTCAGGTACCGGAAGGCTGCTATTAGGTCTCCCCAGAGCCTCCTCTTCTCCAGGCTGAACAACCCCAGCTCCCTCAGCCTGTCCTCGTAGCAGAGGTGCTCCATCCCCCTGATCATCCTCGTGGCCCTCCTCTGGACCCGCTCCACCAGGTCCATATCTTTTCTCTATTGAGGGCTCCAGACCTGCACACAATACTCCAGGTGAGGTCTGGAGTATCCAGCAGAAGAATCCCCTCTCTGGACCTGCTGGCAATGCAGCTTTTGATGCAGCCCAGGATGGGATTGGCCTTCTGGGCTGCAAGTGCCCACTGCCTGCTCATGTCCAGCTTCTCCTCAGGTTCAGACCTCCAGCAGCCTTGTGGGGACAGAGGGGAGCCTGGCTGCCCATGGTCCATCTACACCAGCTCTCGTTGGTGCACAGACACTCCTGGGCTTGAGTGTGAGTGAGACCAGAGGGATCGGTGCCGGTGTTTGCGGCTCCTCTTGCTTCTGCCTGGCCGTCAGCGCTGGCGCTGTGTGACCAAGCACCAAATAATGAGCCCTTGTTTCAGAAAAGTGGCAGTGATCTGCTGTAGGGCTGTTTATAAGGTCAAGGTGTACATACTCAGCTATAGAGTTGCTATATATTCGGCGAAAGTCTCACGTGAAGAAATGCAACAGACTAAAAATGACTAGCTGTGTGGTGGTTGCCCTTTTCTCTCCTCAGGGGGTTTAATTTGTGAGCCAGGCGGGTGATGCTGGCCACCCTTGGCTCCACGTGCTCCTCCTGGTACTGCTCCTCCCTCCCTGTTCCCCATCGCCCGTATCCCGGTGACATTTGCTTCTTCAGTTATTTACTTTTAGCTTAATAAGTACCATGAAAACACCATCCAACCTGCCCGGCCCTTTGAGCAGTCACAGGAAAAAGCTGTCACTAATATAATTTCATATCAAATGAGATTACCCTTCTCCCCCATTAGGCACACTTCTCGTCCATGGATAGCAGCAACGCAGGGACACAGCAATTGCTTCAACCGGAGCCTACGTTAGGAACTGGCTTTTAAGGACGAGAGTTAATGTCCAGGCTGTAGCTGGTTTGAATTTGAGCTATTGAACGGCATGATTTGGCGGCAGGTCCTGCTGGATTGATGGCACCTGTCTGCCTGTTTCACGTGCAATTGCCTACAAACAGCTACACCTCCCGGCTACCACAGACCGCTGGTATTTGTGAGTGCTGGCCCTGGCAGCTGGGACAGCCCCTCGTTGTTCCAGTGACCTCTGAGGAATCGTGATGGACACGTCTGGCTGGGTCTCTGCTGCCGAGTCTTTTTGTGCCCTCATTTGCTCATCAGCGTGGGTCCCTCGATCATTCACACTCTGCATGTTACTCCCCATGAGTTGGTTCTCCTCTGGAGACACGAGCTCCTTCGCTGAGACAAACCTGTGTGCAATTCAGAGGATAATTTGCTTCAGGGAGCAGCTCTGGTTGGAAGCACAGACAGGGCTGTACCAGCACCAGCTCTTCCCACACCCCTGAGTCCTCCTGCACGGGGCCAGCAGGCAACAAATTCATCCAGGGTCATGCCAGATGCTGTGACACTAACCTCACCCCATCTTAGGCAAGAAAACCGTGCAGGAAAAATTGTCTTAAGGCCAGAAAGACACTCCATAAGGCTCAGGGAGGATCCAATGCATGTACTATGTGGTCTGGCTTGGTAACTCCTGGGATGACTGGTTTTGCACAGAGCTGCCACGAGCCATTCACATCTTTTGCCCAGAGAGGCAGGGACTGCTCCTTGGGGTAGCAGGATGCTAGTTTGCTGGCAAAAGGCTTTGAGGATCTAATTTCAAGTGTTTTCAGCTCCTGCCAGACATCGTCACTGCTGAAAAGAGAAGGAGGTGTTTTCTCACACTCGCATTGTTAAGCTGCAACTCTCCCAGCCACAGGACACTACAAAGGATTTCCCAGAGAGGTGAGATCCGTTCAGAGGTCCATTGGCTGCTGCAGAAGATGTGCAGCATCTGGCTGAGGGGGGCCTGGGGGGTACAACGAGAAGAGCCCAGGCTGACATTGTTAAGCTGCAATACTCCCAGCCACAGGGCCCTACAGAGGATTTCCCAGAGAGGTGAGATCCGTTCAGAGGTCCATTGGCTGCTGCAGAAGATGTGCAGCATCTGGCTGAGGGGGGCCTGGGGGGTACAACGAGAAGAGCCCAGGCTGCACCTTCCCCTGATGCTCTCAGCATCTCCCGCTTGGTGGACTCACAGGTAGGATGCTGTGCAAGGCATTTAGCAGAGGGCAATCCTTGCACCAACCTGCTCATTTGGATTGCTCAGTGATGGATTTAGAGTTCAGATTCTTCTACGTCTTATGCATGATCCAGACCAGAATTGCTAATGGCCTTCAGCGTGTACATGGCATCAGAGGTGTCAGAAGGAATGGCTGTGCTTTCTGTTTGGACAGGGCATAGATGAGTTTTTCTTTCTTCTGGGTAAAAATCAGAATTAAGAGGAAAATAAAGGTTAATGAACATGGCCCAAAGCCATGCCCCTGCAGACTGTAGCCTCAGCCAGCTCCATCCACCACACGAAGCTGCTACAACCTTGGCACTGCTCGGTTGACTGACCTCCAGTTACAACCTGGTGTCCAGGAGCTGTTGCAGACGTGGCATCTCATGGCATTTTTCCCTCCAAGTAATTTTTTCTTTTTTTTTTGGCACAGGTTCAGCATTGGGCTGGGGGGTCACTTTGCATTCGTCATCTCCGGACTGACCCCATCTGACTCTTGACGAGCTCCCTAATTGCTGGGTGTGGCTCATCCCCAGATTTGCCAGCCTCCTGGCAGAACTCCAGCTGAGCACATTATCCTGCTTACCTTGAAAAAGGAAAATAATCCCATGGATTTGCTCTTGCCTTCCTGCCGATTACTGGGTGTTAGGCTGTGGATTGGCTGAAGGGTTTCTGAAAAACACTCTGAAAGGTGCTGCCATAGCATCTCTTGCGGTCTTTGCCGTGGGGCAGGGCCTTACTTGCAAAATCAGGATTTATCTCCTCAAACAGCCCCACATAGTCCTGGGGAAAGCACACAAGGACTCTGTCCCCAGAGTGGTGCCTGGGGAAATCAGCCCCGTGCCCAGCAGCATCTTCACCGGCCACGAGACACTCCATGGGGCAGGTCCTTGCTGCAGTGGGAAAGAAGGGTTAAAAATGTGGGAGCAGGGAAGGGAAAGGTCAGATATGTAAAGCCACTTTCATGTACTTAGGAGAAAAGTGGTAACAGGAGAGCTGTTAAAAATTTTTATAGCTGGCACCTAACAACACTGGTGTTAAGAATCATGAAACTGTTTAATAGCAAGTGGAGGTGTACATTAGTTAATTAGAGGCATGCTAACAGTGAAGCCAATTGAGAGATATTATTTTAGTATTTTTTTCCAGAGGGCATATCAAGTCTATTCACGAATTAATAAACAGATTGTAAAGTCTAAGCAAGCATATTAGGGAAGTGTGTGTGTGTGTACTGGGTCTATATACCGGGGCTACGCACACTTGTTTGTTTGTTACCAGTGCATTTGAAATATGTTACTTGTTTTCCATATAGACCTCAGCGGAAGAATTATAGCATATTGGGTTTTTCCAAAGGCTCTAATTAAGATCTTCAGAGTTGATGTGTGTTTACTGAAAAAATACAGCATAAATGAGACCTAAAACACCAGCACTCAAATTAACCCATGAAAATGCAAAGGCATCCAACGCGAAATGGCTGTCCTCTTGGAGCCTGGCTCTGATGCACGTTAAGAGACATGAAATCACAGTATTCACTCAATTTATTTGACCTCCTGAGTTAAGTTCTCATTGAAAAAGTATTTTAAGAACTATTAAAAGCTTATTACAGTTAAATACATATCTTTGGCCTCTCTCTCAGATCTCTTAGCTGCTGTTAAATGTGGTTATATTGGGAATAAGTGTCTTCTACTTGACTCACACAAAACCCTAAGGTGGTCAGGAGCAGAACAGACAGTGGCCGTTGGGCAAGGCAGGGATTGTCCCATCTGTAAAATGAAGTTTGCCCATAACTGGAGCTGGTGTTAAGTGGATTTGCTCTGACGGCACGAGGAGAACACCAACCTTTTAAGCCTCTGTAAGGCTACACACCATTAAGCATTTTCCTAACCTCATTTTTTTTGCCCCTAGCACTGGTTTGATTCCTTTTTTAAACCCACTCGTGCACCTACCTTAATTCCCCGTTGCCACTTCGTTTTCTGTGGGAAGACAAGCTGTCCAACTTAATCCATTAGTGAGCTCTGCGTTACAAAAACCACATGGTGTTTCATGCCTCATTAGCAGGCAGGGAGCTTCCAGGCTGGAGTCGCTGCATGTCTCCAGCTCTCCTGACTTCCTTCCTCCACTCTGCTTTCCTATTTTACATTTTAATAGCAACAGGGATGACAAATTATGGCAAAAAAAAGGTCTGCCCTCAGCGAGTATCTTAGTGCACTTGGTTTTCTCCAGCCAGCCCAGGCTTGCACCCCTGCCCAGGGCTCCCAGTCTCAGCCAGAGCGTTCCTCCATCCCAGAGAGCTCGTTCCCAGCCCAAACCCATCCACTCCTCACACCACCATCCCACCCAGGCTGGAGGGAAAGAGCAAATGGTTCACAACTCAGAGGAGAGACAAGACGGATGGCAGTCAGTGTCCCTTCCGCTTGGCTCGGGGCAGGCTGGCAAACAAGGCAGGTAATGAAGATAATGATGAATGAGGGATGCAAAACTGGAAATACTTCTTCCTCTGCTTCTATTGATCTTCCAGCAAAGGCCTCATTCTTGACATTTAAAATAGAGAGATTGTTTTAATGTAGTGGTCCTCGCTGGGCTGCAGTTAAGCAATTTAGCTCATAGACATTCACAAAGACGCTTTCTGCAGCCTCAGCCTGAACAGCTCGAACACCAAACGCCCGCTTGGCAAACGCTCTTGGAGAAATCCTGTCAGAGCCAACAGGAGCCATGGGGCACCAGAGAGCATGGCCCACTTGTCACCCCAAGAGGAGAGCAGTGCTGAGCCAATGACGGGAGGGATTTCTCTGCATCACTGGAAGATGATGAATGATCCAGAGAGGAAGGAGATCCCTGTCCTACCTGGAGCTTCTCAAAACTTCCCATCCAGGGAGAAACCAGCATAACCTCTAACCACACACCCAACCAGACCTTTACCCCACAATCTCTGCCTTTCAGAAGAGCTTCAAGGGGACAAAGCCCCCAAGCTTTGCCCAGGTATGGGTGGGAAGGTGGGCTGAGCTGAGCAGAGAGCTCTGCCCGTGCGGCCAAGAAGCCTGATGCCACCCCTGGAGAAGCACGGATGCACATGACTTCTGGCCTTTGGCTTTGGGAGAGACACAGAGAAGTCTGGGGTTTGGTTACAACACGTTAGGATTACTTTAATAACTGCAATTTTTCTTTTAGAACAGAAGTATTTTATTACTTTCAACCTAGAACCTGGAACTAATTATACATGTGTGGTCCGATTAACCATTAATTTACCTCTATTAACTGCTGACACTTATGCATTTACTTTGTATCACACACACTTGTGTTCCCAGAGTCTAAGCCTAAGGAGTTGTCAAAAGACAATGAATTAAAGCAATATCTTATGTATTTACTTTGTATCACACACACTTGTGTTCCCAGAGTCTAAGCCTAAGGAGTTGTCAAAAGACAATGAATTAAAGCAATATAAGGATGTTAACAGTTACCTATCTCAGCAATGGCCTCAGGAAGTCCTGGAAAAGAATGCATCACAAAAATGAAAATTGTTTTTATGCACAGTAACTGCAATAACTGGACTATTTTATTTTTTTTTAATAAAATCTCCAATTAATTCAAGAAGTTCTAATCCTACAACCACTTCCCACTGGAGGACTGGTCAGGGTAAAACTGCATTTGATTTTCAATGGCAGCAGGATGGGTGTCGGGAGTCTGGGAGAACCCATTCTTGCAACATTTCTTCACCCTACAGGATGCCAGTCCCGTATGTACATGCACAGTTCTGTTGCCTTCAGGCCTTTTTTCATGGACCTGTGCAGGGAACAGCTTCTGAAGACCACGTCCAGTTTGGTTAATGCTCTGTCTTGGCACTATTGCCTTCAGGCCTTTTTTTCATGGACCTGTGCAGAGAACAGCTTCTGAAGACCACATCCAGTTTGGTTAATGCTCTGTCTTGGCACTAATCCTACAACCACTTCCCACTGGAGGACTGGTCAGGGTAAAACTGCATTTGATTTTCAATGGCAGCAGGATGGGTGTCGGGAGTCTGGGAGAACCCATTCTTGCAACATTTCTTCACCCTACAGGATGCCAGTCCCGTATGTACATGCACAGTTCTGTTGCCTTCAGGCCTTTTTTCATGGACCTGTGCAGGGAACAGCTTCTGAAGACCACGTCCAGTTTGGTTAATGCTCTGTCTTGGCACTCGGAGTGAGCAGGTCTCAGCCCAGGCTGCTCAGACACGGGGGGCTGGCTCCAGGTCTCTCCCAGCTTGGTGCCACTTCAGCCTATGGACGTCAGGAGAAGGAGTTGTAGCTGACACTACAGATGTGCCTCAGTTCCTTCTCCACATAGTCATAGTTCTTGCCTGCCTTTGGAGAGGATACTGGTGCTCTTGCATGAAGTTTGCTTTGGAAAGGCAGCCTGCCCTTCCCCAGGGGGTGAGCTCCCCATACCAGTCCCCATACCTCAGCCACCGTCTGCAGAGCAGCAGCCTGAATTGGACTTTTCTCTGAATGTGGCACTTAGGGACGTGGTTTAGTGGTGGACTTGGCAGGGTTAGGTTTATGATTGGACTTGATGATCTTAAACATCTTTTGCAACCTAAATGACCCTACGAATCTATATGCATGGGCAGTGCTGTATATAAACATCTGTAGTGATGCTCCTGGACAAGAGAATGCTATTTCTAAATTTACCTTACCTGAAAGAGGAGAGATTTAGATAAGATCTGAGGAAGAAATTCTTTGCTGTGAGGGTGGTGAGAGCCTGGCCCAGGTTGCCCCGAGAAGCTGTGGCTGCCCCATCCCTGGAGGGGTTCAAGGCCAGGTTGGAGGGGGCTTGGAGCAACCTGGTCTGGTTGGAGGTGTCCCTGCCCAGGGCAGGGGGTGGCAGTGGGGTGGCTTTAAGGTCCCTTCCAACCCAAACTGCTCTATGATTTTGTAATTACAGTGAAGGAAAGATTTCAGCAGAAAAGAAAGTAATGCCATAACATGTACAGACAGGAATAAAATTGCGAACAGCAGTGTAAAACACCCCATCTGAAATTCTGGGATTCCTGTTCTGCCAAAGGTCAGGTGGGGTTATCACAGTGCTCTCTGCCAGGCAGCAATCAGGTGAAGTACAGCCTCCTCCACAAGCCTGTGCCTTAAAATACATATGCCTCAGCTATTTATGTATGGGTCTGGTATCCACCTGCCTATAAGTTTTGTCTGGCAGCTCGTTCAGCAACATATGGCGTAATATTAAAATGTGCTCCTTCGTTTGAGCATACCTTTGGGTAACTCTGTGTCACTTGGTTGCTTACTGATGTTGCTAGAGTGTGCAGTGGAGTACGTGAAAACATAAACTGGTCCTTGATCTTAGTGCCAAAGCTGGTGATGCTGTATCAGCCGGGACTGGTCCTCACTGCTGTACCAGTTTCGTGCTGGTGCAGCTCAGCTAAATTAAACTGAATTGCTCCGCTGTATTCTCATTGACTTAAATCAATTATAATAGCATGGAAGAGGTACAAAGGGGTGAAAATCAAGTCCACTTAAAGAAAAAGCAGAGTAGATATTTCTTTAGGACATGAACTGTTCATAATCCAATGGAGATCTTTTATCCCGTGTATTGATCTTCTTCTTGTGAGAACTGGCTCAGAGTTAATTTCTGAATTGCCTGACCGCAAGCAGTTAAGATATTGCCATCTAAAAAGTCACAATTCAATTAATAAACCAATAGTGGTCAAAATATTTGCTGTATGTATTAGCACAGCACACTTGCCTTACCCAAATGTGAAGGCAGGGAGCATCCAGCATGAAGAGACCAAGTCCCTCCCGGAGGAGCAATACACAATGTCCCTGCGGGGTGGCAGAGCGTTCCCCTCCTGGCAGCGTAAGGAAAGCTGCTGCTGGTGCTGTGATTATCCCTCTCTCCTGGTTTTTTGCAAACAAAGGAAGGGAGAGAGAGACTCTGGGTGACAGCACTCAACCCCCGCCTGGCAGGAGCTGAGAGGTTGGCAGGGAAGCCAAGAGTGGCAGAAGAACTCGGAAGACAGAGCTGAAATGGCACCGTGCAGCGAGAGCAAAGGCTTTGAGGAGCCCCTGTCCTGTGATTCAGGGCCGAGCACAGCCACTCTCTAATGCATCTGCAGACAGTGCTGCGAAAATAAAGACACCTCTTGAAGCACCTCCATCCTGTAATGAGTTTCCAAACCAGCCCAATTTCCCCAGAAATTTTGGGCAGACAAAGAAGATGTCCACCCACAAGAAAAAAAAATAAAATCAGTAAAGATGAGGGGGGTTTGCTAGGAATTTAAAGAGAGAAGCATGACTCTTCTTCCAGCTGTCAGCGCTGATATTATTGCGTGTAGTAGCAGCTTGTATGGAGCATCTCTTTACAATGGTAGCGGGGAAGCTGGAATGTTGTTATATCAGACTATCAAGTTGTTATGTTGGATTACATATAATGCTATCACAAATGACAGAATGCTTGCCTCCCATCAAAAATTTAAAGAGCAATAGACCTCTTTTCAGCTGTCATTGCTGATAACATTTTATGCACAAGTTTATTCAAGCTCAAATAGAGATGCAGCCTGTCAATAAAGAAGCCCTGGCAGATTAGGCACGGAGTATATTGAAGCTAACGGCGCTAATGTGGCTGCGCAGCCTAATCTGACATTTTAAAACTGCGACAAAATGAACCCTCTAAGTTCTCGCCCATCATCTCACCACGGCACGTTTGCTGCTGGGTTTTATGGAGTGGAAACCGGAGCACATGTACGAGAAATGAAACAAGCTGAAAACTACAGAAAGGTCGACACAGGCTTGCTCCCCAGGAAACAGAGCGGATGTCTTCCCTTCTTCTCGCTCTTATCTTCTCTGCTCTGCTCCTCTCTTCCAGGGAAGTGGGTAGGGCAACAAATAATGGCCTTAAATTGCCGCAGAGGTGACACAGATTACACATTAGAAAAAGCACTCGGAGGGCAGGAAGGGTTCAGCACTGGAAGAGATTGCTGGAGAGGGCGTTAACACCTCCATCGTTACAGCTCTTTAAGAAGGGGGTAGGAAAACATCTGCCAGGAGTGAGGAGGGGGAACTGCTTCTGCTTTGGAGACCCAACACTATTTTCTGCCATTCACTTTCTTGTTCTCAATAACAGCTACTGCTTTCTACTGCCAGCACAAAGGCTATGTGAGCGCTCGCATGTTGGGAAACTCTTTGGGCCAAAAATAGTTCATTGAAAACGATAATATCTTGTGGTACGACAAGACATGGCCTGGCTACACTCCCCTTTCCACCACCCCCCTACTCTCATAGGAGCTCTCGGTGGCTGTTGCTGCTCTTCTGAGGGATGCAAAGTCAGGAGGAAGACTTCACCCAGGCCTGGGAAAGCTGAGCATCCAAAGATCTGGATCTGGCCCCTGCATCTGGCAAATATTCACACAGACAACCTGACAGACAGTCTCTAACTTGCAATCTGTACATTGCAATCATACCAGGACAGCAACTTCTTTGCGCTGCTCTTGGTGACCACACACAAGCTAGAGTTTTAGCCAGTTAGTTCACTGGAAAGCCAAATCATGCAATGCCTTCCTAAGGGAGGGAGGGGGAGATGACCGGCTGCCGAGGACTCGCTGATTTACAGCTGCACTGAGTCACGGTGTGATGTGCCAGGAGGGGTTGTGAGAGCAACTGGTGGGGTGACTGTACCGACACTGCCTCCTTCTCCTGCTGCTCAGAGCATCCGTGGGGAGGAAGGTCCCGTAGACACCGACGTGATGCAAGTGGGGCTCCCCCGAGCAACACCATTCCTGGAATGGTGCGATGTGCCAGGAGGGGTTGTGAGAGCAGCTGGTGGGGTGACTGCACCGACACTGCCTCCTTCTCCTGCTGCTCAGAGCATCCGTGGGGAGGAAGGTCCCGTAGACACCGATGGGATGCAAACGGGGCTCCCCCGAGCAACACCATTCCTGGAATGGCAGCGGTGATTTACAGCTGCACTGAGTCACGGTGTGATGTGCCAGGAGGGGTTGTGAGAGCAACTGGTGGGGTGACTGTACCGACACTGCCTCCTTCTCCTGCTGCTCAGAGCATCCGTGGGGAGGAAGGTCCCGTAGACACCGACGTGATGCAAGTGGGGCTCCCCCGAGCAACACCATTCCTGGAATCGCAGCGGAGACACCCAGCAAGATGCCAAAACAGAAGGGAGGTCACTTCCAAGTAACATTCCCCAAACAAACATTGCTGTGGTGGGGTGGGTGTAGCATCATCAAAAGGAGCGGACTTTTGGAGGAGAGCACCTCATCCAGACAAGTGAAGCATCACCCCAAGCAGGGACCCCTGAAGCTGTGCCTCCAGAGGGAAAAAAAAAATGCTTGACAATATTAACATAATCCTTACAAAGATTAAAGGCAGCTAAACGACAGTAATTGAAAGAAAAACAACAATGCCTCACGGGGATATGTTTTCCTTGTGCAAGAAAAGGACAAAAGAAGGGCTAAATACTCTCTTTAGGGCTACCTAAGAGACCTAACCATGTAGAGTCTTTACTCCGCCTTTAAAAATGAACAAAAACTCTTGCCGTATGGCTGTGAACCATGTAACTGGAAGCACAGTGAAGGGCCACACATCCAGTACCTACTGGTGATGCTCGTGCTGCCTCCAGAGAAGGCTTTCTCATCACAATCCCTCAGACAAGGCTGAGGGGGGATCTGATCAATGCTTATAAATAGTTAAAGGGTGGGTGTCGAGAGGATGGGGACAGTATTTTTTCAGTGGTGCCCAGTGACAGGACAAGAGGAAATGGGCACAAACTTGAATAAAAAAAGTTCCACCTAAACATGAGGAGGAACTTCTTCACTTTGAGGGTGGCAGAGCCCTGGCAGAGGCTGCCCAGGGACGTGGTGGAGTCTCCTTCTCTGGAGACATTCAAACCCCACCTGGACACGTTCCTGTGGGACCTGCTGTGGGTGGACCTGCTTTGGCAGGGGGTTGGATGGGATGATCTCCAGAGGTCCCTTCCAACCCCATGTGATTCTGTGATCACTCTGGCCATTTTGGAGCTTGGGGATTACAAGTTTGAAGGACAAGAACCCAATTTACTTATGCTGAAAAAAACATTGTGTTCTCAGTGCTAACTATCAATATGGTGGAACGAGGTGTTTGGTTTCTCCGTCTATCTCTCTGGTTATTCTCTCTCTGTATTCTAGGGGGAAAAAATACTTTGAAAAATAATGACAATGTCTCTCAGAAAATAATGTGTTCCTTCCAGTTAGCTGTTGAATTGTTTACTGCCATAGCTGAATAATAACAGCACATCAAAGACAACTGCTGTAATTAAAAGATTTGTGAACATAGGTTAACAAATTTGTGCATCATAATGTGTAATTGTCTAATTAGGACAAAAATGCTAGTTCCACGTAAAAGACCAACAAGAAGAAATTATAAAGGAGAAAATAAGATAGACAACAGCATTGGTACTACAGAACATTGGCAAAGATGTTATCTGTAACTTTATATTGTATCAATAAGTCCCCAGGGCTGCTAGCATTTTTTGTGGATTAATTTAGAGACAAATTAATTCTGCCATATGAATCCCCTGAGCTGTTTGAGGAGTCCCCTGAAAAGCAATCTAAGTCTGTCGTGAAGTATTTTAAAGCATTTTTTTCATTCCTTTAGCACCAGAAGACCCGAGCACAGCAGACACCACTGCTGGGCACACTGGGAGAGCTCAGAAGCCAGGTGTAACGTCAGAAGAAGAATGAAAGTCCCAGTTTTACTGGTGGGGCATGGAGGCAGAGTGGGAGAAACCCTGATATCAGATTAAAGCTAAAGGCAAAAGTCCCCTTGAGTTTAGCAGGATGAGAATTTCATTGGGAGAGATGAAGTCCAGCATTTCCCCGCACCAAGGGACAGATGGCAGAAAGAGTTTGGCTTTTTTTTTTTAAGCACCAGGTGAAAATCCTGTGGTTTCAAGAGAGTTCAGTGCAGAGATGCTGAGCTCTCCGGACACCCCAGCTCTCACATCAGCACGGATACTTCTGAGCACTGAGTTCTGCTGAGGACGTGGCTTAATGCAAGCTGAACCTCTGAGAATTGTCTATCGGGGCAGGGTCTGAGTTTGAAAACAAACCCTGCATTTCTCTGCCCTCCGTGCACTTTGCTGATGGTCCGTTGGAAAACTTGCAGAATCAGAGCCAGATGTTGAGCGCTCCTATCCAGTGGTTTCACCTAAACAAGAGAAAGAGCCCCTGCGTGACTCCTGATGTACAGTTAAGAGCTCTACAGCCTGATGGACAGCCAGGGGAGGACCAAGCAGGTCCAGACAGGGGTTTCACACCACCACAGGGCTCCTCAGCCTAGTCGGGGACATGCAGGATTGTAAATCACTGAGCATACACAGAAACGTGTGCTCTCACCCGAGAGCAAATGCTTTCTAGCAGCTTGATAAAATGCATGAGAGGACAAAAAACCTGGAGTGGTAGCTGCCCCAAGTGGATCTCAGGAGCAACCTGAGTCACGTTGGAGGGAAAAGAGAAGATGCACATGGTTAGAAAAGCAACTGTCATTTATCATCTTTATTCCCAGTAATGATGCTGCAAGCCTCCACTCTGTCTTCAGGAAGGAACACAAAGAACACACAGCCAACTTGTGCATGAGTTAATCGTAGGGTCTGAACGTGCAATCTTCTGCATTACACCTCTTCTACCTAATGTACCAGATGAGCTTCATTAGCTCATCACCGTGGCTGGCTGCCTCCCTTTACTCTGACAGCTGCCAGAGAGAGAAACACGACAGATTCCCCGGCAGTGATTGACCTTGACTGAGCGAGCAGAACGCTTCACCTCCTCCAGGTTCAGCTGTCTGGGCAGCTCAGAAATCAGAACACAACCCAAAACCCCATGAAACTTTTCTTCAGACGGGGCTGTTCCTGGTGTTTTCTTTCTCTGCTCTTTAGAGGAGCCAGGGCACCCTGTCACCCTTGGGCAGGTCGGAGTTAAAAAGCCTCACCTGTGAGCAGGAGAAAGCTGAGCATCAGGAGCTCTGCAGAGGGCCCTGCAGCTGCTCTCAGCATCTGGCAGCACAGTAAAGCTCCTTCATGTGTGCTTTCAAGGTAAGTTTGTCTTGAAGCCAGTAATGTTTAGAAAACACACATATTAATAATCAAGGATTTTATAGGTGGTTTGTTTATGTCTCTTTGAATTTATATGTATGAGCTGTATGTTTTGTTATGCTTTGAGAAAACCAATTCTAAATTGCTGGCAGGGTATTTTTCTTAAAGCTATGTTAAATGGAAGAACACACCTTTCTGAGAAAATGGGTATTTTTGTGAGTTTCCTCTTTCTACCAGTAAAGCCCAAATGGGATGAGGACTGGGGAACATGCAAATTTATCAGAAGCCATACAGCTTTGTCTTGTTTCAATAGGGCTTTTTTGTTTCCTCTTGATTTTGGAAATAGTTGTTAATCACTGCCTAATTTTAATTTTAAATAGGCCATATTCGTAGGACTCAATTCCATAAGAAAGAAAAAAACACAGCAATTGAACTTTGTGCAACAGTTTTGTGCAACAATTGAAACCATAGCAATAAACACAAACACATGAGTGTTTACAAGATCAGAGCCTTAAAAAAACTAATGAGCAATAAATAAATTAGAACTCCAATTATCTGACTAAACTCAGATCTGGTGGAGGAAAAAACCCAATGGTTCATGGGATTTTTTTTTTGTGCTGGTCAGCTTTATGCATGGAGCCTGGTGTCCTCTGTAGTAAAGCTCTGTCTCTTGAGTGCCTGAGTTAATCACTGCTGCTCCTCTGAACCCTCCTGACGCACCCTGGGTCTGTGGGGAGCACAGGTAGGTGCTGGGGTCACAGAATTGCATCTGCCAAAGGGAATAGGCAGCGTTGTTTACAGAAATTTATGTCTTAATCCAGTGGAATAACGTTTGTTTATGTCTCTTCTGATAGGAAGAGTTACATCCTTTGTGAATTGATCCTGCTGTGTTAGTAAACAAGGAAACTCAAAGTACATTCATGAGAAGAAAAAAAAAATCTTGATGTTGTGGCTAACTGTTCTTTGTTGGGTCTTGGTTGGGTTTTTTTGGCCATATGCTACCGATTAAAGGTGATTTATCCTTTTTTCCCCCTCAACTTTTAGAACATTTCATGAAAATTTCTTAGTAAAGTAAATTGGAGAATATAGTACATACATTACTACAAATCAGCTTCCTGTAAGTTGAGAGTCTGCTCGAACAACAGAAAGACTGACAGAACAAGATTCAAACAAGTCTCTGTAAGCACAGGCACAGCCTTGGAAAGGGTTCTACTTAGTAAAAATCCTGTAATAAATTAGAGGAGCTGCAGACACATAAACAACACAAAGCCCTTCAGTTTGTATCACTATGTGGTTTGTGTAACATTTACTATATGTGACAGCATCCCCAAATCCTTGAGCATACTTCCAAATAACCAAGTAGATGTTTGAGAATGTGGGCTAGCTCTAACCACCCATGAAGAAGACACGGAAGTTATGCAAGTTTTATGAAAACAGGGGGAGTATAAAGGAGACAGACCCTGCTCTAAGTCACTCCTTAGAGGTATCAGGAAATCCAGGTGGAAAAGAAATGTTGGAAATCATCTTTCATTAGTTCTGCTGCTCAGGCTTCTGGGTTTTCTATATAGGTCAGAGCTCTTCATAATCTGCAATTTGATTGTTAAATGTTTCTTTAGCCTAGATCTGAAGGGGGGGAATGCTCTCTGACCAAGACCCTTCGAATTCGATTCTTAAATGTTTCTTTAGCCTGGATCTGAAGGGGGGGGAATGCTCTCTGACCAAGACCCTTCACTGTTCAGGACCAACTCAGCATAGAAAATCTCTGTCTCAAACGTGCGACCTGATTTCCAGAGGGTTTGTGAGCCCCATATGTTTTGATGGGTGCTCAGTACTTTTGGTGCCTTTCAATTTCTAAATATGGACTCGGGAAGCCTAATTTTAACCATGCACTTTTGGAAAGCGTTGGCAATAGTTTAAAGAGACTGTCTAGACCAGCACGCCTTGCTGCAGCAGATTGCTCCCAGTGATTTATATATTCCTGGTGCTCGCAGTCTCTGATGCCTTTTCAGTGTCTTACAGCTGTTGCATTTATGCAGCGCTCTTTATCTTGACCTTAGCCCTTGGATTTCTCAGCTATTCTACTCTCTTAACATCTGGGCCTGAAAGGTCACTAATTTACCTTATGTTTCCCTGCTGTGGGTGCCGTTGGGTTGAGTGGGTACATTTTGAAAAATAACACTCTGTTGGTGGGCTGCCTTTGCGAAGGTCTCTCTCCCCTCGGCATCATTGTGTTACCTTCTCCCACCGCAGCAGCTCGAAGTCATCAAACATCTGCCCTCGAGAGCATTGGAGAGTACTTGTTGGATCCTTATGTGTTAAAGCAGCACACCAGGTACCCAGTGAGCTGATATTAAATTGCTTTTGCAGCCTGGAGAATAAGGAAGGGAGCTTTATTTGTACTAACACCCTTTTAATGCATCTCAAAAGACCATAATAAACATCTCCTGGACTGTAAAAGGAAAATATATATCTAGAGGTTGTGGCAAATTATGAAATACTGGCATACCTAATAAAAATTCTATCTCAATCGTTTAACATTTAGTGAAATGTTAGATGATGTGAAACCAGACCTGGCTTCACTTCAAGCCCAGGTCAGTAATGTCACTTGGGGAAATTATGAGAACTTCCATTAACTTTGTATTGGCAGATCTCCCAATCTATTTCACATCTATACATTTTTAGCACCCCATGAGCAATACAAAGTGTCATTTCTCACATCTGAGAGCCAGACAATATTGCAGAGCCTCTCTGCATACAGGAGGCTACTTCAGAAATTAACAGGTCAGATCTCTCATTGATTTTAATAAAGAGCTGTTTGTGGCAAATTTCTTGATTATAGAAACTGATGACTGCTTTGGGCTCCCTGTCAAAGCCAGCACAGCGGGACAGAGCTTTAAAGCGTGGGAAAAGACCACGAGAGTATTAAATCAAACAGATTTTAGACATCTAGGACCAAACTCAGACTCAGTTTTGAAGTTGCCGAGGCTCCAGTTCCCCACGCTACCCCTGAACTGGGAGCCTCAGGCAGAACCAAGCCAGTTAAAATGCTTCTAAGTTATCTCGGATACTCTTCCCTATTTTCCCCATAAAACCCCTCTTCCTCCTGCCCATTCCCCTTTCCAAACTCACAGACAGACAACTTGTTTTGGAACTTGAACCAGTTTGTCTGGACAGGACTTTCCATTGGAGCCTGAGAATTGGAGCAGACTTTAAAGTGGCTGGTAGTATTTTCAGAAAAGAGGTATTTGGCAAGTCTTTAATGTCATGCTTGCCTGGAACTGCTCTCCTCTTTAATTAACTCAGTAAAAATCCTCTGGTTACTTCATTTTATTTGCTTAAACCACTACAGAAAAATAAATGCATACAAAACCGATTAATAAATCCATAGAAATGTGCTGTTGTTTACTGCGATGCAGCAGAGCGCCAAGTTCCCTGTACATAATTCAAGCCCCTGGCAACAAAGGCATTTGTGAAAGTCCCCTGTTTTGACACAAACAGAAAGGTGGAGTATCCTCGGAGTGAAACAGACTGTGGTTTTCAGCTCGTCTTCTCCAGGAAGCCTGGAGGTGGGTATTAATAATGTAAGTTCAAAGCAGTGTCCAGGGTTTCTCAGGCTCCACACACTCCCAGCCTCCTGGGATGGATATACTACAGAGCCTGACCCGGGACTGCTGCGCTGGGAGTACAAGTCCCTGCAGCCCGAGGTGGGAAGCTGCAGCTCAGCTTTTAACTCTGGAGGCCCTGGTGCTTGGGCCAAGATGGTTCCAGCCCCACAAAAGATAAAGAGAGCAACCGTTTCGTTACAGGCAGGTTTTTTCACCCCGAAGCCTCAATAAGCAAGGGATCCATCACTTCATCAATCGTATTTAAACGGGGCTGAGTGCTCGTGCTGATTGATGCCAAAGAAGGGCTCAGACAATCCCTCCCCGTGGAGCAGAGCGGGGACACCAGCAGCACCTCCCAGCCCTGCCGAGGCCCATAACACGCAGAGAGGGAAATATTTCCTTAGTTCACTAAACTGATGTTCTGGCATTTAGCTTTAAGTATCTTCTATTTCCCTCAGTATCTGACCTTTCCCTTTCTCATATGGCTATTGCTCTGCTCTGCTAGCAAAAAAAAGCAACAAGCAGCCATTATCAGCCTCATCTCGCCGGTCCCGGCCATTAGCGTTAATCATCTCCTCCTCCAGCCTTCCTCTGGCCTGGTCCAGCTCCCCCACATCTTCTCTTCGCCGTGAATGCTCAGCACGCCACGGGAGCAAAACTCGTGGTGAAATAAGCAATGATACAGCCACACGGTGATAAAAGGCCAGCGGTTTCCAGCTGCCAGGATGCAAAGAAGAGCCAGGATTAAAACAGGAGGCCTTAGCGCCGTAGATCATCTGGCTGTAATTTCCCTCAGGACTTAGATGTGACGACTGCGGCGAGATGCGCTAGTGGTGGCACGTTAGCACTGCCACGGGCTTCCATCTCGCAGAACATGCCTAATGCTGGCCATTTATCCAGCGGGGCATGCAGAGGACGCACGCCGCTGCTCCGGCGGCCAGGGCAGGGAGGGAGGGAGGGAGGGATGCCTGGGCCAGCCGGGACCGGGAATGACGGCAGCGCCATGCCTGGACCAGCCGGGACCGGGAATGACGGCAGCGCCATGATGGAGTGGGCTTAGTGGTGCATGAAGAGTTCACTTAAAAAGGGACAGAAAAAGGAGAGGGGGAGGAAAAGGGAAGACAAAAGATGCAAAGCTGAAGGTAGCGGATAAGAGGGGTGATAAGGCGGGGAAGGAAGTTGAATCTAAGTATAGAAAGACACACACCGGGAATGAAAATGAGGGGCTGGACTGGACAGAGAACCAATGGGGCTTTATCTGGAGGCTGATAAAAGGGAGCTTTGTTTGAAAAACAGAAGTTCAAAGGTAAAGGTGTCTTGTAGAGAAACAGGGAGCTGTAAGGGAGAGAAGGCAGCGCTCTGACGTCCCGACCTCGTCCTCAGCAATGTGAATTTTCCACCTCGTCTTGGCCAAGAAAAGGAGAGGAGCAAAGATGGGGGGTTGTAACAGGGCTGGGAATGACAAAGAAGAATGGGTGTGAGAGCAGCAATGGAAAACAGGCGGGGACAGCACTGTTGGAAAGCAAAGGCAATTTTGTCTTGTAACTGTGCGCTCACTCAAGCTTGACAGAGAAAGAAGAGGAAAAAATACCTTCCTGTTATAAAAATTCATATGTACGTAAATCACGCAGCAAACTTCATAGCGCGTGGCTCGGTGTGCCCAGGCTGGGCTGCCAGCTCTCCTGTGGGCTTCTGGCCAAGCCTGGACTAATTGTTTCTGCCTCTCCATAAACTATGGCTGATGCTGCTTCACCCCCTCCTTTGCCTCTCTTACCTTTGGGGACGGTCACCTCCTGGGGATATACTGCAGCATCTGTAGCCCATGTGCAAATAATCCCTCTGTGTTGGCAGTGCCAAGGAGGCAAGATGATTGGAGATGCCAGTGGTGCTTTGTGTAAGTCTGGCCCCAGTCCAGCCGAGCTAAAATGGCTCTTGTACTCTTAAATGTAATTTTACCACTGTGTAACGTGTCACAGATATGAAGCTTTCTTGGAGGATGAGGTAATGAACTCATGTGGGAGCTAATGAAGGTCATCATGAGAGAGCAGTAAGAATAATGCCTGCTGCTGGGAGACTTCTCACCGGGAGCCCTCAAACTTCAGCACTTTCCAGTCTAAATAAGATGTATACTTCCCTGACCTTGTCTTCTCCAATGTAAACCCAGAGCAGGATGTACTTAGAATTAAGATAAATAAGGCCTTACCCAAATAAAACACTAGTCTGCAGAAACAAATCTCCTCCAAGGAAGAGGGTGAGTGGAAGCAGAAACTGATGCTTCTCTACTGGAAAAACCTTAAATGCTACAGAGATGAGGGCAATATAATACCTGGTGTGGAGTGCAGTAGTACTAAATGCAAATTACAGTGGAAGGTGTTATTGCAAAATCTTGTGAGTTTTATTAAGTAAGTTATGGAAGAAATAGCATTTAATTTCTCTCCCCAAACTTTATTTTTAAGGGAACTGTGGGTAATTATTTCTTTTCCCCTATATGTAAAGTCGACAAGTGCGGCTAATCTTTGGGGGAATAGATGTGAAACCACAACATCCTGAAAAATATTACTAAAAAACTGCATCAATCGACACAAAGTGGAAGAGAGAAGGAGGTTACTTCCCCTGCACTAACGTTCCCAGCTTGGCTTCTTGCAGCTCTGGCCCTTCTGTACCTGATGGCTGGGAGGTGAGCAGTCAGGCCAGAAGACACGTTTCCCTTTCTCCTCTTGGCCAACACAGTGGAAGAAGGTCAATGTGCTTCTCTGAGCTGTCCTCTGTGGTGTGGCCATGGGGTCTGCTGGCCAGGTCACGGCTCAGCCCCACGTCTTCTACACGATGTCCTAGCGAGGAGGCTGCGAGACAGACAGCCAGGAAGCAGGGGAAATAATTTGTATTACAAATAACGACGTGCAAAGGGGTGGAGGAGCCCTGTCAAAATGTAAATGTGCAATTTGCATAATCGGGCAGCCAGGATTAAACGAAGCACAGAGAAGGATAAGGATTACATGGAGCGACAGAGAAGGGAAATGAGAGCAGCACAGAGAGAAAACACTGCGGATAGATATAAAATCTGAGATAAGCAAGAGCAAAAGGAGAAGTTGGAATGTTCAAAGGCAGGCAAAGGAGAGGGAGCTGAGAGGAGCAGTGGTGTGTGCTGCTAATCCAGGGTGTACCTCAGCTAGCTAGGAGGTGTGCAAATGAATTTTGAAAGAAGCTTGAAATCAAAGGGGAGTGTCAGCTGGGCATTAAACATCCCCTTTAGTGGTGACCTTGAGAGCCCGGACCACCACTACCTAACAACCAAACACACAACTCCTGAAAGGTTCCTTCAAATCTCATCCATAATTAATTTTGCCTTTGATGAATGGGTCATTCTCCACCAGGATATTAGTCAGCTGTCAAAATCACCCAAGTGGGGGCCTCTGACAGCCTTCTTGCTGTCTCCTGCCCTGGGGCAAGCATGGCAATGGTGGTTGCTGACTGTCTCTGCTCAGCTTTCCCCAGGAGCTTTGCCTGCTGTGGGTGGCTGGACCCAGCAATGTGCTTATGCTGCTCAGCAGTGACCAACTTTGCAAGCACCCAGTCTCCCCTGGGTGACAAAATTCCTCCTCAAGCCATGCCAGGACAATAGCACCCAGTCACCCAGTCTCCCCTGGGTGACAAAATTCCTCCTCAAGCCATGCCAGGACAAGGGGCTTTCCAGTGCTCCATGCAACCACCCTGGAGCCCTTCTCCTTACCCTGCTCCCAGAGCTCCCATGGACTCGCTTCCCTCAGGCTCATTCATCCATAGAGACGATGGTTGTGGCCAAGCCAAGTTCAGAGCCACCTTCTACACAAAGCCATAAATACAAAGTAGAGGCAAATATGCAAGCCCCCTCTTAAGATTTGTTTTGAGCTCATGCCTAAGGGCAGGAATTGTGTTGCACTTGCTACTGTGCAAATGTAAAACATAAAGAGCGTTTGCTGCCCCAGAAAGCTTGTGTCTGATGAGAGAGACAGAGAGGGAGTGAATGCAGGCAAGGGAGCGTGAAGAACAAGAGAGGATGGGGCTGTGATATGGCAGTCTGGTGGAGCTACCTGGTCTTTCACTGCAAGGGCAGTCTCTGCTAAATTCTGGCAGCTGGGATGGAGAGAGTCAGGTGCTGCTTTATTAACATGATATAGAATATGATTATTGTTTTCTTTTCCTTATTGCGGGAACAGAACTTGTCCAAGTTACTCTCAGCTCAGAGAAATGTGGGAGCAAGAAAAGATGATGGTGGATATAAGTGTCCAGAGAGAGATTTGCTTGCTCGTGCATCGTGATGAAACGCAAAGGAGTCTTTCTCTTAACTGTGTCCCTGGTGGGTTTGTTCCCTAACACCCTGAATTCAGATTCAGCAAAAATAAACCTGCTGCTTGACAGCTCTTTAAAGCGTGATGGGAGGAGAAGACGGGTGAGGGAAGCACTTTTTTTTTTTTTTTTTTCAGACCATAAAAATGTGGGCTACAGATCAGTTCTGCTTCTACTAGAAGTGTTGTGACATCCTCACTGAGAGCTGTGAGTGCACTCAATGAGAGAAACCTTCCAAGTGGGACCTGGGGACAACTTGCCCTTAGTTGACGTTGTCTCTGCAGTCACCTTCCAGCTGGTCACTGCTTCACCTGGGTGATAACAGCTCCCAGCATCTGACCTGGGCTCATCATCTGGGGTTTGATGTCCCCAGATGAAAAGTCCCCAGAGCTTTTCCCTGGGCCCCAGTAATTCAGCCAAACCACCCACGTTTTAATACTTCAGTGGGGTATCTCAGGAAATGCACTGTCAGCTCCCCCGGCGTATCTGAAGGGAGAAGCTGAGTGAAAGTTTAATACAGGAAAATGTGAGTCCAGCCACAGAAGTGAAATTAAGTGTTAACAAAAAACAACACCACAAAGCTCTACACACTCAGGCTGTAAATCTCTTCCTATCGCAGTTACTCAAGTCTCTTTTTTTATGTAGTGTCACATTTGACTTATTCTCCAGCTATCGCAGAATGTTTCAGACACAGCAGGAACTGAACTTCTAATAAAACAGTAATAATAAAAAAACCCAGACAGGCCTTCGTCAACCACTAGTGAGAAGCAGAGCAAGAGGGGGAGGGAAGTGGAGATCAGAGTGGGGAAAGGGAAGAAGAGAAGAAAACACAGCCCTGTCCAACTTAGGGGTCCTTTATGGACATCTTGCTTTTTACCTTTATGCCTTTCCTTTTTTTTTTTTTTTGTCTGCAAGCAGACTGTATGGCCGATTAAGTAAAGCAAGTGGAGAGTTTGAGGTTGCAGATCCTTAAATTTGAAAGAGCAGGTGTTCCCGAATTTTATGTCATTTTACTACTCAGGATTCTTCTAAGTGTATAATCTCTCTTGTTTTTGAAAATACTGTATTCTGTCACAGTTTAATTAATCTAGTACTCTCAGGGGTTGTAATTTTGACTGTCTACAGTATTCAGTAGTATGCTTGGAATTTATTTTAGGGGTTGTTGCATTGCCACTGTCTCTTGATTTTTACATCATCATTGTTTTTACATAAAAAAAGACCAGTCTTGGTTTTGCCTAAATTTTGGTTGCTCCAAGGCTGGTCATTCTCTCTGCAATATGGAGATTTGTGGAGATTTCTGCAGTGGAGATTCATCTCCATTGTTACAGCCCTCCTAAGCTCTGGAAAGGTCAGGTTGGCTCCTCAGGAGCATCCAGCTCTTTAGAGGAACAAAATTCCTCTCCTGAAACACTCCCATGGTGTTGTGAGCTGTTGAGGCAATGGCAGTTGTCCCCATGTCTTCCACATGCTGACAAAATGGGGCATTCTACAACATTCTTACCAGTGAGGCTTCTTTTTGATGCAAGATGAAATCGGGCAGAAGAATCTTCCCTACTATGAGGAAAAATGATGAATCAGCCAACAAATTTCCTCTTCTCACAGCTTTTTTATTGTACAACCTTAGCCTGGCTCAGCTACCAAAAACAGAGCTTTGTTTGTGCCTCGCTCCTGGAAAACCAGAGCTCTTCACATGGGAAGTAATGTCTGAAGTGTTTCTGAAAGAGCTTCCTGGCAAAATGCAGCATCTGACACTGCCTATGAGGGTCTGAATAACAAAAATGAAAAAAAAAAAACAGACTATGCCAAGCTGTTTGACCCAATCCTCTTCACCTTCGTACTACAGATCTTCAGCATCTTTTGCAGCTCCTCAGTGTAGACTGAGATGCATGTGGTGCTTAAAACAGCCATTAACTCTCATTTGTATGATGAACACAGCATAGCCTCCCCAAACTTGCAACTTACTCTGTGAATACAGAATTAATTTTCTGAGACTCAACCTAGGTAAATTAATTTCTTATCAGTTTTAAAAATCAGCCTTTAAAAAAAAATAATAATGGATTCTCGTAATTACAGAGGGAGAGATTTCATACTCTCAAAACTGTGAAGTCCAGATTTTCTAAAATCAAGGCAATAGCCAGCAAAATTACAGGGTTGATTTGTGAAAACCACATTGAAGAACTTATTGTGGAAGGATGTGATTTGTACACTATATACTTTTAAAACTATTTTTCAAAACCCTGAAGGTTAATGTCTTTTTTATTGTCATTTAAAAGCTGAGATTACTGAACAGCCACTTGTCTTCAGCTGCTGAGGCCCTAGAAATACTGTCAGGACAATAAAAGATTTGGAGTAAAAGTAGCTCATATTCTACTCTACCAAGCCAAGAACTCATTGAAACGTGATGCTTCCTTTTCAGTTGAAAATACCAGAATGACTAAATTCAGCTGTTAAACAAAAGCAACAAATTATGATTATAAAAGGATCGAAAACAGACTGGGTAAGAACTCACGCTGTTCCTGAGGTGATGGGGATATAAGAAATGCATTGGCCGTTCACCATCTTTTGTCCTTAGCAAATGTGGGTGCTGGGACTCTTCTGACACAGGGCACTGCACTGGACTGCAATGTCCTGGTACTGCCCACGCCGATTCAGACCCGGGAAATTTTGCTTCTGATTAATCACAGAGATTCAAATGGGACTACTCACGGCAGCGAAGTTAAACCATTTACCACAACCTAGTTTCTCCATGGTTGGTACTACATACCATGCAGCGTATAACAGCTTCCCAAATGCAATACTGGGCAGAGGAGGAGGTCCATTTCTCCCCTCCAGCTATGGCTCTGTGTACAAGCCGTACTGGAGGAGAACCACAAATACTGCTCAGCCCCTCGGGAGGCACCATGCAGCAGAGCTGGGATGCCTCCCCTTCCAAGTTGTGATTTCTGCCAGTGGCTGGGGGCAAGACAGGACACAGAAGGGTGGGCAAAGAGTCCCACAGTCAGGGAAAGGCTGTCCCTGCAGCCGTGGTTGCTTGTGGAGTGTCTGGAGAGCGGCTCGTAGCCTGTTGTGCGGAGAGGTGTGTGTAAGCGGCGTTGCCCAGCTGCTCTGTGTCAAACCCAAGGCATGAAGACAGTCTCCCTCCCTCTTTCTTTTTGAGCTGGACCCACAAATATTGCATCTTCTGGAAATACCGAGCCCAGTGACAATCATATTTCACACGCCTGCCATTTGTACTTCCCCTTACATTAATATATTAAGAATAAAGAAGAGAATAAGGCTTTCTGCTGAAATCCTAACATTTGCTCAGCCCTGCTATGAATATGGCTGCAAACTCTGAGCCTGTGAACTTGCTTGAAGAGTTATCAAATGAACCCCTGTACTGTTTCAACTTATTTAGCCAAAAAAGGTCCCAGTGCTCAGCTGCCAGAACACCATTACTGTGGCCCGAGTGAAAACAAAAGAAGAAAAGTCTTGGTGGGAGTTTTATGAAGCTGGTAAGGTATCAAAACTCTCCACCTTAAAGCATGGAGACAAATGCATATATTAAATACCAACGCAGGAAGAAAAGAAGAGAAATCGCTGAAATCTAAGTGTGTGAAATGTGAAAAAGCAGAAAGGAAAATTGCAAAATCAATACAAAGGGAAATGAAAAGAGAATTGAGGATAAAGCAAAAGCAAATAGAAAACAACAAGAAAAAAAACCTCCAACAGTCAACAAATTGGGCTCTTGACAAGATAACATTGTCAGGGTAGCAAGTCATGTTCTGATTTTACAGTTGGCTGAAATAATAAAGCCCTATTAAGTTAAGATGTTCAGAAAAGGTATTTACTACTTGAAGTGTGTCTAGCATTTCCAGACTCTGGTTTGGCGTGGTGTTCCCAGAGAAATTCAGCACGTGTCCTACAGGATGTTGGTTTGCAGGGAAGCTGGGGGGACTGCGGCAGGGCTGGGATACGGCTCCACAGCAGCTCTGGGAAAGGGACCTTCAAAAGCTGCTCCTCAGCCCACCATCATAATTTTCCAAGGTGTCCTGTTAAAGACTATACTGAGAAAGGATGGGAGAACGAGGAAGGGTATGAACAGAGGCTCCTGAGTGTGGCTCGGAGCAGTAGGTTTTCATGGTATCGCTGTGAAAGAGGTGAAGTGCTTTATCTGCTGTGACTGGAGGCACGAGGTGTGAAAGCTGGGTGTTTCGTGTTGCCACCCACACTGCGGGGAGGGTGTTCTTTGAAAGCCTTGCTGGATCACTGCATACTTTTTCATAAGAACATCTACGGAAATGATTCAAATAAGGGCTAGAATATGGCCTCTCCCAGAGGACAGCGTTTATTTGCTTGATGTATAACAAATAGGCTGTAGAGCAAATATTCTGCAGAGCTGCCACAGCACCAAGGGGAAGGGGAAAGCCTTGGCTACACACAGCGCAACCCCACGGTGCCAGAGCTGGCCTATTCTTGATATCCCTTTGATATCATTTTCTCACCATCTGACAGTCCATAATTGTTTAACATTAAGTTATTGCTGCTATTATTCGGTTTGGGTGAATGTGATGCTCACAAACAAGAAGCTCTGCTCATGCAGCGCCCAGCAGTGAGAACACAGAGATTACGGCCACCTCGAGGGGTTGGTGGTCCCATCTCTCAGGTGTTGAAGAGGTTTGGCCAACCCTTAGAGCTGAAACTTGCTGTTTTCCTTTATTAGCTCAAGTACACAACTGTGCCCTGGATAAACCTCCATGCCCCATTTTCCTCCTCTCCCCCTTTCAATGATCCGCAGTAATTGTTTTTTTTTAACTGTGAGATATTTTTCTGAGAAATTACAAATAAATTTCAGTCTGGGAAAAAAAGGATTTAAGAAAAAATATAAATAATAAGGTATTAAAAAGCTGCATTGGAAAGTGGAAGAACTGTAATTATAGCAAGTGGTGTGGAGAACTGGAGAAAATGTCAAATCAAGAGATTAAATTTTAAATGGCAAGAGCAATCTGACTGGAAAAGGAGGAGATGAAAATAATGTGCATCAGATCAGTGAAATCATAAACCAGCCTCTGCCTAACCAAAATCTCTCTTCAATGGACCCTGAAGCTGCTTATTTATTTAACTGTTTGGTGTTTTGCCTCATTTGGCAGAAGGTTACACTCCTGGAAGTTGTATGGCTGGAAGGTCTCTGCCTGGAAAGAGGCCAGGAGAGTACAAAGAAATAACGAGTAACTGGGTACGCAGGAGAAAATGACCCGAGCAAAAAGCTGGAGTGATTATGGCTGGTGATGCTTAAAGGTGGTGTTTGAAACTTGCCTTGGCAATCTGGATGCCTATTAAAATTCCCATAATTTGTATCTGAGTTCTCCAGCCCACTTTGGAAACCTCAGCTCACCGGGGCATTTAGTGCCCTCGGACCCCAGCAGCCTCGGCTCACGACTGGTGTTTGGAGCAGCATTGGGGCACTCTGCAAACAGGGAAATTAATTCCTTCCCCGTTTCCACAGACAGTCTGACCGAAGAACAAATGACCAGAGTAATTTGCACACCACTATTCATGACACGTGTCAGAACCAGAGCCAGAAAACGGGTCACAAATCTCCTCATGTGGCTCTTGGTCTGGATCCTACAGTCCTGCTACAAATGAAAGGCAAAGAGAATCTTGCAGTTGAATTCAGGAGGAGTAGACCCAGGCTTTTATTAAGGATCCAGTGAAACAAGGGAGAGGTTATTCCCTGGAGCATGAGGGTCCCTGCCAGCATGAGGGTCCATCCCAGAACTGGGAAGATCTGGCCCATATTTAAAGTCTATTAAAATGGTGGGGGATTTCTTCTTTGACATCTCTGGGTTGGTCTTTAGCATGCTAAAAGAATTGCTACATAAACAAGATGTGTATGGAGATCGTGGAAATGATGAACAAAAGACAGGATATTATAGACCAGCTTCTCCACTGAAATGCAGTGTCTGAACTCAGCCTTTTCTCATGAATGAATAATGAAGTGGCCATGTTTTATTAGCTTTACTTAAAACTGTCTACTAGTTGAACAACCTTTTGAGCCTTTTAACACTTCTGCAATTTGCTGCAGCAATGATTTCTTTTCTTTTTTCGTTCTTTTCAAGATACAGTAGCTTATCTGATCTCGGTGTTTCAGTAATTGTCTCAGTTAATGTGTATGAGGAATAATTCCATTCTGTGAAATGAATACTAGGTGGATATTTAACTCGCACAAGTGTGCTGCATGAAGAACTCATGGAATAGGGGCATGTGCTAATTGCTAAGCTGTTGATTTATTAGGAATTATTTTTTTTTCTTAGCTTTGTTTACCCACTACCCCTTTCTGTGGTCAGATTTGACAGTAGGGAACCTCGGAGGCAGGAGGAGCTCATCAGCTCACCAAGGGGCTTCGTGCATATGGTGAGTCTTGTGCGGGTAAACCACCGTTGGACTGGCAGCTTAACCAAGAGATACATCGTCCTGTCACCACCCCGGCTCTGTGTCAGCCCAACGGCTTCTTCTGCTAACGAGAGTAGCACATTCACTAATGATACTGGCATGTTTCTTATTTAGTCTTTAGGGGCTTTATCCAAGCAGACGCAGCGCCTCACTGGGAACTTTGCCTGCAGTACGACCATAACGCTCAGCGCAGGCAGAAAGGAATTCCGAAATAACGAGGTTTTTACTAAAAACTCCAAGTTGACCAATGCTGACACAAATCACTTGCCTGCAATGGCATTTGTTGCGGCACCGTTGCAACCCTGACTCTTTGGGGCAGAGCACAATTTACAACAACCTGCAAAAACTAGTTAGAATTGTTATTTAAAGCCGAGCAGTGTTACAGTTTTATTGTTAATATCGGGGGGGAAATGTTACTTGCAAGGCTGTGCTTTGATTTTTTTTTTTCATCTCCTGAAGCAACATGCTCACAAAAGAATCCACAGCCCTCTCAAATTACATACTACAACGATGACTTATTCCACAATCCATTTTGGGCATAGCTGAAAAGTGTATTTAATATTGCTGCTGTTGTTTCTATCTCTTTCTGTACAAAGTTAGTGCTTGATTTTATGTGTCATCCTCAGCTAGTATATATTTGCATAGTTCTGTTGGCATCAATAGTGCTATATTGATTTATACTGCTTGTGCCTGCCTCATTATTATTTTTATTTTTTCGTTCGAGGAGCTTGGTGTTTCAAATTCATGGAAGATTAAAAAGGATTGCCTTCTCAGAAGAAAATGTATACAGTGTCTGCTGACAGGACATTTTAGATTGGGGCAAGTAAACAGGTGAGCGAGATATTTTTGGGTGAAGTTCTGCAGATGTTGGGGCTGCTTGTATACCATCTGAAGAATATATCAGCTATGTAGGTCGGGATTTTTTAAGGCACCTTAGATTCCCAGCTATCACTAGTAGTTAGAAGGATTTGGTGTCCCATGAAGCAAGGCTGCCAGTTTTGATTTTTTGTTTACAAACAAAAAGAGTTGCTTTTCCAGAGGTGACTGAACTCTCCATCATTCCAGACTAAAGCATAAAGTCCAGAGGTCAGGTACAAGATGCAAGAGGGCACAGGTAGCAGGGGGAAAGGACTGGCCAAAAATGAAATAAACACTCCTAGAGATGAGTGGCCAGAAAAATATGTAAATTCCTCTCTGGAGGGAATATTCTGAAGAAGTGAAGGAGACAGTGCTGCATCACTGTACAAGCAGCAGCCAAACTGCCTCTTGCAGGACTGTGAGAAAATGCCTCCACACCTTATCTCACTCATTTGCTCGTGAGCAGGCCCTTGGGTGTGAGTGCAGGAAGAGGTGAAAAATGGCTGGAAATACACAGTACAAATCACAGAGGGAAGGATTTTACTACCCTTTACATCTACAGAATATGCCAAACCTGCTGGAGGATGATCGAAATCCTTCGCCTGAATCTCAAGGCACTCATGTAAAAAGCAGCTCTTCCTAGGCACTTTCACACATCTATGATCATGTATTCACTGTTACAGAGATTACACCACCAGCAAGATAACCCCACCTTATCTATGATCACCTTTCAGATGAAATCCCCATGTGTCAGGACCCTGGAAAGGACTATTCTCCTCCCAGATCTCTTCTCAGGTCAGCCCACTGGGCAGGGCTCCTTCTCAGTCCCCACCATGCCCTACTCTGCACAGGGACCCTGAGGCTACTTCCCAAATCCAGTGCACAAAGTGTTAAAGGGAGAGAAATTGCCGACTTCTTCCCCCTCTGCTTTCAGGGGCTTTCCATCAATTTTGCTTCTCCCTTTTTCTTTTCTTTGCTCTGCACTTCACATGGAAGCATCTGGATCGAAGAGAATTATCTCTTAACAACAACTTGGGTTGTAGTACATTTCAAAGACTCAGGTTTTATTAGTCACAGAAGACCTTGTAAAAGTTTGCTTGGGATCATTTTTAACAGCAACCAATAATCCTTCCCCCATCAGCCAATGAAAAACAACCCAAGCCTCCCCCCAACTCCTGCACAGATGTGCCTTACAGAAATACAGCTATTTTGGAGAAGCAAAAGTGACATTTTCGCCAAGCCGGAGGTTTTATCCACAGTAGCTTAAACTAATACAGACCTAATTTCCTTCTGAAAGCTACCTGAACACTAAGCACGCTTGATGCTCAGTTGGCGTAATACTGTTTGGAGTGGTCAATAATTGCATTTGACCTCACATTGTACCTTTCTGTCCTCATCTACTTAAGGCCAGAGGAGACCTAGTTACGCTGTAAGCCCCAATTCTGCTCCTGCATGTTCCATGTCAGATGACTGTTTTCGTAAGAGCATATTAATACAATATATTAAATAGCAAGCCCGGAAAATTCTCTCACCCCTTCCATCTGCAGCAGCTGAAAAAACAGGTAGATTAAAAAGCAGCATTCCTTGCATGGGTAACTGCTTTAGTACCCAGTGCCAGGCTCAGTCTGATAAACCAAAAGTTACCTCCAGCAGTTTGTTAGTAATAAGGAAAGATAAGGCATGGGGGGAAAAGAGGCAGAGGATGACAAATTGATTCCAGGGATGTGATATCTGGTAATTCTTATAAAACTAAACTGAAAGCTGAGCACATCCAAGAGCTTTATGAATCCAGACACTCCTGTAAGTGTCTAAACGCAGATGTAGGAACTTCAGGTACTCGGGTATGAAGATTTGGACCAATTGGCCCAATTTTTCTCTCTACAGATTAACTCCCATAGAACACTTCTATTATTTTCATTGGTAGAATTACACCTATAAATGCAAGTAAACTACAGGATGACTCCTGATCCATTTCTGACAAACAAAGATGTTGTAGCTGCCCTACTCTAGTGCCAACAAAAAAAATAGTGGATAGGTATGAACTTCAGAAATGTAAACCTGAGCTGTCATTAAAAATCAATTTTCATGATAAATTTAATTCACATTTCATAGAGAGCTGTGTAATATCAATAAAAATGCTTTAATAATTGCTGTGCTGGCACACAGTAGAGTGTAAGACATAAAGAGATATAAATTTTTTGTAATGTAGAAGATGTGGAACTAAACACTGTTTTTTTAAAGAAACCCTTTCTCAGGGAGAAAAACGAATGTTGGAGGAGGATGTAATTTATTAGGAATTCCACTCCACCCCCATTTACAAAGACTGCTCTGAAATTAAAACTTTGAGAGATCAGGTTTCTAATTTATTCGCAGAGTTAAAGGCCAGAAAGGACCAGGATCAGGTAGTCTGACCTCCTGGATAACCCAGGCTATTAAATTTCACATAGTTCTTCCTATATCATAACCTGTGTTGGGCTAAAACATTTTTTCTCTTCGACATTGATTTAAAATGCTGGAAAAACACATTCTTGTGTTTCTTTCACGTGGGGTTTTTTTTGGGGTGAAAGTGGGAGAGAAGGAAAAATTTAAATCTATTGTATCTCTGTGACATACCAGTAGAACCATTGGGAAAAGCACCCAACAGTGCAATCTGAACTCGGCATCACTGAAATACAAACAGTTGGTCTTATTGGTAATAAAAGCTTACCAATTTTCTGGGCAGATACATATGCTACCTATTTAGCAATATGCTTTTGTGAACTATTTTTGAAGGGACCGAAGGGCTGGTATGTGCTTCTAAATCTCTTAGTCACATTTGAAAATTCCATTCTCAAACCGAAAAAAACCCAGCAGTTGAGAGTTAAATGCTGAATTTCCTGAAGTCAATAGTAGTTTTCTCATTTACATGTAATTGAGGTCAGAATTTCACCCCAGCAGATCAGTTAGCTTTTTATGATGCTAACTGAAGAACTGTAATAATATTTGCAGTTTGTGCTTGGCTTCCACAGCAGACGTAATTCATTACCTTTTGCTCCTCTCTTTTTTTTTTTGTAAATCTTGTTCTTGGTGTCCCTTAAATTTGTTCCTCCACCAACATGAATATTTGCTATTCTTCCAAATCTAATGTAGCCTCCAAATTTCATTAATGTACTATATCTGTTTGATAATTTAGGTTAGCTATTCAGTAAAGCGGGATTGCAGCATCAAACCTTCCAGGATCCTCCATCCACCATGACACAAACTCTGATATTGCCATTTATCACCATGCTTTACAGTTTCACAATCAATACAGCATTTGTTCCATCCACATAATTTTGAATCAGGTTTTCAAGTGAAGCTTCCTGAAACCCAGTGACATCTGCTCTACGCTCTGTATTTGCGAATGCTGCCACTCACCAAAGCTAATGCGGTGGGACAGGGAATCTCAGTGAATTAGAAGCACAGGTTTAGTCACCTTCCACTAGAGCGTTTATTAACAAATCCCAAGGAACTAACGGGATCCAAAAACTCTTGAGGCTGTCTGGCCATACATGATAAACATGCACAGCTTTATTGCTCGTGACTCCCCTGTTCTCCGGGGACCAAGTTTTCCCCTGCTGTAAATTAGCGTAGATCCACTCGAGTCAATAGATCAAGACTCTGAAGTTCTTATCTCCTGGTTGCTCTGATTATATATTTTTTGTCCCTGATAAAATTACTCATATTTTTACTTCATAATTTTATTATAACCAATTAGGAAAATGAGAAACGCAGATAAATTGGTTTTCCATCTTTTCTGGGAAAACTCATGCTTCTGCTGATGCCATCCAGCTTTTTTCTTCAATTCCCAGATTTCTTGAACTATAAGCTATTTTTAAGAAACACACAATCATTTTTACCGGCTACAAAAATCCAGACTTCTGGGCCAGCTGATCTACCAGTGTTTGCATGTACGTTATGATCTCCTGTTCTTTACATGGATGTAAAAATCATCAATGGATGATTATAGCACTGTTCTTATTTCCTAATGATGAAACACAAGAGATTCAGAAGAGAGATAAGGATGTGTGCCTTGACCATTACTGTCAGGAGGCTGCAGATGCCAGCAGACTGGGTCGGACTGGTGGTCCATCTAGCTCAGCTCCTGTCTCGTGCTTTGGTTTAGAAATTGTTTTATGTTCCAAGGCATTAAAATGTACATTTCCTTCAGCCACTTTGTAATCAATATTACTGTTCCTCTGAAAGTTCTCATTATTCTTGACCTCAGAGCTGCCTTGTGGCAGTGAGTTCCACCGATTGGGTTAGTTCATTAATTTGTGAAAGGAATGATTGTCTCATCTCTGTATATTTTCTCTCAATGTTGTTCTGGAAACCTTTATCATGACTTTATCATTATTCTTAATGCCCTTATCATTATTCTTAAACTATTTCTTTTTTTAAAGGTCATGGGTTTCTATTTTTCCTTGTTGATTCACTTTGCGTGCTCCTTCCTTAACTGTTTCTGTTTCAAAACATCCTTTAGGAAAACACCTTTTAAAACCACCGCTCCAGCCCTCAGCTATGAAGCCAGACAATCCTCTCTTATAAGCAATACAATTTGTATAAGCAATGCAATTTGGAATAAAATTGTTTTTGTTTTATGGAACGGTTTTAAATTCCTCTGCCATCCGCACAATTGCCCTGGCTTTTATTTTGTATTAGAATTTGGTTCTCATTATTTGCTATTCTTATAAATGCACTGTATGAGCAGGGTTGAAACAATAACAAAAAGGCTCTTTTTCCTATTTCTCTTCTTTTTTGCATTCCCAGATCAAACCCCTCCTAAAATGAAAATCATGGTCTGCACGGCAGACATTCTGCTATTTTAAACCACCCATCTCCTAAAAAGATGCTAACCCCAGAAAGACACATTTGCCTCTGCTGAGCATCTTATGTGGACTAAAGTCTTAAAAATTCCATCTTTAGAGCTTAATGCCAAAACAAAGTGCAAATTACTCTTGCTAGAAGCAAGGTTCTTGCTGTTTCCTCAAGCACTGAATTACCTCCCAATTTTCAAGTTATTTCAAAATATCCTTTTCAGATAGGTATGCCAGGGGCTAGTCCCAAGACAACCCCTTTTAGTGTTTTTATGGCTGCAAATTTTATTTTGCTCCAATGCCTCATGGTGATATGGAAATTGCAATTGTTGCTTTTTGTGTGTGTTAACCTTTCTCTCCTCATTATTTAGGAACAGAAAGCTTTTGGTCTCTGTCTCAAATCAGAAGATTATAGGTCTGTTAGTACATGTTTAAGAGGAACCCTTTCTGTGGGTGTTAATAACTAGGAGTATCCAGTTGAGTACAGTAGTCATTAACCTCAAAAACAGTGACTCAGCAAGGTACTAAAGCATACTAGTGCCTATAAAAAAAAAAAGCTATTTTCTCACACCAGATGCCAGGCAAGATGTATTTCTAGAGGAAAAGAAAACAGGCGGCCTAAGAACAAATGTGCATGGACGTCTGTGGTATCCTTCCCGGTAAGATCACTTGAAATACTCAGCTGGAGGCAAGAAGACACTGGAGAGAGAACTTCCTGAGTCTGTGTCTGAGGTTTTGTGTAACAGTAAGGCCTACCTGCCCGCCCTCCCAAATCAATTAAGGTTGGTAGAAATGCTCCTGCTGGATCGGACCCAGAGAAGGGAAAATTCGCCTGTATTGCACCTGAGAAGGTGATCAGTGATTTCTAATGCTTGATATAAATATTGCCCAGAAGAAAAATGTTTTGCAATGGAGGATGAGTTAGATGAATGGGTTTTAATCTTATTTATTCAGTAGACATGCAAATCTAGGGATTTGTTTCTACAAAGAATGTAAAATAAATCACGTACTGTTTCTGTTTTTCAGATACATGCATTCAAGAAGAAAACAGACTGAACAGACTTTCAGCCATGCAATGAATGTCTGCAGAAACATATCCGACTACAGGTCTCTTAAGTCACTTTAATGGTGATGGATGTGCAGGAAACTATAATCAATTACATTGCCCTGAAAATTACATAGTTATTTTCCAAAAAACCCAACAGGTAACAGTTGTTTGATGCAGTACAGCTTAATATTTCTCCGAAGACAGAGACCTTGTAATATTTGAGCTTCCTGGATGCACAAATTGTATCACTTCAACAATAACTTCAACAATACCTCTACAGCTTCTTCTGTATAGTCAGATTATATAGATCTGGCAGGCAGCTATAAGCGAGACAGGAGAACATGAAGCAAGATAGAGCAATGCATTTGTTAAACAGAAAAAAAAAAAATCTGAATAGGGAGATCTAAGGTCAGATCTAGGAGGTGATGTTCTCTAGCTCGATATTTGAGAATGTTTAAAAACTAGCCATGTGCCTTTGCAGTGAGCAGCGTGGCCTTCTGTAAGGTACACGCTCGCACGCTATCTGATTACCGACAGCTTTGTGCTTCCTCCTCTTCTGGTTCGCACCCATACACACCAGCCTCAAAGTCACTGCCTGCCATCCGGGAGATGTGGCGTGGAGAGAGGTGGAAAAGCTGTCATTTGCCTTCTGGGAAGTGAAGGAGTATCTGATTCTCAGTATTTCATGTAATCGCTTAATGCTCACAGAAACTACACTAAGAATATTACTTGATTGGTGGCCTGAGCGTTGGGGTACAGAGTAAACAACATATTATACAATCAAGCATCATCCCCTGAGGGGCAGAGCAGCCTAGAGGGAGACTGCTGGAAAAATACACACACCAATGCTCTCAGCCTGTGTTTGTTCCCTTCGCCGGGGCCCTTCTCGGTGTGTTGGTGGAGAAATGGAAGCAGCAAGAGGCAGGCTGTGTACTCTGAGACAAGGTTCTCCTAGAGATGGAGTATTAAATTATTTCCCTCACACCCCCTAACCTCCCCCAATATATTTCAAACTATGCAATAGCCTGACCATCTGGCAGACAGAGGAAAACCAGTGCTGTGCTCCCAGAGCCCCTCTTCTCCATCCTGAACATGAAGACTCCATGGGTTTGGTTCTCTTCCCCACCTTGCTCCTCTGCTACCCTTTTTCCTTCCTGGCAAATCTCATCCTTGCAGGTCTCTGCTCCTAGAGCTGTCCCCCCAGCTTCAAACACCCTTCTCCTTGCAGGCCTGTTCTCTCAGCTGGTTCCCCTGGGCAGGAGACAGAACCACAGGGTGAATAAGGCAACTGTAAGAACAAGCTCAGGGAGTAAATGTGTTAGTTCCACAGTCCTCCTGTGTCCTGAGATGACACGGGCAATATGTCCTAACAGGGCCCTTCCACAGAACTGCGGTGGGAAAGCTAAAGAGAGAGAGAAGAAAGCCGAGGGCAAGGAAGGCTGATGGCTACACATGGCGTGGGGAGGGCAGAGTGAGGACAGGTGAGCTGTAGGGAGCCAAACCCTGTGGCTACGGGAAGCCCTGGGTTGTTTTGCTGAAGACCCCTCTGTGTGATGGCAGCCATGTTGGGGGGCCACCATGTTGGAGGGTCACCATGGCGGTGGGTTCCCCTCATGGGGCAGCAGCAGGAGGGTGACAGCCTTGTCCCTGGGCAGAAGGCAGCCCTGGGCATACACGACAAAGCACGGAGAGGCACAGCGCCCAGCAGCAGCGGAGGCAGTGAGGGATGAGCACCTGAGGTAGCTCCGAGCCCATAGGGAATGGGCTGTGAGGGAAGGAGATGGGGTGGAAAGAGAAAGGCTGCACATGAGGGGCAGAGCAGCGGTGGGGGAAGAAGGGATGGCCGAAACTGAGGAGAAAGTTGATGGGGTAAGGAGGAGAGGGGTGTGAGGTGGGAGAGGGCTGGACAGGACAGGAGGAGAAGGGCTGGACATGAGGGGGCAGAGCAGAGATGGGGGAAGATGGCCGAAACTGAGGAGAAATTTGATGGGGTAAGGAGGAGAGGGGTGTGAGGTGGGAGAGGGCTGGACAGGACAGGAGGAGAAGGGCTGGACATGAGGGGGCAGAGCAGAGATGGGGGAAGATGGCCGAAACTGAGGAGAAATTTGATGGGGTAAGGAGGAGAGGGGTGTGAGGTGGGAGAGGGCTGGACAGGACAGGAGGAGAAGGGCTGGACATGAGGGGGCAGAGCAGAGATGGGGGAAGATGGCCAAAGCTGATGAGAAAGTTGACGGGATGAGGAGGAGAGGGGTGTGAGGTGGGCAAGGGCCATGGAGGGCAGGAGAAGGGTTGGAAATGAGTGGGAGGGCAGCGATGGGGGAAGACGGGATGGCCACAACTGAAAGAAAAGTTGATGGGATGAGGAGGAGAGGGGTGTGAGGCGGACAAGGGGCATGGAGGGCTGGTACAAGGCTGGATGTGAGGTGTGGGGGAAGACGGGACAGCCAAAACTGAGGAGAAAGTTGATGGGAGAAGAAGGTGTAGAGGGGCGTGAGGTGGGCAAGGACCATGAAGGGCAGGAGGAGAATGGCCCAGCATGAGGGGGCAAGGCAGGGGTGGGGAAGACGGGATGGCCGAAACTGAGGAGAAAGCTGACCAAGGGGAGACTGTGGAAGAGAGGGATATGAGGCAAAGGATGGCCATGGAGGGCAGGAGAAGGTCTGGGCATGAGGAGGCTGATCAGGGGTGTGGGAAGACTGGATGGCCAAAGCTGAGGAGAAAGTTGATGGGTGAAGAAAGAGATGGGCATGAGGCGGGCGAGGGCCATGGAGGGCAGCAGAAGAATGGCCAGGCATGAGGGGCAGAGCAGTGGTGGGGGAAGATGGGACAGCCACAACTGAGGAGAAAGTTGATGAGAGACGGTGGTGGAGTGTGAGGTGGGCAAGGGCCATGGAGGGAACGAGGAGAATGGCTGGGCATGAGGGGCAGAGCTGTGGTGGGGGAAGACAGGATGGCCACAAGTGAGGAGCAAGTTGATGAGAGAAGGTGGAGTGTGAGGTGGGCAAGGGCCATGGAGGGGAGGAGGAGAATGGCTGGGCATGAGGGGCAGAACAGCAGTGGGGAAACACAGGATGGCCACAAGTGAGGAGCAAGTTGATGAGAGAAGGTGGAGTGTGAGGTGGGCAAGGGCCATGGAGGGGAGGAGGAGAATGGCTGGGCATGAGGGGCAGAACAGCAGTGGGGAAACACAGGATGGCCACAAGTGAGGAGCAAGTTGATGAGAGAAGGTGGAGTGTGAGGTGGGCAAGGGCCATGGAGGGAACGAGGAGAATGGCTGGGCATGAGGGGCAGAGCAGAGGTGGGGGAGGATGGGACAGCCACAACTGAGGAGAAAGTTGATAAGAAGGTGGAGTGTGAGGTGGGCAAGGGCCATGGAGGGCAGGAGAAGAATGGCCAGGCATGAGGGGCAGAACAGCAGTGGGGAAACACAGGATGGCCACAAGTGAGGAGAAAGTTGATGAGAGAAGGTGGAGTGTGAGGTGGGCAAGGGCCACAGAGGGCAGGAGAAAGGCTGGGCATGAGGGGGCTGACCAGGGGTGTGGGACGACTGGATGGCCAAAGCTGAGGAGAAAGTTGATGGGTAAAGACAGGAGACGGGTGGGAGATGGGCGAGGGCCATGGGGAGCAGGAGGAGAGCGGCCGGGCAGGAGGCGCGGAGCCGCGGTGGGGGAAGACATTGTTGTCGCTTTTGGGGAGGGGGCAGCCTCCTCTCCGCCCGGATCTATTGTCACCACCACCAGCACCCCCCTCCTCGCCACAATTAATCCGATGAATTTGCCATGATTGATCCGTATTAATAGCTGGGGTGGGTGGGCGTGTTTTGGGGCTTTTTTTTTTTTTAGAGAAGGTGGAGTGTGAGGTGGGCAAGGGCCATGGAGGGCAGGAGAAGAATGGCCAGGCATGAGGGGCAGAACAGCAGTGGGGAAACACAGGATGGCCACAAGTGAGGAGAAAGTTGATGAGAGAAGGTGGAGTGTGAGGTGGGCAAGGGCCACAGAGGGCAGGAGAAAGGCTGGGCATGAGGGGGCTGACCAGGGGTGTGGGACGACTGGATGGCCAAAGCTGAGGAGAAAGTTGATGGGTAAAGACAGGAGACGGGTGGGAGATGGGCGAGGGCCATGGGGAGCAGGAGGAGAGCGGCCGGGCAGGAGGCGCGGAGCCGCGGTGGGGGAAGACGGGGCGGCCACAACTGAGGAGCAAGTTGACGCTCGGAGGGGCTGCGGGCCGTGAGGCTCCGGCGGTCGGCGGGACGGCTCTGAGGCGGGTAACGGGGCAGGGGGGCGGCGCGGCCCGCCCGAGTGCGCAGGCCCCCCGCGCATGCCCGCAACTTATTTCGCGCGGCCGGGGCGCCGCATTTCACGCGGGGCTGAGCGGGCGGGGCGGCGGCAGCCACCGCCACCACCATCACCACGTGACCGGCGCGGGCGCGGGGCCGGGCGGCCGCTGGGGGCC